>NC_052149.1:63569453-63879263 GCF_902713615.1 Scyliorhinus canicula
ATATTAATTTTAGAATTTGTTCGGCTTCTGTGCAGACATAATTTTTGAAAAGTGTGAACAACAAGATATTGATGAAGTGTTCTGTGAATTAAATCCAATTTAAGTGATAATTGATATCATTCACAGCGTCCTATTAATTCAACTCCTATTAATGATATATTTTCTTAATTCAAAATTACAAATGTCCAGTTGCATGTTTTCAATTCTAGTTGCAAAATATGAGAGTTGCTTTGGGGCAATGGGGAGCCAGGATTGAATCTATTTGGTTTGAGGTAGTCTCATGGATGACAGAATAACGCCATCTCCTCTCAAGAATTAGAAAGCCTAGGTCAAAGTGCTGCTGTAAACCATTAATTGGTATTTCACAGGCATCAATAATTAGTTTTGATTTTCATAAGCGTGAAATATCAACTTTCAAAGGTTACAGGAAGATCAGTACAACCCTGAATGGTGTGATCTTGTTATATATTGTGGTGCCAATGCCTTTCAGACATTTAGAACATCATATTATGGGCTTTGGTATCACAAAAACCTAGATTTCCATACCTTCTAATGTCAAGACATAAGCTTGTATCAGTTTAAATACAGGGGAGTACTTCATTTTTGTGTCACTCAAATTTGAACTGTGTAATTGTTGAAATGAAGCAATCGATAATCAAAGGTTCAACACAAGCAGTCAGGTTTGACATAAATTTCTGGATTGGATCTAAGAGGTGGAAGTTATGTCAGCGGTCAATCAGGAAAGGAACAAACTTGTATTTATACAGCACTTTTCACAGCCCAAAATGCTTCACAGCGAGTGAAATATTGTCAAGTGTAGTCACTGATTATATGTGCTGTGGAGATGCCGGCGTTGGACTGGGGTGGGCACAGTAAGAACACAACACCAGGTTGACTCATCTGATGAAGAAGCTGTGCTCCGAAAGCTTGTGATTCGAAACAAACCTGTTGGACTTTAACCTGGTGTTGAAAGACTTCTTACTGATTATGTAGGAAAACACAGCAGTCAATTTGCACACAGCTCCTGAAAATGGCTAAATGATCAAACTGTTTTAGTGATGTTGGTTGAGGATAAATATTGGACAGGACACTGGGAAAACTGATTGCAGTCAAGCACCTGATGTTGTCTATTGTCCACTCAAACACACTTCACCGTAACAGCAACTGCACTATGATCAGGACCTGGGACCCTGGTCTATTTTCCTTCTTTTCAACTAACTCACGCTCAGATTTTCACGCTCAGATTTGCATTGGACAGAGCCTTCTGACAGAGCCACTTATGCAGAAGACAGTATCAATCAGGTAAAAGCAATATCTTCACAGGAGAAATTGGACCTAAATACACAGAATTTTACATACTGAAACAGGATGGGGGCATTGTCTGTTGGCAAGACATTTCTTGAAATGACTAAAAAAAAGACTGAGTTTTGCACCTATGATTTCTAAATTTACAAGCGTTTCCTCTTTTATCAAGATTGTAACCTCAAGCCATGCTTTAAATGCTGTGCAACTACTGATGTAGCTCAAGATAAGAATGAGCAGTCTGCTTTGAGTGCTTATAATTTATAATATTAATGCTAAAGTATTAACATGCAATGCAAAGATTTTATTCTGTGAACCATATTAACTGAAAATATTCCTCTTTAGCAAAATAAGAATGTCCATTTATAAAAAGAAAAACTTCAAATAAAACAGAAAATGCACAGCAGCTCAGTTAACATCGGCGAGACAAGGTTGTGGAAATAACCCACTCAAAACGTTATCATTCTCCTTCAGATACTGACTGACATCTCTAGCATTTACTCTTCTCGGGCCAGTTCATGGGCGCGATTCTCCGAGGTCGCGCCTGTTGGGAGAATCGCGGGCCGCGCCAGTTTTTCACGCGACGCCGGTCCGATGCGCTCCCGCGGTTCTCCCAGCGGGCCGAAGCCCCGACGGCGTGACCCCAGTTCACGCTGTCGCCGTTCACACCTGCTTTTTTTAGTCCTGAGCCAGTCGTGCTGTGTGGGAGGGGAGGAAGGGAGGGAGTGGAGGTGGGAGAGGAGGGAGGGAGTGGAGGTGGGAGGGGGGGAGTAGAGGGGATCGTCCATCCGCGGATGCCACATGTCAGCCACCCTGCCATGACAGGATGGTGACGACGACATGCCCGCAGGTTGTCGTGTGGTTGATGGGCAGAGCCCATTGACGCACCGGTGAGGAGGACGTTGTTAACTAACTGTTGGACGCAGATAGTGACCTGGGGTTAGGCTGGCCGCGTGTCAGCAGAGCGACCAGGCCACCGGGCCACAGGTATCCCATGGCAGCCTGCTGCCGAGGTGTCGAAGAACCTCCATGTAACATGTCGTTTATCTGCCTCCCACCACCCTTCTGCAGGTCACCATGTATGCCAATCAGACAGCGATGTTCATCGCAGTGGTTGGAGCTGCTGCACTGCAGTTGGACATCCAGCAGCGTCAACAGCGACAGCCCACAGTGGATGCAGATGCAGGGGCTGCTGCAGCAGAGGAAATGGCTGTGGAGTGGCCCATCGCCGCCGACCAGGCCGCAGGCGCTCATGGTCGGTATGTTCAGGGGGATGCCGAGGGGAACATTGACCCCCAAATGCTGAGGAAGGCACAGGATGCGGGCACTGATGTTGAAGTGGATGGGGGGTAGGAGGAGGAGGAGCCATTGATGGTGGAGCCAGGGCGCCACAGGCGGCCATGAAAGCCTAGGGTGTACCGTGACCGAATGCCGTTCGAAGCCCTTCCGGACCTCACATGCAGGAGGAGACTACGGTTCAGCAGGGAGACGGTCGCACATATCTGCCACCTCGTGGCGCACCTCGCACCATGTGGAACGGGGGGAGGACACGCTATACCGGTATTCGTCAAGGTGACAGTGGCCCTAAAATTCTATGCTACCGGTTCTTTCCAGGCTCCGAGCGGGGACCTATCTGGGATCTCACAGGCATCGGTCCACAGGTGCATCCGGGACGTGACCGACGCTCTGTTCACCATCGCGGACCGTTACATTACATTCCCCGAGGACCGAGCACATCAGGAAGCAAGAGCCTGTGGATTCGCCAAGGTGGCCGGGATACCGATGGTCCAGGGAGTGATCGATGGTGTTCACGTCCCCATGTGCCCGCCTGCAGGCAACAGGGAAGTGTTCACTAACAGGAAGGGCACATACCCCATGGACATCCAGGTGGACTGCGACCCCCACATGAGGATCATGCATGTGTGTGCAAGGTTCCCCGGGAGTGTGCATGATACCTACATTCTTGCGCAGTCGTTCATCCGTGCAATGTTCGAGGGATGCCTTCCCCCCGGCTGAGGGGCTGGTTGCTGGGCGACAGGGTTATCCATTGAGGTAATTGCTGATGATGCCGATACGGAGGCCTCAGACCAACGCGGAGACCCTATACAACGAGGCCCATGCAGCAACCAGGGGTGTGGTGGAGCGGTGCTTCGGCCTGCTGAAGATGAGATTCAGGTGCCTGGACCGCTCCGGAGGGGTCCTGCAGTACCGGCCCGACAGGGCGGTCGCATAGTTGTGGTCTGCTGTGCGCTGCACAACATTGGGCAGCACGGTAGCATGGTGGTTAGCATAAATGCTTCACAGCTCCAGGGTTCCAGGTTCGATTCCCGGCAGGGTCACTGTCTGTGTGGAGTCTGCACATCCTCCCTGTGTGTGCGTGGGTTTCCTCCGGGTGCTCCGGTTTCCTCCCACAGTCCAAAGATGTGCGGGTTAGGTGGATTGGCCATGCTAAATTGCCCGTAGTGTCCTAAAAAGTAAGGTTAAGGGGGGGGTTGTTTGGTTACGGATATCGGGTGGATACGTGGGTTTCAGTAGGGTGATCATTGCTCGGCACAACATTGAGGGCCGGAGGGCCTGTTCTGTGCTGTACTGTTCTATGTTCTATAGCTATGCAGAGGGGAGATGCCCTGGTGGAGGAGTCGGAGGGAGAAGCCAATGGCAGCGGTGCTAACGCTAACAGATAGGAGGAGGATGAGGAGGAGGATGAGGAGGAGGAGGTGGTGGAGGAGGATGGCGTGCAGCAGGGTGGGGCGTGGGGCGCACGACACAGACACGACCCGGGTGCTGGTCATGTCCAGGAGACTGCAGGACGGCACCGTCGAGGACAGCGGGCACGCGACGCGTTGGTGTCCGCAAGGTTCACACATCGCGTGGGAGGGGATCGCTGAACAGTACCACTTGCATCGTTAGTCGTGCACACGGACAGCACACAACCCCCACCAACCCCCGCACCCCCGCTCCGTGTACACTGCTCCAATTCGACATCACCTTACCACTGTGGCACTACGGTATAGCAGTACATTGATGGATGTGGCAGCGGGTGTGATCAGTGCCATGTTGAATGATGACAGCCCGATCTGCGATGAGCTGTGAGCACAGAATCGTTAGACAAAGTCTGACTCATGGCAATAGCTGAACCATCCATCTCGGTGGTCGCTGCGTTCGTCAGGGACACTCCATCACGTGCCCGTGTGGGGTAGCTGGCGTCAGAGTGCCGAGGACTACGGTGTCCGACTGTGGGAGGGAGGTGGGGAAAAGGGACTGCACACCCAGCACCGATGTTTAACCGCTCGTCAACCCCAATGACAGTCGGTCACCATCAGGAGCCCCGTGGCATCGGAGATAGCACAGAGTCTTACAAGTTAGGTGCAACAGTGAGTTTAATAGTGAAGGTTATATACAGATGCCCTAGCCCCAACAACTAAACTGTGCCCTGCAACTGTGCCAACTTACTATGTGTTCAACTTCCTTGTCTTACGGGCCCTACCATTACGTCTAGGTGAATCCCCAGATGGTACAGCGGGAGTGGAGGCGGACTGCTGAGAATCACGCCCCGCGACATGGCTCCCTGTCAGCACTCATTTCCTGGGGCGACCCGGCCTTGATGGGCCAGGATGCTCGGCGGGCGTGTTCGATGACGTGGTGCCACCCTGCTCTGCCCACTGCCCACCAGATGCGCCAGTGACGGGCTGGGGGGGAGGCCGAGAGTTCAGGGACGCCCCGTGATGGAGTTAATGGGACGGGCCCCAGAACCTCCTCCTCCCTCGGGGAGCCCAGTGGCACCCGGGCCACACTGTGGGACAGAGGTGCGATCGGAGACGTGCCCCGTCGCCCCACCGACACCTGGCGCTGCCAGTCCTGGAGGCCTGCACCGGTTCGACCAGGGTCCGAATATTCGCAGAGATGGAGTCCAGGGAGTGAGACATTCCCGCCAGGGACTGTGCGATCTCGACCTGTGAGTGCGCGACGCCATCCGGCACGTGAGTCCGGCGGTCGATGCTCTCTGCGACTGACTGCTGGGTCTGTGCCATGGCATGCTGGGACTGGGCCATGACCCGGTGAGACTCGGCCATGGCCCGTAGCGCGCCGGCAATGTCGTTTTGGCTCTGGCGCATTGCTGCCTGTGAGAGGGCAGCCCTCTGCTGGGACCATGGATGACGCGTGCACGTGAAGCCCTAAGCCTTGCAGAACCTGACCCATGGCCGAAACCGTTTCACCCATTGCCTCGACCGCGGACGTCACCTGTGCGGTGTCGGCCTGGGTGGCTGCGATGAGCGCCACCACTCCCTGCTCCTGGACGCGGATGGACTCCTCTAACAGCGTCTGCAGCTGCTGGAAGTTGGCCCTCATCCCGTCATTGTGTCCCTGGGTTTCAAAATGCATCGGGTATCCGGGTGGGTCGAGTAAATCCAGGAACCCGGGAACCGTCTGGGCGGCAGCTGGATGCTGGGTCTGGGCTGCCCTCCGACCGTTCAGCCCCTCGGCTGCTCCGAACTCCACCTGCTGTACCGGCTCGGCTGTGAGGTGCACACCAGACCATGACCCAGGAGCCTCATCACTTATTTGCCAACCGAGGTGAGTGTCTCTGGGATGGTGGATGGTGTGGGAGACAGCAGTGCCGCAAGCTCTAGGTCCTCGTCCATCAGTACGTCCGTTATGTCCTGGTCCCACTTATGGCCCGGCGCAGGGCGCACGTGGCCCATGTAACGTTCCACAGGGGGTGAGTCCATTGACTGCATGGCCGTCCTCTGTACGTCTAGGTCCACAGACCCCGTCCTGTCCCCGTCACTGTGTTGTCTCGCGGCCCAACCTTTGGGCAATGCACAGCCATGATAGTCGTCACTGTCCGTCCTCTGTGCGTCCCCCTCCAGAGTCCCGGATTTAGAGGATGGCCCTCCTGGCCGATCTCCTGCCACCCTCTGGCGTGCGACCCTAGGTGCGGGTGTCATTGCGGATGGTAGGCTCTGTGTGGCACAAGGGGGGTGATGAGGGACATGGTCGGGGGTGGGGGTTGTGGCCCGGGGGCACCCTCGTTGCATTTACCCTGGCAGCCCTGGTGAGGTCATGGAGCTTCTTTCGACACTGCTCCCTGGACCGAGGGGTCTGCCCCACAGCACTGACAGCCGTGCCCACTTCACGCCAGGCCCATCGCACTGCGCTAGATGGGTGGCGATCCCCTCGTCTTGGGCAGATGATGCCCCTGTGCTGCTCCATCTCATCGCCACGGAACCTCGGGGCGGACCTCCGTGGCTCAGTCATCCCCCTTCCTCTTCTGCTCCAGGTCCTTCCGTGCGCGGATCGCGCCTTTTAAGACACGGCACGGCGTCATTCGGGTGTCGCGCGCTGACGACACGCGTTTCACGACATGCCCCCCGTGTTCCTCGTGGCCCCAATGCTAGCCCCTTTCCGGGGCCAGAATCGGTCGCGATCGGGGCCGTTTCGCGCCGTCGTGAAATTCGACGGAGTTCACGACGGCGAGGTCGCTCCAGCGCGGCCTCGGAGAATCGCGCCCCATATATTTCATAATTTCTAGACCTCCTTGCGAAACCCTTTGCTTTTTAAAAAATCCTGAATAATTTTATTACTGAAGATTATACGAGAGGGGACCAGAGGCTTTTTGATGCCACTGCTACCACTGAATGAACCAAGGGCTTAATCACCACAAGTTGAACAAATTGACAAATGTATAAATTGTAGTGTGATCATATGCACATCACGGGTAATCAGTTGGTTCCTTTTTGTCGCTGTCCTGAAATGATTAAGCCCAAATAAAGGAACTTGCTGATTATCCCAAATTTTGAACATGTAACCAGAGTAATTTATGCAAACACTTCCAAAAGAAAATCCTTATAATGCTGGGCTGTAAATACAGGTCATTCCAAATTATTGTGCTTGACAAGCTAATGTCATCGTCCTGCCGCCATGCAAAGCATGCTGGGTTGCTAAACATGTACCCAAACCAAGTTTCAGTTATATCAGTTGGATTAATGAATTTAAACCATTATATTTGCAATTTAAGTTGTCTCAGCATTGTATTGTTGGGAATAAAGAGATTTTGAACCCAATGCCCATTTAACCAGGTTATGGTTATTCTGGTCCAAAGGTTTGATGTAACAGAGTGAAGCAATCCCAATCAATGTGTTTGTTAAATCCTTAGAAATCACAGTTTAATTATGATTGTTTAAGTTTAGCTACTGGAAGCTGGTCTTAGGATTTCAATTTTCAGGTGCAATTACTTCCAGGTCAGGCTTCAAATTTAGAGAAATTGAGCACAGTGAACTTAGGTTAGACGACAGCTATAGGTGACAGTATAGCACTGTCACCTAACTACTGGCTGAATGAATCTGATGAAATGAGGAAAGCATTTAATTATTAACCATGATACAGGGAAACCCTTAATATATTGAAATTAGATCATGGCAAACAAAATATTTCAGTGTTGCTCCCTCAGTAATGTTATCAATGCCAATACATTTTCAATATTTTGTCCTGAAAGTCCCCAGTGAGTCCACAGACAATACATGATTACAAACACCCAAAAACACTAAGCTGACAAAAAGCCCATTTAAGTTCTACATTAATATACTTTCTTCCAATTAACTGTTGGTCCAATGGTCACATAAGCAAAGAGGGAATAAACTGCTACTTAAACCAGGTATTGTATATGCACATTTATGTTAAGAGCAGCTGCTGCTTACAATCACCATGTTTATCGAGCTTATTTTTCTCAAAAAGGAAGTGGGTTTGAATCTAGAAAATGTTGGCAAATATAACAACAAAAGAAAGCAAAATAAGTGCCATTTTGCAGCAAACGGATTTCCTCTCAAGTTGCGATAATGATGAAGCAGCCTTTGTTAGTCCTAACTAGTTCTCCTGGGGAACAAGGCAGGACATGATTGATCTCCATTCGTATCATGCAATATTTTGACAGTGAAAAATCAACAAATCTTGACAGATAAAAACACAAATTTTATTTCCCATTGCTAAATTATTTGGACCAAAGAAAATCCATACTTAATGGCTTAGGGCCAGTTAGCAAACACACTGCTGACTGAACCCTAAACCAGGAAGTTCTCCGTTGCGTTTGTAGTCTAATAGCAGACAAGGCAGTGATGTTGCACTGTGATTAACATTGGTGTCCCCCAGGGCTGAGAAGTAAAAGAAAAATCAGCTAGGATTCCTGCATCCAAAAATCTTTCTTGTGGATTCCTGCTGCAGATGTGTGAACACCAGGAGCCAGGCAGACTCTGGCTCAAAAGGCAACAAAGAGCGGCTGCCAAAAATCTGAAAGAAAAAAAGAAAATGCTGGAAACAGCAGGTTGGCAGCTCGTTATGGAGAGACCTGTTGCAGGTGCAAACCATTCATTCGTCCACCGTTTGTTGGATTTTCATGATTCTCTCTAATTCCCTCTGTGACCCAAACAATTGATCGTATGTTTCACCTATGCATCCACATCAATGAATTTCACACGTGGCATGATGATCAGCTCTTCTTCCAGTGCCTTCACTTCTTTTTCTATTTGTTTGGGCCCTTCTATTTAAACTTCTACTCTCTCGATTTTTTACATGAGGTTGGTTGCTCCAGTTTCCCCATTCCCTTCACTCGTTCTAATCTTCCTTCCTCATTTCCAACCCTGATATTATCAAACCCACTGACAAAACACACACTACTGCGTTTTAACAGGTGGGCATCTCGGTTGAACACCAATTCACTGTCATTTTGTCCTATCCCCCAGTCCACAATTCCAGTACTGATCAATAAACCGTCATTTACAGGATAATCTCTGACCTCATCTTATTTGGAAATCTTCCTCCACAGTTTCCAATCTCATGGCCTCACAAATCTGAAATCTCACTTTCACATGTTTCTTAAGTTATACAAAAGGTGGTGGTCTTGTTGGAGCATTTCAGTCTGTTCAAGTCCCAGAACTGATTTCCTCTATTCTGATGCTACTTACGCAATCCTTCCCACCTTGTCCACACCAACATTAGACAGTCCTCTGATGCCCTCTGGCACTTCAACAATTATTGCTTCCTGGCTCAACTATTTCCTTTCTTTGGTCACACGGCTCTTAATAATGCCATTTCCATCCCAGGATATCCTCTAAACCCTCTGCTTCTTTCTTTAACAGTAGCCAACCAGTAACCATCCATCATCTCCCTCTTCCACATGGTTGAACTTGTTCTCATTCTGAACAAATTCCCCTTTAGATTTCAACTCAGTTGTGGTACCTCATGATTGAATAACTGCCCTTGTCATCAAAGCAACAGTTCACTGAGTATGGTATGAAGGAGCCTGAGCAAAACTGGAATCAAAGGAATCAGGGGAAAGCTCTCAGCTAGTTGTAGTCACACCTAGAACAAATGAAGATGGATATGGTTGTTGGAGATAGGTAATCTCAGTCTCAGGGCATCACTGCAGGGATTCCTCAGTGTCAGGCCCAAATATTTTCAGCTGCTTCATCAATGATCTTCCCTCCACCATAAGGTCAGTAGTGGCAATGTTTGCTGATGAATTCACAATATTTAGCATCATTCACAACTCCCCACATGCTGAAGCAATCCATGCATATGCAGCAAGACCTGGATAACATTGAGGCTTGGGTTGATAAGTGGCAAGTAACATTCACGCCACTGAGTGTCAGGCAAACCATCTCCAACAAGAGGGAATTCAACCATCGCCCCTTGACATTCAATGGCATTACAATCGCTGAATCCCCCACAACCAACATCCTGGGGGGCTTACCATCAACCAGAAATGGAACTGGACCACATATAAATACTGTGGCTGTAAGAACAGGTCAGAGGTTGGGAATTCTGTGGAACGTAACTCATCTCCGGACTCCCCAAATCCGGTCTGCCATCTACAAGATACAAATCAGGAGTGTAATGAAATATTCATCATTTGCTTGGATGAGTGCAACAACACTCAAGAAGTTTGACACCATTCAGGACAGGCAGCCCACTTGATTGGCACCCACTCACCACCTTCAACATCCACTCCTTCCACCACCAATGCTCTGTGGCAACAATGTGCACTATCTACAAGATCCACAGCAGCAATTAATGAAGGTTTCTTTTGACCCATGAACCATCCAAACCCATGAAGTGCAAGGGCAACAGATGCATGAGAACACCACCACCTCAAGTTCCCCTCAAGCCACACACCATCCTGCCTTGAAACATATCACGGTCACTGAGTCAAAATTCTGGAACTCCCTCCCTAACAGCACTCAAGATGTACTTATACCACATAGACTGTTCAAGAAGCTAGCTCACCACTGCCTTCTCAAGGGAAATTAGAGATGGTTTATAAATGCTGGCCTAGCCAACAACACCCACATTCTATGAACAAATAAAAAAATTCCAGTTCTCACTATCAATGCTAATATTTGATGAAGGGGCAGAATAAGGTACCAGAGAGATGCTACACCTATAAAACTACACCACATAGCTCACAACTGGACTAGGCTCCACACGTGGAACCTCTCCAGACTGGTGGAGGAGGTAAAGAGGGACATATAAAGGTGTGACTCGCTCCTGCTCTCCCTAGCGGGAAGGGTACAGGTGATGAAAATGAACATGCTACCCAGGTTCCTCTTCATATTTAGATTGCTCCCAATCAGAGTTGATAAGCTAATCATGGCTTTTGTCTGGGGCGGAAAAGTCTTTAGGATATAAAAAGCCACTTTGCAGAGAGGGTGACACGTGGGAAGCTGAAGGAGCCAGAGGCGGAATGGGCAGAAAGGAGGAGGCCTCCTGCACAGGGACCACTCTCCGGGCACTAGCCACCATTTCACTCCCGGCTTCCCCACGCACACTCAAGGAGCCCGGAGGTAGTAGTCACATTAAAGCCCTGGAACCAGTTCAGGTGCCACTTCAAACTTGGTGGTATCTCTATTGAGGCCCCCATCTACAACAACCATAGGTTTGCCCCGGTGAAGATAGACACCACGTTTAGGGCTTGAAAGAAGAACAGAGGGACTTTGAGGATGAAGGACATGTACGTGAACGGTCGGATAGTGACCCTGGGAGAAGCTTCAGGTCCAGAAAGCTTTGGTACTTGCAGCAAAATGACTTTCTCCGCAGGGAGACCAAGATGTTCCCCCAGTTACCTGGACACATGCTAAGACTGGCTAAATGGAGACAAATGTGGGAACATATATAGATGACTCATAGAAGAGACTAGGACTCCACTCGGTGAAATGCAATGGAAATGGGGAAGGAACTGTGTGTGGAGGTAGGGGGAGGACTCTGGATCAAGGTGCTACACAAGGTCAACTCCACCTCCTCGTGCGCAGGGCTAAGCCTGGTGCAGCTCCTAACCAGGTCACGCATGAGCGGATTTGTTATGGTCAGAATAGGTCAGAAGGGGAGGGAGGTTGAGCCTAAAGTTCTCTCTGAGCTCCATGGCAATGCAACAATCTGAAAGTTCTGCATAGGTCACATACCTATGGGTGGCACGGTAGCATAGTGGTTAGCACTGTTGCTTCATAGTGCCAGAAACCTGGGTTCGATTCCCGGTTGGGTCACTGTGCAGGGTCTGCATGTTCTTCCCGTGTCTGCGTGGGTTTGCTCCGGGTGGGCTGGTTTCCTCCCACAAGTGCTGAAAGAGGCGCTTGTTAGGTGAATTGGACATTCTGAATTCTACCTCAGTGTACCCAATCAGGCGTGTAGTGTGGCGACTAGGGGCTTTTCACAGTAACTTCATTGCAGTGTTAATGTAAGTCTAATTGTGACACTAATAATGATTCTTATTATATTAGTTGATTCCCTTTAAGATACTACATGTGTGCAACCATGCAAAAACATTTAAAGGGACCAAAGCATTCAACCAAATCACCTACGCACTCTCAGAAAAATGAGAAAAAAATGTTGATTGGGCTTTTTCGGTCCTTTTCTGAGTGGCCATTTCCTGGCACTTATACGGGACAAACGCTATCTGCCATTCTTCAGTCAAAGCTGGATGTTATCCTGTTTCTGCTGTGAACTGGAATAGGCTGCATCAGAGGAGCCTGAAGAGGAGTCCTTTTTGGGGAGCACGGTAGCATGGTGGTTAGCATCAATGCTTCACAGCTCCAGGGTCCCAGGTTCGATTCCCGGCTGGGTCACTGTCTGTGCGGAGTCTGCACATCCTCCCCGTGTGTGCGTGGGTTTCCCCCGGGTGCTCCGGTTTCCTCCCACAGTCCAAAGATGTGCAGGTTAGGTGGATTGGCCATGCTAAACTGCCCTTAGTGTCCTAAAAAAAAATAATGTTAATGGGGGTTGTTGGGTTACGGGTATAGGGTGGATACGTGGGCTTGAGTAGGGTGATCATTGCTCGGCACAACATTGAGGGCCGAAGGGCCTGTTCTGTGCTGTACTGTTCTAATTCTAATTCTAACTGAAGACTTCAGAATTGTCAGTGAGTAGCCCCACATCTGACTTAATGCTGAAGAGGAGTCCGTGGTGAAACAGCTGAAGATGTTTGGGTCTGCAGGCAATTTCTGCTGCAATAACTGGCTTCTGGCAACCCTGTCCATCTTTTCCTTGTGTCAGTAAATGACACTAGCTATTGGAGGATTATCCTTTCATGCCCATTAACCTCTCCTTTTTTTTAACAGACAATTTTATTGAGGTATTTTTGGAATTGTAAACAGTAACAATATACATTAGTGTGCAGATACCAATTACAAAAAGCATAGTGCAAATAACAGTTCCTCTCTCGCAAATAGACCCGCTTATTCTTCCCCCCTCGTCTACACTATTATACCAAACCCCCCCCCCCCTCCCCCCACCTAACCCCCACCCCCGCTGACGATTAGTTCCCTGTGAAGAAGTCGATGAATGGTTGCCACCTCCAGGTGAACCCCGATAGTGATCCTCGTAAGGCGAACTTGATTTTTTTCCAAGCCGAGAAAGCTTGCCATGTCCGACAGCCATACTTCGGTCTTTGGGGGCTTTGAGTCCCTCCAGGCCAACAGTATCCGTCGCCGGGCTATCAGGGAAGCAAAGGCCACAACGTCGGCCTCTATCCCCTCCTGTACTCCCGGGTCTTCCGACACCCCAAAGATCGCCACCTCTGGACTCATCGCCACCCTTGTTTTCAGTACCCGGGATATGACGTCCGCAAATCCCTGCCAGTATCCCCTGAGTTTTGGACACGCCCAGAACATGTGGACATGGTTCGCTGGTCCTCCCCCAAATCTAGCACACTTGTCCTCCAGCCCAAAGATTTTGCTCATCTGGGCCACCGTCATGTGGGCCCGGTGAACCACCTTGAACTGAATCAGGCCGAGCCTGGCACATGTTGCGGTTGCATTTACCCTCCCAGAGCGTCTGCCCATACGCCTCCCTCCAACTCCCCACCAAGCTCCTCCTCCCACTTAGGTTTCAGTTCCTCGATCCCTGTGTCCTCCGCTCCCATAAGCTCCTTATAAATATCCAAGACTCTCCCCTCTCCTACCTCACCCCTGGAAACTACCCTGACCTGGATCCCCCTTGGTGGAAGGCGTGGAAAGGACGGGACCTGTCTACGTACGTAATCCCGCACCTGCAAGTACCGAAAGTTATTCCCCCTCGCCAGCCCGAACTTCTCCTCCAGCGCCCTCATGTTCGCGAAGCTCCTTTCCAGGAACAAGTTGCCCATCCTTCCCACCCCCGCCCTCCGCCACGCTCCCAACCCGCCGTCCATCTTCCCCGGGACAAGTTGGTGGTTGTCACATATTGGGGACCAGACCGACACTCCCACTTCCCCTGTATGCGTCCTCCATTGGCCCTAAACCCGCAGAGCCACCACCACTATAGGGCTGATGGAGTACCTGGCCGGCGGGAGCGGCAGGGGAGCCGTAACCAGGGCTGCCAAGCTGGTGCCCCTGCACGAAGCAGCCTCCACCCGCTCCCAAACCGACCCCGTACCCACCATCCATTTCCTTATCATGGCTATGTTAGCCGCCCAGTAGTAGTTGCTGAGGTTCGGCAATGCCAGCTACGGTTCCGTTCCAGCATTCCCCTCTTTACCCGCGGGTACTTCCCCGCCCAAACAAATCCCAGGATGATTTTATTGATTCCTTCAAAGAAGGACCGCGGAATGAAAATAGGGAGACATTGAAAAATAAACAGGAAACTTGGGAGGATCGTCATCTTCACCGTCTGTACTCTCCCCGCTAGTGACAGTGGGAGTGCATCCCACCTCCGAAACTCGCTCCTCATTTGCTCCACCAGCCTAGACAAGTTCAACTTATGCATCTTGCCCCAGTCACACGCCACTTGTATCCCTAAATACCTAAAACTTTCCACAACCAGTCTAAACGGTAGCTCCCTCAGCCTATTCTCCTGACCCCTCACCTGCACCACAAACATTTCGCTTTTTGCCATGTTCAACTTGTAGCCCGAAAACCGGCCAAATTCCCCTAGGATTTCCATAATCCCGTCCATCCCTGCCGCTGGATCCGACACATACAAAAGCAGGTCGTCCGCGTAGAGCGAGACCTCGACCATTCCCTTCCATCTCCTTGCCGCTCTCAAAGCAATTGCCAGCGGTTCTATGGCCAATGCACACAGCAGTGGCGAGAGGGGGCATCCCTGTCTTGTCCCGCGGTGTAGTCTAAAATACTCAGATGTCGTCCTGCTCGTCCTTACACTAACCTTCGGGGCCTCATATAGCAGTTTAACCCAGTCCACAAAGCCTTCTCCAAACCCAAACCGTCCCAGCACCTCCCGTAAATAGTCCCATTCCACCCGGTCAAAAGCTTTTTCGGCATCCATTGCCACCACTACCTCCATCTTTCTGCCCTCCGGGGGCATCATAATCACATTGAGTAGCCTTCTTAGATTGGCTACCAGCTGCCTGCCCTTAACAAACCCCGTTGGGTCCTCTACAATCACGTCCGATACGCAGTCTTCAATTCTGGACGCCAGGATCTTGGCCAGCAGTTTAGCGTCCACATTAATCAGAGAGATTGGTTTATAGGACCCACAAGCTTCCGGACCTTTATCCCATTTTAATATCAGCGAGGTGATGGCTTGCGACATCGTCGGGGGTAGCACCCCATTGTCCCTCGCCTCGTTAAACACCCTAACCAGCACCGGCCCCACTATACCCGGGAATTTTTTGTAGAACTCCACTGGATACCCGTCCGGCCCCGGGGCTTTACCCGACTGCATGGTCTTCATGCCCCCCATTACTTCTTCAGCTCTAATCGGGGCCCCCAGCCCCTCTACCATCCCCCTGCCCACCTTTGGGCAGGTCAGCCCATCTAAGAAGCGCCTCATCCCCTCCGGCCCCGTGGGGGGTTCCGAGGTATACAGCTTGCTGCAAAAGTCCCTGAATACCCTGTTCAATCCTGCCGGGTCTCCAACTCGGTTCCCTGCCCCGTCCACTACCGTCCTTATTTCCCTGGCCGCCTCCCTCTTCCTAAATTGCTGTGCAAGCATTCTGGTGGCTTTCTCCCCATACTCATACACCACGCCCCTGGCCTTTCTGAGCTGCTCTACGGCCTTCCCTGTGGATAGCGCCCCCAGCTCCGCCTGCAGTCTCTGTCGTTCCCAAAGTAGCTCTGCCCTCGGGGACTCCGCATATTCCCTATCCGTCCGTATCATCTCCTTCACCAGTCTGTCCATCTCCGCCCTGTCCGTTCTGTCCCTATGGGCTCGGATTGAGATCAGTTCCCCTCTCACCACTGCCTTCAGCGCCTCCCAGAGCACCGCTGCTGGGACTTCCCCTGTATCGTTGACCTGCAGGTAGTCCTGCATGCATTTCCCCACTCGCTCACACACCCTCTCCTCTGCCAACAATCCCACCTCTAACCTCCATTGTGGGCGCCCGTAACTTTCTTTGCAGACCAGCAGGTCGACCCAATGTGGAGCATGGTCCGAAATAGTGATTGCCGAGTATTCTGTATCCCTCACCCCCTCCAAAAAGTCCCTACTCATAATAAAGAAGTCAATACGAGAATAAACCTTGTGAACATGTGAATAGAACGAGAACTCCTTCCCCGTCGGCGGTTGATTCTCCAGGGGTCCACCCCCCCCCCCCCCCTCCATTTGTTCCATGAACCCTCTCAGTTCCCTTGCCATTGCTGGGACCCTGCCCGTTTTGGAGCACGACCGGTCCAGGTCGGGATCAAGGACTATATTAAAGTCCCCACCCATAATCAACTTGTGCGAATCCAAGTCGGGGATTTTCCCCAGCAGCCTTTTGATGAAATCTACATTGTAATGAACTCCAATTGGCGTTATTGGTTGGCCAATTGGAATATGAGCTCCCTCAATGATAGCTCATTGAGGGGGCCCATATAATCACCTGTGTAGGCTTTGTGAGCCAGCCTTAAGTTGACTGGACTGCTAGCAGCACTGTTTGTAGCTGCTCCTGTAATATCGTTATTGTAAATAAATATTGGTGTGGTGATGGAACTCCTGCCTCCCGTGGATTACTACAGTGGCGACGAGGTAAACTAAGAATTTTGCGGAGACCAGCTGCTGCACTCGAAGGGTAAGCCTTGCCATTTTTAAAATGCCGTTTTTTGGAAGGTTAGAGGCATTCGACCAGGCTATTGAGGACTGGTCCCAGTATGTGGAGAGAATGTGTTACTTCTTCCGGGCAAATGATATACTGACGGACGAAAGGAGATGGCTTATCCTGCTGTCGGCGTGCGGACCCTCAGCTTTTGCCATTATACGTAGTCTGACGTATCCCGATGCGCTGGACACGAAACTTTCCAAGAAGTAACGGATTTGGTGAAAGAGCACTATGACCCAAAACCACCCCTCATTTTGCGTAGGTACAGATTCTACACAGCGAAGCGGGAAGACAGGGAGTCAGTCACAAATTTCTTGACCCGCCTGAGAAGGCTGGCAGAAAAATGTGAGTTCGGCCCGACGCTAAATGAAATGCTTCGGGACCGGTTAGTGTGTGGTATAAATGACCTCACAATACAGAAATGCCTGTTGGCGGAAACAGAGCTAGACTGCAGGCAGGCGTTACAGCTCGCACTGTCCCTAGAAAAGGCAGCAAGTGAGGCGCAGGAACTACAGGGCACGCCAATGGAGGTAGATACTTGTGAGAGGGACTACCACAACGGGTCCTGCTACCAGATAGCCGCCCTCAGGAAAAACCTGAGGAATAGAGGGAAAAAGGAAAACCCCAGAACTGCCCCCAAGTCTGCCAGGACTAACTGGAGACAGAGGGAAGTACCGGCTGAGGCTCCCCCAACAGAGAAGGACCGTTTCTGGCACCAGACAGAGTGGGGTAACAACGACAGAAACCCTAGAAGGAGGTGGCAAAAGAGGAATAGCAGGTGGGGACGCAGGGAAGTACACAACCTAGATGCCCCATCCTCCTCCGAAGGGGAACAATTATATAATATTGCAACGAAGAAAGCAGAACCCATTAGGATTACCCCACGGGTGAACGGGCGGCCGACAATAATGGAAATAGACACGGGTGCGGCCGTGTCAGTAATGGGAGTGGCAGCATTTAGAAAAATCAAAGATGGACTCCAGCCGCTAACCCTAACAAAAACATTGACAAAACTTAAAACCTACACGGAGGAACCCCTGGAAGTTCTAGGCACGACTCATGTACCCGTGGAATATGAGAAACAATTGCTCAGATTACCGTTGACTATAGTATAGGGCTCCGGACCGAGATTAATTGGACGGAACTGGCTGAAAGACCTAAAATTAGATTGGATGAAAATTTTCCAGAGTGGAAGCGGGCAGTTGAGTGGAGTACTCCAAAAATACCCGGAGGTCTTCCAGGAAGGTTTGGGGGAAATCATAGGCGCCAAAGCAACTTTGCACGTGGACCCAGAAGCCCTTCCGAAATTTTGTAAGGCCAGGCTGGTACCTTTTGCATTAAGGAAGAAAGTAGATGACGAAATAGAAAGGTTACGGCGTGACGGCATTATCAGACCAGTACAGTTCTCGGAATGGGCAGCGCCGGTGGTACCAATTTTGAAGCCAGACGGCTCGATATGTCTCTGTGGAGGTTTCAAACAGACGGTAAACAAATACGCACTGCTGGACAAATACCCAATCCTGAAAATAGACGACCTATATGCCAAATTGGCAGGTGGGCTTTTGTTCGCGAAACTGGACATGAGCCACGCCTACCTGCAGTTAAAACTGGACAAGGGCTCCCAGAAGTTCGCTACGATCAACACCCTGAAGGGCCTTTTTCGTTATACTCGGCTACCTTTCGGAGTGTCATCAGCCTGCGCTATATTCCAGCGTACGATGGAAAATATTCTGCAGGGACTACCGCAGGTGGCGATTTATTTGGACGATGTCTTAATCACGGGTCGGACAAACAGGGAACTCTTAAGGAACCTGGAGGAAGTGCTCAGGCGTTTCGCAAAGGCAGGCGTACGGCTACAAAGGGAAAAATGTGTTTTTCTGGCCCCACAAGTGACGTACCTGGGATATAAAGTAGACGAGTCAGGCTTACACCCATTAGAAGACAGAGTAAGGGCAATAAAAGAAGCCCCAGCTCCCACCACGGTCCAGGAGTTACGATCATTTCTAGGGTTGGTAACCTATTGTGGAAAATTTATTGAAAATAGGGTGTCCATCCTAGAACCCCTCCACCAGCTACTAAAAAAGGGGCAAGAATGGAAATGGTCCACCCGCCAAAACCGAGCATTTAGGGACATTAAGGAACAGCTGTCATCCGAAAATGTCCTGGAGCATTATGACCCAAGGAAGGAGTTGGTGGTCACTTGTGATGCATCCCCCTATGGGGTAGGAGCCATCTTAGCCCATAGAGGAAGAAATGGGGAAGAACGGCCAATAGCCTATGCTTCGAGGACCTTGGCGATGGCTGAGAAGAAGTACGCCCAAATCGAGAAGGAAGAACTGGCGGTGATATTCGCAGTAAAAAAATTTCACCAGTATCTGTACGGGCGGAAATTCACCATAGTGACGGACCATAAGCCGTTATTAGGGTTATTAAAAGAAGACAAGTCAATACCCCCGATTGCATTAGCTAGAATCCAATGCTGGGCATTGCTACTGGCAGTGTATAGATACATTCTGGAGCACAGACCGGGAACGCGAGTAGCAAATGTAGATGCTTTGAGCAGACTTCCCCTCCCGGATACTCCGCCGCAAATACCAAAAGTAGAGGAGACAGTAATGACTCTAGATTTTTTGGACACCCTACCAGTAGACGCACAACATATTCGGTTGTGGATGCAAAAAGACCCAGTTTTAGCCAAGATGAAGCATTTACTGCTAACAGGGGAACTGGAAAGACCAGTGGAGCCCCAGATGCACCCATACTGGAGCAGAAGGGACCAAATAACCGTAGAAGACGGCTACCTATTATGGGGAGCCCGGGTAATCGTCCCAGCTCAGGGCCGTCAGGCAATCTTAACCGAGTTACATCACGGACACCCAGGGGTGTCTAAAATGAAGATGCTAGCTCGAAGCTACGTTTGGTGGCCAGGTTTGGACACAGACATAGCAGCCTTGGTACGTCGGTGCCAGGAGTGCCAACAGGGGCAAAGAGTGCCACCAGCGGCGCCATTGCATCCGTGGGAATGGCCAGACAGACCGTGGACCCGCCTGCATATTGACCACGCCGGCCCTTTCATGGGCTCAATGTTTTTGGTGATAGTGGACGCCCACTCCAAATGGTTGGATGTCCACCGGGTAAACATGGCAAGCACAGCATCGACAATTGAAAAGCTCAGGGCCTTGTTTGCAACACATGGACTTCCGGAGGTATTGGTGTCGGATAACGGAACGGCATTCACAAGTGGGGAATTTGGAAAATTCCTGAAGGAAAACGGAGTCCATCACATCAAAACGGCCCCCTACCATCCAGCGACCAACGGCCTGGCAGAGAGAGCAGTCCAGACACTTAAAGTGGGACTCAAGAAGCAGCCGGCAGCGTCAATGGACACAAAACTCTCCCGCTGGCTGTTTGATTACAGGACCACACCGCATTCCACAACGGGCATACCGCCAGCTGAACTCTTAATGGGAAGGCGGCTGCGAACGAGGCCGAGTCTCCTTTTCCCAAATTTAACGGGGAAAGTGGAGAAACAACAGGAGGCCCAACGCAGGGGGCATGATAATAGTCGGCAGCAGAGACATTTCCAGGTGGGGGCACCGGTTTGGGTCAAGAATTATGGGAATGGACCAACGTGGGTCAAAGGCACGGTAGAGTCCCAAACAGGGCCCGTATCCTATGAGGTTTCAATAGGAGGTAAGGTGCTGAAGAAACACCTAGACCAAATAAGGGCAGCGGAACCACACCTGGAGGCAGGCAAAGCAGGACCGCCTAAAGCTGGGATAGCGCAGACGGAAAGGATACCCACACCCCAGCCCCGAGCAATTTCTCCAGACCCCGTCATCCAGTCGTCAGAGTCGGAGATGGACATGTTCGACGAGGCCGCCGCGACACCTCTCCCCAAGGAGGAGGAAGAACAACTTCCAAGGAGGTCGTCAAGGAAAAGACGGGCACCTATAAGGTACACCCCGCCCACTTCAGAGAACGACCCGGCGGACAACACAGAGGTGACAGACCCAGACATGAGGAGCAGGAAGAAGCTCAGAGGAATGCCAGCTGGCAGGAATTCCTCGGACCTGTGGGGGGAGGGGTGTAATTAACTCCAATTGGCTTTATTGGTTGGCCAATTGGAATATGAGCTCCCTCAATGATAGCTCATTGAGGGGGCCCATATAATCACCTGTGTAGGCTTTGTGAGCCAGTCTTAAGTTGACTGGACTGCTAGCAGCACTGTTTGTAGCTGCTCCTGTAATATCGTTATTGTAAATAAATATTGGTGTGGTGACGGAACTCCTGCCTCCCGTGGATTACTACAGTGGCGACGAGGTAAACTAAGAATTTTGCGGAGACCAGCTGCCGCACTCGGAGGGTAAGCCTTGCCATTTTTAAAATGACGTTTTTTGGAAGGTTAGAGGCATTCGACCCGGCTATTGAGGACTGGTCCCAGTATGTGGAGAGAATGTGTTACTTCTTCCGGGCAAATGATATACTGACGGATGAAAGGAGATGGCTTATCCTGCTGTCGGCGTGCGGACCCTCAGCTTTTGCCATTATACGTAGTCTGACGTATCCCGATGCGCCGGACACGAAAACTTTCCAAGAAGTAACGGAATTGGTGAAAGAGCACTACAACCCAAAACCACCCCTCATTTTGCGTAGGTACAGATTCTACACAGCGAAGCGGGAAGACAGGGAGTCAGTCACAATTTGTTTGTAGCTGCTCCTGTAATATCGTTATTGTAAATAAATATTGGTGTGGTGACGGAACTCCTGCCTCCCGTGGATTACTACATACATCATCCCAGTTTGGAGCGTTAACATTCACTCGAACCACCCTCACCCCCTCAAGCTTGCCCCGTACCATGAGAAATCGACCACCCCCATCCGCAACTGTGCTGTCCGCCTCAAATTTAACCCGTTTGTTAATCATGATCGCGACCCCTCTGGTCTTAGCGTCAAGCCACGAATAGAAGACCTGGCTAACCCAGCCCTTCCGTAATCTAATCTGGTCCTCACTTTCAAATGTGTCTCCTGCAGCAACATTACATCTGCCTTCAGAGCCCATAAGTGCGCGAACACACCTGCCCTCTTGACCGGCCCTCTAACATTCCAGGTGATCACCCTGGTTGGAGGGCACCCTGCCCCCCCACTACGCCGATCAGCCATCCCCCTTCTTGGGCCCACCCCCTGCCCATGTGCCGCGCCTCCCCTGGTCCGCCTCTTGGCAGCTCCCACCCCGACTTCTTCCCTGTTACCTGGTTCAGTTCCCTCCCTCGTCAGCAGATGATCTTCCTCCCCTCCCCCCCACCCCAGAAACAACCCCTTGTAACCTAACCCCTGCCATATACAGGCTGTATACACCCCCCCCCCCCACCTCGCTCCCGTTGACTAGCTCAAAGCAGCTATCCTGGTGGCTCTCAACTCCACGCCACCATGTTTCCCACCTACTGTCCCCCCCGCTCCCCTCCCCCCGCCCATCAATACCACCTCCCCAGAACAGCCCTGTTCGAGCAATTGCTCTGGGACCGAAACAGAGAGAAAATAAACAAAGAACAAAGCTCGCCCCCACAATAGTGCAATTCAAACTGTGTAATGAGATGGGCACTACCACCCACCCCCCTCCCAACATTCCCAGAAAAATAGCAAAAAGAACACGAACAGCCCCCAGCACCCAATAACTTAAACTTTAACTATAACTTTGGCTTTAACTTTAAAACTTTCAAACAGGCAAACACAAACACAAGAACACCCCCAATTTTAAGTAAAAGAGCATGCCCAACGACATTGCTAACACGAAGGGCAATCTGCGAACAAATGCAAACATCCCTTAATACACTCTAACTTGAGTCCATGGGTCCTCAGTTCGGCACCAGTCCATGCCCCTCAGCGAAGTTCATCGCTTCCTCCGGGTCTCAAAAATAATGTTGCTGTTCCCGGTATGTGACCCAAAGCCGCCGGGAAATGTAGCCCGAACTTGACCTTTTTAAACAGGATCTCTTTAATTTGTCTGTAGGCTGCCCTCCTTCTGGCCACCTCCTGGCTCAGATCCTGGTAGATGCGCAGGACACTGTTGTTCCCTGAGCAGCTCTTCGTGCTCTTGGCCCACTGTAGAACCCGCTCCATGTCCACGAACCTATGGAACCTGACCATCATCGCCCCCCCCCCCCCGCGGCTGCCTCGCCTGCACTCTGTGTGCCCTGTCCAGCTCCAACGGACGCGGGAAGAAATTATCCCCACCAGCTTCTGCAGCATGTCTGCCACATATGCCATGGCATCCCCTCCCTCGGCCCCCTCCGGGAGTCCAATGATTCTCAGATTCTGCCGGCGAGACCTGTTTTCCAGGTCCTCCAGCCTGTCCATCAGCCTTGATTGTTGTTCCTTCAACTTTCTCATTTCCATGTCCGCTACCGTTTGGAAATACGCCTGCTCTTCCACTGTCTTCTCCAGTGCCTGGACCTTCTTATCCTGCACATCCAGCCTCTGGTCCAGTCGCTCCACCGCTTTCTGGAGCAATTCCAAATTATCCCGTTCAGTGCTGCGAAGCTCTCTTTCATGACCTTCAGCATGTTGTCCAGTGCTGTCTGGACTGTCCGTTCAGTGGTCCGTTCATCGGCCATCTTTCCTCCTACTTGCGCTTCCGCACCACCTTTGTTCAGCCCCTTCTTCGCCTGTTTTCGCTCCCTTCTGCTCCTTAAGTCCATACAACTCTGTATGGATTCAGATCTAGAGTGCTATTGTTTTTCACTCCAGCGCTCAAAAGTTCAAAAAAGTTGTGGGAAAAGGTCTTAAAGGCTGACCGAGAGCCACCAAATGCGCGACTTACTCCCTCATAGCCGCCACCGGAAGACGACCTCACTTTTTTTAAGGCTCCTTCGTGGCATATTTGATTGAATGCTCCTGGATGTCAAGAGCAGCTAATATATAGGTTATTCAACTGTGAAAGCCATTGTAGCATGCCTGTCCTGTCCCAATCACATCCAAATCATATTTACCTTAGTTTCCACTGGCAGTTACTGGGCAGTGAAAGGAGCAATATAACATAACCAAAATAATCAAGGAATCAATGTATCTTTTAGATGAATCTGCAGATATGTTCGCTAAATGTATAAAATGATGAGAGCCTTTGCTTTTCAGTTACACTCAGAAGGGATTGCCAGTGCAATTACTATTTGAATGCTCTCTTATGAGCAAGAAGCTCGTCTATAAACTTTGTGGGGGGGGGGGGGGGGGGGGGGATTTTACCAGGCAAGGGAAGGTAGATTCAATTGCATGCAGGGACTTATATTCTCTAAAAGTAACATTGGGTTGTGATTCATACCCCAGATGTTCCTGCATTCTCCCAAGACAGTAAATCCCTTGGCAGTGTCCTTGTAGATAGCCTGTCTGAAATCAGCTGACTCAGCCCAGAATGGACAGCAAGAACAGATCAAAATCTTTATTTTTAATGACTACATTCCGCACTGTGCATTGAACTTACCAACTGGATGCTAAAAAAAAATTAGCACAAAGCCACAAAACCACAGCTTAATATCCTTGCTGCTGGACAAACTTCCCTGACAGCTAACATGGCAGCTTAAAGTGATTTTTCAGAGCAGCTGCTCCAAGGAATTGAGCCTGTCCAAATGTTCTCTGAAAGTGCAACAGTGACTCTTTAAACAACATCACCCTTCTTCTAAAGCTTTACTTGTCTTCTTTTAGAAGTCAAATTTGCTGCTGTGACATTACAATGTGGTTAGCAGGAAGGATGCACCACTGAACAACTGTCCTAACGCGTTCAGTTCTAGATAACATCTGCCTCAAACTGGTTTCAACACTTAGAAAAATATCACTCGATCAATTTTAAAGACATCAAATTGCAGTCCAGAATTACCAAACTAATTAGAACAACACACAAAGTCATACCATTGTGCAGAACTTATTTATTATATCATTTTAAACTTGCCACATAAGAAGAATCAGAATTTCTTGACTTTAAATGATAAATATGAAAATAATCAAGGAAACTGCATACATGTTAGATGAACTTGCTGATATTCGCCTTCAGAATATAAGAAATAGCTGAAACTTTTGCACCTCATCTACTCTCAGAAGGAATTGCCAAACTTCTGGGAGGAGTTTTGCCATGAAAGGGTGTCTGCGTGTACTTAAATCGCCGAAAAGTGACCTCAATTTGGAATCCTGAAATTATCCCAACCATTTACAGGCTTCACCTGAGCAGATGTTCAGACAATTGTAGCTGTTAGGTTGTAGTAATCCACAGGAGGCAGGAGTTCCGTCACCACACCAATATTTATTTACAATAACGATATTACAGGAGCAGCTCCAAACAGTGCTGCTAGCAGTCCAGTCAACCTAAGACTGGCTCACAAAGCCTACACAGGTGATTATATGGGCCCCCTCAATGAGCTATCATTGAGGGAGCTCATATTCCAATTGGCCAACCAATAAAGCCAATTGGAGTTCATTACATAGGTAATATTCGTATAAGTTATTAACTGCTGTTTTAGCCAATCCTTCTGGTTTTAATAGCGAGTGCACCGATTTTCCCAGCCGTTAGCAACTCCGGAAGGTCACCATGCAAGTGCAGAACGGGAAAACTATTTCAGTGAAACTGACAGGCTGGGATGTTTTTGATCAGAGAAATTGAAGAGCTGCAGCCAAGGTCTGCTCATAGCATTCCTTCTCAGGGCATTTGTTCACCGTTTGACAGACAATTGCAAAAAGACAGTTCACCTGCCTTATACTTCATCCACCTTGATCTGACAGACTTCACATAGCATGAGTGAACCTTATGCAGCTCTTCTTTGCACCTCTGATAAGGAGGCACCTTGAAGGAGCAACATCAACACTAATTCGCCAGCAGCAACAGCTGCTTGTGACTCAGCCGCATGCTGCTCCACAGGCAGAGTGGGTGCAGACAGAGATCTAGCTCGAAGGAGACAAGACCCAAAACACAGGGTCCACAGGCAGAGAATCAGTTACCTTGATGTATTGAGGAACTGTGCTCAAGAAAGCTCAAGCTTCCACGACTGCCAACATCTTCAACCATCTTGTGTCATAATAGTGACGGAAAAAACATCGATTTATGTCTGGGAATATTGTACTTTTAAAAAATCTGAATTTTAATTTAAAAAAATGGACACAGAAGTCATTGGCAGAATTGCTGCAGTGTGATTCTCTGAGAGAAAATGGAAACCCACCCTATTACCAGACAAGGTACTTCTAAAAGAAACTAACTGCCGTCTCCAGCAGAGACAATGGGAAATAACAGCCATCTCATCAAGTGATTTCCTGTGTAATGCCCCGGCAGATTTTATGAATTTGCCTTCCCACTTGGAATATACAAAGAATGGGTTTCAAACCAGCTGAACAGTTTCCCTAGATTATCTGCATGTGTGTGCTCCCTGAGAACAGTTGCTGGGGGTCTGTGGTAATCACCACTGTTGTGTATATTAGGAGATGTGTGGTAATACCCTGTACTACAGGTACGGGGTACTCCCTGCCTGCTGGCTCCGCCCAGTAGGTGGAGTATAAATATGTGTGCTCCCTGTACAGCAGCCATTTCGCCAGCTGCTGTAGGAGGCCACACTCTCGTCTCTGTGCAATTGATCGTGCATCAATTTATTACTCTAAGATTTTCAGAAGATGGATCTCCGCATCAAGCCAGATCGCCTGCAACTGGATCCGCAATCAAGCGACGCCAAAAAAGACTTTCAACATTGGCTAGCTTGTTTCGAAGCGTACATCAGGTCTGCACCAGACCCAATTCCGGAAGCTCAGAAGGTCCAGATACTCTACTCGTGGCTGAGCTCCAACGTATTCCCTCTTATCCAGGACGCGCCAACCTACGATGCAGCCATGGCGCTACTGAAAGAGAATTACCCCCAGCGGACGAACACGCTCTTCACCAGACACGTACTCTCTACTCGTCGTCAACTCCCTGGTGAGTCCGTAGAAGATTTCTGGCGTGCCTTAATTCCCCTGGTCAGAGACTGTCACTGTCAGGCCGTCACGGCCACGGAACATTCAAACCTCCTCATGCGGGATGCTTGCGTTATGGGATTAGGGTCAGACCACATACGCCAGCGACTTTTAGAGGGGGCCACGCTCAACCTCGCAGAAACCAAAAAGCTGCCGCTATTGATGACGGTCGCCTCGCGCAATATTCAGGCCTACACCTCCAGCCACGTGGCCCACCCCTCCTACGCATCATGGACACCACAGACGGCCGCCCCACCGGAGGCCTCACCCATCCAATCCTTTTGTTTGTGCCATGCGCCAGCCAGCCAACCCCGGGGGCCCCCTATGTTACTTCTGTGGGCAACAGAAACACCCCCGCCAATGCTGCCCGGCCCGCAGCGCCCTTTGCAAGGCCGGCGGCAAAAAGGGGCATTTCGCTGCGGTGTGCCAGGCCCGCGCAGACGCCGCTATCGCCCCGACCCCCCTCACGTACGGACAGTGGCCGTCGCCATCTTCCCCTCCTCGGACCACGTGCGGCTAGTGGGCGCCACCATCTTCCCTTCCTCGGACCACGTGCGGCCAGTGGGCGCCACCATTTTCCCCTTCTCGGACCACGTACGGCCCATGGGCGCCGCCATCTTTGTCAACCCCGACACATGTGGCCCGTGGGCGCCGCCATCTTGTCCACCCCAAGATCATCTTTCTCCCCCACGGCATATGGGCGCCACCATCATTTCAGGACCCATGCACCCCATCGTTCGACACCAGCAACGACCAGCCGCGACTCGCCTAGGTCACGATTGACCAGTCTCGCCCGCATAATCTAGCCACCGCCTCGACAAGCGTGAAGATCGATGGGCAGGAGATCTTCTGTCTGCTGAACTCCGGAAGCACCGAAAGCTTCATCCATCCCGATACGGGAAGGCGCTGCTCCCTTGCGGTACACCCTGCCAATCAGAGAATCTCCCTGGCCTCCAGGTCCCACTCCGTGGCGAACTGTATAGCCACGCTCACGGTCCAGGGCGTAGAATTCAGCGGCTTCCGCCTCTACGTCCACCCCAACCTCTGCGCTGCCCTGCTACTCGGCCTGGACTTCCAGTGTAACCTCCAGAGCCAAACACTGAAATTCGGCGGGCCCCTACCACCCCTTATTGTGTGCGGCCACACGACCCTAAAGGTCGACCCACCTTCCCTATTTGCAAACTTAACTCCAAATTGCAAACCCGTCGCCTTCAGGAGCAGACGGTACAGCGCCCAGGACAGGACCTTCATCAGGTCCGAAGTCCAGCGACTGCTTCAGGAAGGCATCATCGAGGCCAGCAACAGCCCCTGGAGAGCCCAAGCGGTAGTGGTGAAAACTGGGGAGAAACACATGTGTACTACAGCCAGACCACCAACAGGTACACGCAGCTCGACGCGTACCCCCTCCCACGCATATCTGAGATTGCACAGTACTGGGTCTTCTCAACTGTGGACCTGAAATCCGCCTACCACCCCATCCATAAGGTGGACCGCCCATACACTGCCTTCGAGGCAGATGGCCGCCTCTACCACTTTCTCAGGGTTCCCTTCGGCGTCACCAACGGGGTCTCGGTCTTCCAAAGGGAGATGGACCGAATGGTCGACCGGTATGGGCTGCGGGCCACTTTCCCGTAACTGGATAATGTCACCATCTGCGGCCATGATCAGCAGGACCACGATGCCAACCTTGCCAAATTTCTCCACACCGCCTCTCTCCTAAACCTCACCTATAACAAGGAGAAGTGCATATTTAGCACGAACCGCTTAGCCATCCTCGGCCATGTGGTCCAGAACGGAGTTCTGGGGCCCGATCCAGACTGCATGCGCCCCATCATGGAGCTCCCGCTTCCCCACTGCCCCAAGACCCTCAAGCACTGCCTGGGGTTCTTTTCTTACTATGCCCAGTGGGTCCCAAACTATGCAGACAAGGCCCGCCCACTCATCCAGTCCACCCATTTTCCCCTGACGGCCGAGGCTCAACAGGCCTTCAATCGTATTAGAGCCGACATCGCCAAGGCCACGATGCACGTGGTCGACGAGACGTTGCCTTTTCAAGTGGAGAACGATGCATCAGACATCCCTCTAGCCGCCACCCTCAATCAGGCAGGCAGGCCCATGGCATTCTTTTCCCGCACCCTTAATGCCCCCTAAATTCGGCACTCCTCCATCGAAAAAGAGGCCCAAGCCATCGTTGAAGGTGTGCGGCATTGGAGGCATTACCTGACCGGCAGGAGATTCACTTTCCTCACTGACCAACGGTCGGTAGCCTTTATGTTTAACAACACACAACGGGGCAAGATCAAGAACGATAAAATCTTGAGGTGGAGGATCGAGCTCTCCACCTACAACTACGAGATTTTGTATCGCCCCGGTAAGCTCAACGAGCCCCCCAGTGCCCTATCCCGAGGTACATGTGCCAGCGCACAAGTAGACCGACTCCGGACCCTGCACGACAGCCTTTGTCACCCGGGAGTCACGCGGTTGTACCACTTCATAAAGGCCCGAAATCTGCCCTACTCCGTCGAGGAAGTCAGGGCAATCACCAGAGACTGCCAGGTCTGTGCGGAGTGCAAACCACACTTCTACCAGCCGTACCACGCGCACCTGGTGAAGGCCTCCCGCCCCTTTGAACGCCTCAGCGTGGATTTCAAGGGTCCCCTCCCCTCCACCGACTGTAACACATACTTCCTCAGTGTGGTCGATGAGTACTCCAGATTCCCCTTCGCCATCCCATGCCCCGACATGACGTCTGCCAGCGTCATCAAAGCCCTCAACACAATCTTCGTTCTGTTCGGCCTCCCCACCTACATCCACAGTGACAGGGGATCCTCATTCATGAGCGATGAGCTGCGTCAGTTCCTGCTCAGCACGGGTATCACCCCCAACAGGATGACCAGCTATAACCCCCGGAGAAACGGGCAGGTGGAGAGGGAGAATGGGACGGTCTGGAGGGCCGTCCAGCTGGCCCTACGGTCCAGATATCTCCCAGCTTCTCGCTGGCAGGAGGTCCTCCCCGATGCACTGCACTCCATTCGGTCGCTCCTATGCACTGCGACTATCGACACACCCCATGAACGACTCTTTGCCTTCCCCAGGAAGTCCACATCCGTGGTGTCGCTCCCGACTTGGCTCACAACTCCAGGGCCCGTACTCCTCCGTAAACACGTACGACTCCACAAGGTGGACCCGTTGGTTGAAAGGGTGCAGTTACTCCACCCTAACTCCCAGTACGCCTACGTGGCATACCCCAACGGCTGCCAGGAACTGTCTTTCTCAGGGACCTGGCACCAGCAGGTTCCACACGCACACTCACCTCTGGCCCGCCGCCACCCTCTCCCCCCCCCCCCCCCCCCCCCCCCGTGCATCCAGCAGCAGCCCCCCCCCCCAGGACCATCCGTCCTTCCCCTGCCACGCCCAAGGATGAAGAGGATTTTGGCACCCTCCTGGAGTCACCGTGGATCAGACCACCACCGGAATCGCCGCCACCACTGCGTCGCTCCCAATGTCACATCAAGGCCCCGGACCGGCTAAACCTGTAATTGGTTCGGGACTGTTAAAGCCCCTTGTACTGGACTTCAAAGTTTTTTTTGCCTCTGTATATTAAACTTGCTCTGTATATAGTTCTCACCCCCCCCCCCCCCGTTGGACTCAATTTTAACAGGGGATGAATGTGGTAATCACCACTGTTGTGTATATTAGGAGATGTATGGTAAGACCCTGTACTACAGGTACAGGGGTAGTCCCTGCCTGCTGGCTCTGCCCAGTAGACGGAGTATAAATATGTGTGCTCCCCGTACAGCAGCCATTTCGCCAGCTGCTGTAGGAGGCCCCACATCACAGAGTAATAAAGCCTCAGTTGTATTCAACTCTCATCTCTGTGCAATTGATCATGCATCAAGGTCTGACACTGAAGTAAAAGCCAGCAATCGCACTCACAGTATTCCTGCAAATAGCCATTGATCTGATTGGCTGACAGCTCTCCAAGCTGGTATTTCCTTTTAAGGGCGGACAAAAGTCTTCCCTTCTGCTAATCAATGCTCAATTGAGCAGGAAACGGTAATGGGCCTGTGGGGATCAGTGGGAATGGATTACACCCTATTCAGGCCCTAGTCTAACTACTGGGTAACTACAAAACAGACCTCCCTGTTCACTCACATTGACCCCCCCCAACCCACCCAACTACCCACCTGACCCAACTAACCCCCCCCCCCGACCCATCTATGCACTCACACATCTATCAACTCACCCACATGCCACCCAACCTACTTAACTCGCCAAGCCTACCCACATACATGACCTACCTACAAATCCCACTACCCTCCCCACACACTCATTCATCCACTCATCCGTTCACCAACATTCATGCTGGACATTTAAACTTACCACACAGTAGTTAGAGCCAAAAACGGGAAGTGTCCTGTCTTGACCCCAATGCTACTGCACTGTGATAGAGTGTCATGGTGAAAGCTGCACTCTGCATTTCTGGAGAAGCCGGGTTTAGTGGTAAAATAACTGAACAACAGAAGTTAAAATAATGTAAACAGCAACTTCTAAAATGGCCAAAACTTTGCACAATTATACCCTACGGGCGTGATTCTCTGAAAAGATTTCCAAGTGTGGTAGCGAGCAGAAACTGCCACGAGCTTCACAATGAGGCCGGCAACACAATCCAATGTTAATTGGTCCACTTAACGAGGCCCACAGGTATCACGTGGCAAATGAAGGCTCACCAGCCAATTCACAGGGACTGCACTCGCCAGCAACCCACTAACAAGCTCGAGCAGCACTTAAACGGCACTTGCACAGCCAACTGCACTCAACACGCAGCCATGGTGCCGAGATAGCTGGCCCCAAGGTTTGGAGACGTGGACCTGGGGGTGGTTTTAGATGCGGCCACATCAGGTCAAGGCAGTAACGCCCAGGAGAGACAGCAGTAGGAGATCTGCTGGATCTCAGGATCCAGCTGGATACCAGCCAGATGCTGAGCCTATGGACAAGGCTATCATGGAGCTGACAAAGACATTAGAGAGCGGCTGCGACATTCAAAGGGAGATGTCAGCGACACTCCAGCAGGTCCATAGCCGATTGGAGGAGTTCCAGAGGCTGCAGGCTCAGGAGATGTCGCCAATAATGTGTGGAATTGAGGCCACAACTAGAGTGGCAACTGCAGTGGAGAGCCTGGTGCATGATGTCAGCACCATTAATGGAGGTGTCTAAGGCGTGGTGCAGTCGGTAATGTCTATGGCTGAGGGCCTTGGTAGAATGTCCCACTCAGAGGGAGATGTGACCCAGTACCAGGCTGACCTTGAAGAGGTGCCATGGGACATGTCCCGCTCTCGGATGGGAATGGCCGAGGCGCTGCGGAGCTGGTTCCTAGTCACAGGTGGGCATTGCCGATGTGCTGCAGAGCATGTCCCAGTCACTGAGGAGCATTGCCGAGGGTGACAATACCATGGTGCAGACATTAGGGAGCTGCCAGACTGGCAGTGACAGATGTTGCTGGGGCAGCCGGACTTGAACTAGCTTCCCCTCTATCCCTGGTGAATCCCAGGACCCTATGGGCACTGAGTAGGAGGAGAGGGTACTGGCTGACAACCGGAGCCCATCCTGTGGAGTGTGGTTGGTGGCTACCAGCTCCACTGAGTTCCACCCTCTGATGAGGCCGCATATCGCCATCAGCACATGGGACAGGGCAGTGCGGCTGTGCAATTGCTGTCGACAAGTGCGCTGGGGCCCTCCGGCTCCAGGGTCCCCAGAGGGCATCCACCAGGGGCATCAAAGGCCACGGGACTTGGTTAGCAGCTGTTTGCCTCCACTTCTGATGTGCATCCTGGGGTCACACCTCGATGTAACGGTTGGCCAAGGAAGGCAAAGCACATCAAGGATCACAGAGGCCACTGAGGGAGGGTGGGGGAGGTGGGGGGCGGGGGAGAGAAAAGGTAGGTAGGCGTGAGGGGGGTGAGTAGTTGGAGATGAGAGTGGGGCATCACCAACGGGAGAGTGGAGCATTATTGGACACCTGCAAAACATTAAAAACCCTTCACCACAACAAGTATGGCACCTCTGTCACTTTCTTCCAGGCCGAACTCCAAACCCTTGGCACATCACTCCAGGCATGTCCCCGCCCCACCGCGGGGCATACCATGTGCAGGTGATGGGTGTGACTCTCCTTTCTGGACTCCTTCTTGACTACTAAATTAGCAACGAGGATAAAGTGGAACTACAGTTGACGTTGCTAACCATTCAGGGCACAGCCACCTCTCTTCATGAAGGAATAAGGATTGCACCATTTTGAAAATGTTGCTCCTTGGCAGATTCAATGCATTTGATGCAGCTGTAGAGGACTAGATTCAGTATGCGCTATTTAAAAAAATGTTTTAATCGGGTTTTTCTTTTTATACAAAGCAAACATGAACGTGAACATACACAGAAACTACATCAGTTACAATTTATATTTCTCAGTAAGTGCCTAGTTTTGGCTCCCTCCCCTTCCTGTTATCTGGCGTGCCTTCTTTGCTCGTTGAGTTTTCCAAGCTGGCCCTGTTGGGGTGGCATGGTGCTACATGTACTGTTTCATGTTAGGTAAGGTTGGGTTCTGTGCTTCTTTGTTCCCTCCCTCCCTCCTTCCCTCCTGACCCCCCTTCCTCTCCCCTCTTTCTTTATTTGTGTCTGTGTTTCTTCTGTGGATCCCCCCTCCCTCTGGTTTACTGGCTGTTGGCTACAACCAGGTGTTGGAACAGATTGGTGAATGGCTCCCACATTTTTTGGAAGTCCTCTTCCGACCCCCGAATGGCGAATTTGATTTTCTTCATTTGGAGAAATTCCGATAGGTCGGACAGCCAGTCCGCAGCTTTGGGTGATGCTGCTGATCTCCAGCCAAGCAGGATTCTCCTGTGGGCGATGAGGGAGGCAAAGGCAAGGTCATCGGCCCTCCTCCCTATTAAGAGTTCTGGCTGCTCTGATACTCCAAAGACTGCCACTATCGGGTACGGCTCTACCTTCATCCCCACAAACCTGGACATTGCCTCAAAGAAGGCTGTCCAGAACCCGATAAGTCTGGGGCATGACCAGAATAGGTGGGCGTGGTTGGTCGGGCTTCCTTGGCACCATTCACATTTGTCCTCCACCTCTGGGAAAAACCTACTCATTCGGGTTCTAGTTAAGTGTGTACCACTTTCAGCTGCATTAGGCTTAGTCTTACGCATATGGAGGTGGAGTTGGCCCTGTGCAGTGCTTCGCTCTAGAGTCCCCACCCTATTTCAAACCCAAGGTCCTCCACCCATTTTTCACTTATCTCATCCCGTGGTGAGCATACCCCTCCGAGTACACGCTCATACAGGTCCCTGTATTTTCCCCCTCCCTAGTATGTCTGCGTCCAGCATGTCCTCTAATATTTGCTGTGGTAGTCGTGGGTATGTCTTTGTTTCCCTATGTAAGAGGCTTTTGACTTGCATATATCTTAATTCATTTCCCCCAGCCAGTTGGAACGTCTCTGTCAATTCCTTTAGTATTGTCAGTCTGTTTTTGGTGTCGAAGTCCCTACCTGTCAACGTCGTCCCCTGTCCAGCCTCCACCTTTTGAAGGTGACATCCATTTTGGTTGGCGTGAACCTGTGGTTGTTGGGGCCTAATGGATATCTCGGTTAGACCGATGTGCTGTCGTAGTTGATTCCATGAAGTGGAGTGTGGCTATCACCACTGGGCTTGTTCAGTGTCTAGCTGCCATGGCCAGGGCTCAAAGGGACATCCCTGTGCAGGCATCCTCCACCAATCTTACCCATACAGCCTCCGGTTCCTTTATTCATCTCTTTACTCTTTCCGCTATAGCTTCCCAGTGGTAATATTGCAGGTCTTGAAGGGCTCGGGCCCCATGCTTCTCGTTCTTTGCTGGACTTTTTTTGGGATCTGTGTTCTCCCCCCCCCCCCCCCCCCCCCCACCCCTGACACAAAAACCATGATCAATTTTTCCACTGAGTTGAAAAAAGCCTTTGGGATGTAGATCAGATTGGATCTGAACAGGAAGAGGACCCTGGGCATGATGTTCATCTTGATCATCTACACATTCCATGCCAGGGAGAGTGAGAGTGTGTCCCACCTCTGCTGGTCCTTTCCTCCACCAGGCTGGTCAGGTTCCACTTGTGGATCCATCTCCATCATAGGCAATTTAGATCCCCAGGTAGCAGAATTTGTTTCAGGCCTGTTTAAATGGTGTTCCATCGAGCTCTGCCCCTCCCCCTTCAGGGTTCATCGGGAAGATCTCGCTTTTCCTCACGTTGGATTTGTAGCATGAGAAGGTTCCAAACTCTTTCAAGAGCACCATGATTCCCTCCATGCTGCTTTATGGGTCTGCAACATCGAGGAAGAGGTCATTCGCAAAGAGTGAGACTCTGTGTTTATTGTCTCCTCTTCGGATCACCTTCCAGTTATTTGTCGCTCTGAGCGCGATCGCTAGTGGTTCGATGACTAGGGCAGACAGCAGCTTGGACAGCAGGCATCTCTGCTTTATTATCTGCAGCTTTTTAATGCAAACGCTGTCATTGGGGATGATCACCAGAGGGTAACTCTTCTGACTATCTGTGGGGCCCTCACTTTCAGCGTCATAAAGAGCCTGATGTACCCCATGGCCTCAGACTCAAGCCGTTCGAAGAGCTAGTCGTGCTCATAGCAAACCACTACAACCTCAAGCCAGTTATCGTACAGAGGTATTGATTTAATACAACTGAGGGGATCCCAGGGGAGTCCGTTACCGTGTTTTTGGGCCAATTGCACAAATTAGCAGAGTTTTGTGACTATGGGCCATCCCTATCCGAGATGCCATGGGACCGTCTTGTATGTGGACTAACTTTATATGGCAGCCCAGTGGGAATTGCTAGCCAAGCTGTTGCTGGACCTAAAACAGGCCGTCGAGATTAACCTCTCATGGGAGACTGTAGAGAAGGGGGTTCAGGAACTCCAGGGGATGTCAGGAGTGGAGGTAAAAAGTGGAGGATGCCCTCCATCCGGGCGCACAGCACCCACTAGGACTGGGGCCCCTGGAATCCTACCCATGCGAAAACACTGCTGGTACTGGGCCTGCTGGCCAAGGACATGACAGCCCAGCAGGACACTTCCCCGGAATCGATGGAGGGCACCCCAAGATGGTGTGGCACTTGTCCTATCACAGGGATAGGAAACCACAGGTCAGCACCAAACCAGCCAGCTTACCTGAGGGAGACTAACCCAGAGCCTGGACCCTTTACTTAGACCAACCTGATGAAGAGGAGTGTATGCAATTGAATTGCATTGCCATGCCACAAATTGACCCCATCAGGGTTACCATCCAGGTGAACGGCCACCGGTTAGAGATAGAGTTGAACATGGGGCCACAATTTCGGTAATACGGAGGCAGATTTTCGAGATAATAACAATGCACCATATGCCAAGAACAGCAGAAGCTCACACCAGCCACTCTGTTGCACTCATGGGAATGGCCAGGCAGATATTGGGTCCACCAACATGGCGATTTTGCCGAACCTTTCCAAGGTTCAACGTTTTTACTTATGGTAGACACCCATTCCAAGTGGCTCGAAGTCCATCGGATGTCGTCCAACATGCCGAAGCTTACGGGTGAGAAGAACCCATGGCATTCCAGAGGACTAGTCACAGACAATGGCACCCCCTTCAACAGCGATTGTTTTGACCGATTTATGAGGACAAACGGGGTGCAGCAAATCCACACGGCCCCGTATCACCATTTCTCGAATGACTGGCTGATCGAATGGTGCAAACTTTCACAAGAGCAATGAAAAAAGAGACCATGGGGTCTGTGGAGATGAGACTAGCAAAATTTTTGTTTAGTTATTGAACCACGACGTATGCCGTGACCAGTGTAGCACCAGCAAAAATGTTGATGGGCCAGAGGCTCAGAACCCGTCTCAGCCTCACGTTCCCCGATATTGGCCGTATATTACTACGTAACCGGGACCTGCAGAGGTGAAGCCAAAGCAGGCAGGCGAGGACCTAGAGTTTCAAACCAAGAGACACAGTGTAGGCCTGACATTTTGTGGATGGAGCCTGATGGATTATAGCGATGGTGGTACAGCAGACTGGATCAGTTTCGCACCAGGTGAACATGGGTGAACGGACCACGCGGGAGCACATTGACCACCTCAGGAACAGGGGGTCAGTGTTAGGCCATGCCCCACCAGAGGAACCATCTTCCAGCTCCATGCAGACCTGGGGGCCTCGCCACCTGGGAGCCCCGACACTGAGATGTGAGAGGTGGACTCCAACTCAGAGATGGAGACCCAGACATCCGAGGTTTCTGATGCTGACCTGGCCAGGGAGCAGTTGCCAGTGGTGGTACCCCCCAGGTGGATATTAAGGAAAGAAAGTTCCCCGTCATTCCACACACATCCAGGCCCAGCCCCGCAGCACTGGAAGTGCAGCCCATCGGCAAAGAGGAGTATATTCCCTGCTCCACTTTATTCAGAGGGACATGCAAAGAATGATATTATAAGCCCTGCGAGACCCATGAGAATGACCCGATTAATCTCCCATCAGCATCGTGGAGTACTAGCTCCCCTGCTGAGGGGCAGAGGCCCATTAGTGGGCTAGATAACTCAGTTCCTTAAATACCACCCAGATAGGAGCCATGCTACAGAGTAGTCCCGACTGCACTTGCAAATACTCTTTAGTAATAAACCATTCTTTTGACTCTCCTTTCCGGATCCCTCCTTGACTACTAAACATAGGATAGTTTCATTTACAACTACCAAATATCAGTACTTACGGAGAAGATTATAAGACCCTTCTTTTCCCAAAATTCAACTCCCTGGGATGCACCCTACCAAATATTTGCTTCAAGTTGCTTAGTAAGCAAATAAACAATTAGCTATTCTAAAAAATCAAGGCCAAAATCCAACAAAGGAATTTAGGAGACAAAAAACAAAATAAAGGTTTATAAGCATCATCTAAACCCTTGTCAGATTGCAACTTTGAGCCCATATCTTCTGTTAAGTGATAATAAATGTCCTCGTCTCTTTCCCCACTTGGGGGCTGAGAATTGGACAGTTGCCTACCCATCCCAGTAGCTCAGTGTATGACAACTTTCCTAAACAGCATAGGCAAAAGCAAACATGACTATTGATCAGATTTATTTCACCAACTTACCAGCACAAAGATCCTTCCCTTGAGTTCTGACAAAAGTTTCATAATGCTCAGCACTCTATTTCCATTTATGAAATTCAGAATTGGAACATTTGCGATTATCTTTGGACTGGATTTTAATTCACAGTTGTACGGCTGGGGGAGCAGGGATGTTAGATCATGGGGAACCTGAAATTAAGTGGCTTTTAAACTCAGCCACCTAATTATCATTTTACTTTTGGGTTTCTCATTCAATTCGAATCATTGGCGTGCCAACAAATTGCATGATACAACCTTAACTCCAGTATGTAAAAAGACACTCCAAAAATGCAAATGGAGATGGTTTGCGCACCATAGCGAGATAAAGCACTAGAGCAGGGTGGGCAAACCTTTCACCCGGAAGGCCAAATCTGGGTATAGAAATTTCCCTGGGGTGGCAAAGGGTGACTATGAACATTTAAGAAATTCTAACAAAGATAAATGTTGGTTCCTATAACCATAAAACCTTCATTATTATAATAATCATACTATCATAAGGATACATTACATACAAGTATGAAACCAAATGTTATGTATTTAAATAATACATCCCTCCTTGTGTAATGGCACATGACCTGTAGTGACATCAGCGCGTTCTTTAGTTCTCCATCCTAGTATCGTATGAGCAACATTTCCTGAATAAACATTGCATTGTGTTTGGATGAAACCCAAGTGTGCAGCACCTCCATACCTTCCCTATTTGTGGCACATTGAGAAAATAACAAAAGAGAAAACTGGCGATGAGGATTGTGGCAAGAAGAAATTGGTGAAGAACTAAAATTGTCAACCAGAAAAGTAAAAACGGTAATGAAAGCAGAGAAGATTCTTGGGACTGGACTCAAAGGTCGAACGAAGGGAAAGCGAATGAGGTAGGCTGTGGGAATGGGATTCAAACGTCTTTCCGTTTCTGTGCAAGTTACTACTCGAGTAAGACAAACTACAGTCCAAGCAAAAGGATAAACATATATTTTGCATTGTGGATTAGTAGACCACTTGTTTCACACATAAAAAAGAAATGGAAGGGAGGAAAGTTGAAAGAAGTATAAGCCCTGGGAACCAGTATACGAAATGGTGGGCAAAGGTGGCACCATGGATGCATTTGATGAAGATGGTGAGACTTGGAATTCATACGGAGAGAGATTTCAACTTTAACTCATAGCTAATCAAATATCAGAGGACCTAAAGATTGCTACAGTTCTCAGTTCGGTAGGATGCAAAATCTTTATGCAACTGCAAAACGTAGTCCATTCAGCAAAGCCGGGAGGTAAAACCTACGATAAATTGATGAAGGTTCTAGAAGGGCATTTCTCACCAAGATTACTTATAATTGCAGAAAGGTTTTGTTTCCACAACCATAGTCAGAAAGAAAGTGAAAGCATCCTACAATTCATGGTGACCTTCAGAAGGTTCACAAAATGCTGCGGGTTTGGTGCAAGACTATACAACACTCTTCATAATAGGCTGGTATGTGGGCTCCGCACTGAAGCTATTCAGAGAAATATACTGACTGAAAGTGCCGTAACTCTTTAATCAGCAATAGAAATTGCCACGTCAATGGAGCTAGCAGAAAAAGACGCTTCACAGATCGGAGCTGGAGCAAAGATCCATAAGATGGAGACCGCCAAAAACAAGTCTGCAAGAGTACAGCCATGTCATCGATGTGCACAAGTTGGACACTCAGCGGAGGAATGCTGGAGGAGAGAAAATAAGTTCAAGAACTGCGGCAAAAAGGGTCACATTGGCAAAGCATGCTCGTCATGGCAAACTTCACCAACACCTAAGATATGGTCGAGGATGAAAACTTATAAGCCTACTAGACCAGTCTATAAGATGAGAGACCAAGTTCAAGACCCCTCAGGAGGCAATGTAGCTGAACAACTTCAAGAGCTGAAACTAGGCATCTTGTCGGTATGGGGCAATCAACAATGTTTCTGGGTATTCCCAAAACTTGATGATAACCAAGTCAAAATGGAGGTGGATATGGGACATAGGTTTAAGGTGTGAGGGGCAAAGTTTGGAGGAGATGTGCGAAGGAAGTTTTTTACACAGAGGGTAGTAGGTGCCTGGAACTCGCTGCTGGAGGAGGTGGTCGAAGCAGGTACGATAGTGATGTTTAAGGGGTGTCTTAACAAATACATGAATAGCATGGGAATAGAGGGTTATGGGCCCCAGAGTGTAAATGTTTTATACCAGCATGGTCAGCGCAAGCTTGGAGGGCCAAAGGACCTGTTCCTGTGCTGTACTTTGTTCTTTGTTCTTTGTTCTTTATCACTGGCTCAAGTGAACAACAGCATTTGAAGAACTTGGAAGCTACACTGGTTCATCTACATGACCATAACTTGTTACGTTTTCAAGGTATCCATAAACTATCTGGGTCACATCATTGAGAAAGATGCATAAGGAACCGAAAAGGATGATAGAAATCTTAAAACCATGACATCCTCAAAATGTGACACAACTGAGATCGTTTCTGGGATTAATAATTTATTACGGTAAATTTATCCCAAATTTAGCAACGCCTTTGAAGCCTTTACAAACTTTGTTATCTGCCATTCAGGTATGGCGCTGGATAGAAGAATGAATATAAAGAGGTAAAAGAAGCGTTAAATAAATCAGAGCTGTTAGTTCACTACAATCCCAAGATAAATTTACAACTTGCTTGTGATGCGACACCCAATGGAGTTGGCACAGTTGAATCACACATAATACCTTCAGGAGAGGAACAACCAATAGCATTTGCTTCATGGACTCTTACTAGCACAGAAAACAAATTACACTCAGCTAGAAAAAGAAGTGTTGAGCATCATATTCAGAAGAAGGATTCACCACGACCTTTATGGACATCATTTTACTCTCTTTTTTTATTTTATAAATTTAGAGTACCCAATTCATTTTTCCAATTTAGGGGCAATTTAGCGTGGCCAATCCACCTACCTTGCACATCTTTGGGTCATGGGGGTGAAACCATACAAACACGGGAGAATCTGCATACTCCACATGGACAGTGACCCAGAGCCGGATCAAACCTGGGACTTGGGCGCCGTGAGGCACCATGCTTTTTTTTTAACAAACATTTTATTAAGGCATTTATGGTTTTATAACAAGAAAAGATACAAATACAAATGTAAACATAATTCAGTACATAACACCCCTCCAACCAACAATCCACACAATTCCCAAATCCCTCCATCGCCTCTCACTGATCCCACCTAAACTAAACTATCTCCCCCTACCCCACTCAATCCCTAACCCCTTCCACCCTTTATTGTATCTGCTAACAGTTTAGTTTTTCCCGAAGAAGTGGATAAATGGCTGACACCTCCGGACGAATCATAACATTGATCCTCTCTCGGCGAACTTAATTTTCTCAAGCCTGAGAAACCCAGCCATGTCGCTAACCCATACCCGATTTTGGGGGCTCCGAGTCTGTCCAGGATGATAGGATCCGTCTCCGGGCTACCAGGGAGGCAAAGGCCAAAATGTCAGCCTCTCTTGCCCCCTGGACTCCCGGCTCTTCCGACACTCCAAAAATCGCTCCCTCTGGACTCAGCGCCACCCTCATTTTTAGCACCGTGGATTTGAGGGTGTGGTTTAACACAGGGCTAAATCGCTGGCTTTTAAAGGAGACCAAGGCAGGCCAGCAGCGCGGGTTCAATTCCCATACCAGCCTCCCCGAACAGGCGGCGGAATGTGGCAACTAGGGTCTTTTCACAGTAACTTCATTTGAAGCCTACTTGTGACAATAAGCGATTTTCATTTCATTTCATTTCATGACATCGGCAAATCCCTGCCAAAATCCCCTCAGCTTCGGTCATGTCCAAAACATGTGGACATGATTTGCGGGCCCTCCTGCATACCTCACATACCTGTCCTCCACCCCAAAAGATCTTCTCATCCGGGCCACTGTCATGTGTGCCTGGTGAACCACCTTGAATTCAATCAGGCTGAGCCTGGCACATGATGAGGACATGTTAACTCTACGCAGAGCATTCTCCCACAGACCTGCCTCTAGTTCCTTACCCAGCTCATTTTCCCATTTACGCTTTACCTCCCCTATCTGGGTTCCCTGCCACTCCATAAGCTCTTCATAAATTTCTGGGACCTTCCCCTCCTCCACCCCCATTTTAGAAACTACATTATCTTGTATTTCCTGTGGCAGTAGAAGCGGAAAGGTCGGAACCTGCCTTCGAACAAAGTTCCTCACCTGCAGAGGGCGAAACCCATTCCCACCCGACAATTCAAACTCCTCCTCCACCACCTCCAAACAAGGAAAGCTCCCGTCGATAAACAGATCCCCCAGTCTCTCAATCCCTGCTCTCTGCCATCTCCGAAACCCCCCATCCAACCTCCCTGGGACAAACCGGTGATTGCCACAAATTGGAGCCCACACCGACGCTCCCTTCACTCCCATATCTTCTGCGACTGCCCACAGACTCTCAGAGCCGCCATTACCACAGGGCTTGTGGAGTACCGGGCTGGCGAGAACTCCATCGAGGAGGTCAGGACAGTCACTAGGGACTGCCACATCTGTGCGGAGTGCAAGCCGCACTTCTACCGCCCCGAAAAGCGCATCTGATTCAGGCTTCTCGCCCCTTTGAATGCCTCAGCATGGATTTCAAAGGTCCCCTTCCCTCTACCAACTGCAACACGTACTTCCTCAACGTGATTGACGAGTACTCCCGCTTCCCGTTCGTCATTCCCTGCCCCGACATGACCACACCCACCATCATAAAAGCCCTCCACACCATTTTCTCCCTGTTCAGATTCCCCGCTTACATTCACAGCGATAGGGGGTCCTCCTTTATGAGTGACGAACTGCATCAATTCCTGCTCAGCAAGGGCATTGCCTCAAGCAGGACGACCAGATGCAACCCCTGGGGTGATGGACAGGTCGAGAGGGAGAACGGTACGGTCTGGAAGATCGTCCTGCTGGCCCTATGGTCCAGAAATCTCCCAGTCTCCCGCTGGCAAGAGGTCCTTCCAGACGCCCTCCACTCAATCCGGTCATTACTTTGCACATCTACCAATCAAACGCCTCATGAACGCCTTCTTGTCTTCCACAGGAAGTCTTCCTCAGCGACCCCGCTCCCGACCTGGCTGGCTGCCCCCGGGCCCATCCTGCTCCGGAAACACATGCGGGCGCACAAGTCGGACCTGTTGGTCGAGAGGGTCCAGCTGCTCCATGCGAACCCGCAATATGAGTATATGGAATACCTCGACGGCCGACAGGACACGGTCTCCCTATGGGACCTGGCGCCCGCCGGATCCCTGCCATCGCCCCCGGCACCGGCCCCCCACCCCTCCAAACGCAACTGCTCCCCGCAGGCGCTCCTCCCCCTGGCCCGCCAACCCCCTCACCCGCGCCACCTAGAGGACCAGATGTCCCCCCCATGGCCTGGCCCTCACCAGCTCCGTCTAGGGGTACGGAAACATCCACGAGGACCGGATCATCGCTCCCGGAGTCATGGACGCCCTCACCTCCAACGTCTCCAACAAAGCTCCGCAGATTGCAGAGGACGTCCAAGGCCTCCGATCGGCTAATCGAGTCGATATGAACTGTTAATGGACTTTTTTTGTTTGTTCTCTCGTTTTCCAACTCTGTAAATAGTTACTATGTGCCAACACGTACCTGTATATTGTTACAGGCCAGTGGGCAGCCATCGTTGGAGAGATACAATCCCATATCACTAGTCATACTACCAGTATCTTATCCCACCCGCACGGGACCCCCCCTTTCCCCGGCTTCTCAAAAAGCATGCGCCCTCCCCCCCCCCCCCCCCCCCCGGTTCCTTTCTCAACAAGGGGTGAATGTGGTAGTATTACTAGAGATACTACGGTACAAGAGAGTGTGAGCTGCTATTAGTGTAGAAGGCTTGCTGCCCATTGGCCCAAAGTGTTGTCTTCTCATTGGTCAAGAGGGAGGTAGCTCCGCCTATGCGGCGAAGTGTAAGAACCCGTGATTCCCAGCAACCACCGTTATTTCTGTACTCCTGCTGCTGGGCACACTTCTTGTAGATTATAGCCTTCGATTCGGACTACTCCTTCATTTTTGTGTTCATTGATCGCGCATCAGTCCCATGCCCAATATGACGTCTGCCACCGTCATCAAAGCCCTCAACACCATCTTCGCTCTGTTCGGTTTCCCTGGCTGCGTCCACAGCGACCGGGGCTCCTCATTTATGAGCGATGAGCTGCGCCAGTACTTGCTCAGCAGAAGCATTGCCTCGAGCAGGAAGACCAACTACAACCCCTGGGGAAACAGGCAGGTGGAGAGGGAGAATGGGATGGTCTGGAAGGCCATCCAGCTGGCCCTACAGTCCAGAAATCTCCCGGCCTCCCGCTGGTAGGAGGTCCTCCCCGACGCCCTCCACTCCATTCGGTCAATCCTTTGCACGGCGACTAATGAATCTCCCCATGAACGTCTCTTTGCCTTCCCCAGGAAGTCCACCTCCGGGGTTTTGCTCCCAACGTGGCTGGCAGTTCCAGGACCCATTCTCCTCCGCAAGCACATGCGGCTCCACAAGGCGGACCCGTTGGTTGAGAGGGTATAGCTTCTTCACGCGAATCCGCAGTACGCCTACATAACATACCCCGACGGCCGCCATAACACGGTCTCCCTCAGGAACCTGGCGACAGCTGGGTCCCCACACAGCCCCCCTGCCCCGGCGCCACCCACCCTCCCCCCAGCGCCTCTCACCACAGCCCCCGTTCCAGGACGATCCGTCTTCCCCTTGGTCCCACCCGGGGATGAAGATGAGGTCGACACGCTCCCGGAGTCACCGACGACCGAACTGACGCCTGAATCACCATCGAGACTGCGGCGCTTGCAACGATGGATCAAGGCGCCTGATCGTTTGAATTTATGAACTGTTCCTAAAATGTTAAACGCCTACATGTAAATAGCGCCCCCGCTGGACTCCTTTTTAACAGGGGGTGAATTTGGTAGTCACCACTGTTGTATTGTATGTAACGCATATGAGGTGTATTACGGTAAGGCCCCTATAGTACAGTTACGGGGCAGATCCCTGCCTGCTGGCTCAGCCCAGTAGGCGGAGTATAAATGTGTGGGCTCTCCGAGCTGCAGCTATTTCGGCAGCAGCTGCGGGAGGCTCCACATCTCTGCGTAATAAAGCCTCAATTACACTCTACTCTCGTCTCGTCGTAATTGATAGTGCATCAGACGTCCAGTAGTAATTCCTAAGGTTCGGCAAGGCCAACCCTACCGCCACTTGGCTAGCCCCTTTGAGTCCTTTGCTGCTCTCAGCGCCAACACCAATGGCTCTATAGCCAAGGCAAGCAACAGTGGGGAGAGTGGACATCCCTGCCTCGTCCCCCGGCTCAGTCTGAAATACTCCAAGCTCACTCGGTTCGTCCGCACACTCGCCACCGGCGCCTGGTACAGCAACTGGACCCAGTCTACAAAACCCTGCCCAAACCCAAACTGCCCCAGGACCTCCCACAAATACTTCCACTCCACCCGAAGGCCTTCTCCACGTCCATAGCAACCACCATCCCCACGTCCCTCCCCTCAGAGGGCATCATGATGACATTCAAGAGACTTCTAACGTTGGCCGTTAGCTGCTTTCCTTTTTTAAAATAAATTTAGAATACCCAATTATTTTATTTCCAATTAAGGGGCAATTTAGCGTGGTCAATCCACCTAACCTGCACATCTTTGGGTTGTGGGGGTGAAACCCATGCAGACATGGGGAGAATGTGCTGACTCCACACGGACAGTGACCCAGGGCCGGGATTCAAACCCAGGTCCTCAGTGCCACAGTCCCAGTGCTATCCACTGCGCCACATGCCGCCCTAGCTGCCTTCCTTTAACAAATCCCATCTGGTCCACCCCATCACCCCCGGAACACAATTCTCTATTCTCAAGGCCAAAACCTTTGCCAGCAATTTGGAATCAACATTTAGTAGGGAGATTGGTCTGTATGACCCGCATTGTTCGGGGTCCTTCTCCCTCTTCAGGATCAATGAGATCAAAGTCTGTGACATAGTTGGGGAACACCCCGCTCCCTTGCCTCATTAAATACCCTCAACAGCAGCGGACCCAGCACCCCAGTAAACTTCTTATAAAATTCCACTGGGTATCCGTCTGGTCCCGGGACCTTGCCCGAATTGCATGGCCTCCACTCCCTCTACTACTTCCACAATCACAATCAAGGCTCCCAGCCCCTCCACCAACCCTTCCTTCACCTTCGGAAACTCCAAATCCTCCAAGAATTGCCTCATCCTAGCTGGAAGCTCCAACTCATTCAGCCTACTGTAAAATTCCTTGAACATCCCGTTCACCCCCGCTGGGTCCAAAATCGTGCTCTCCCCTTTATCCTTCCTATCTCCCTGGTCGCCTCCCCTTTTCTGAGCTGGTGTGCTGGCATCCTATTGGCTTTCTCCCCATACTCATATACTTTCCCTGTGGGAATCAAACCAAACCCCACCCGCAGCTTCTGCCGCTCCTTCAACAACCCTGCCTCTGGGGCTTCCGACTACCTTCTATCCACCAGGAAGATCTCCCTAACCAACCTATCCATCTCTGCCCGCTTCACCTTCTCCCTAGCAGCCTGCACCAAAATCAGCTCCCCCCCTAACTGCTGCCTTCTGTGCCTCCCAAACCATTGCTGCTGAAACCTCCCCTGTGTCACTTATTTTCAAATAATTCTGGGTGGCATCCCTCACCCACCCACACACCTCCTCATCCGCTAACAGTCCTACATCTAATCTTCATTGCGGGCGCTGACCCCCCTCCTTGCTCACCCATAAATCCACCCAGTGTGGGGCATGGTCCGACACAACAATCACCAAATACTCGGCATCCACCAGTCCCGCCAGCAAGGCTCTATCGAAAACAAAAAATCAGTCCGGGAGTACACTTTGTGTACATGGGAGAAAGAAGAAAATTCCTTCACTCCTGGTCATCCGAACCTCTACTGATCCACCTCTCCCATCTGTTCCATAAACCCCTTTAGTTCCTTCACCGCGGCTGGCATCCTCTCTGTCCTTGAACTCGACCGATCCAACCTCGGATCCATAATGTATTGAAATCACCCCCCATGATCAGCCTATGCGAGTCCAATTCAAGAATCTTGCCTAACACCCGCCTCATAAACTCCGCTTGGTCCCAGTTTGGTGCATCCTGATGTGTTATCTGTGTTGGTCTAACATCGACTGCAACTGGATGCAGTAAAACGAGAAATAGGCTTCCGACACAGGAGATGGTCCAACACTGTTTTATTGAACCTGTTGATTGCCGTACATAATGTGATGTGGGTTGACACTCTATTAACCTAACTGATAACCTCCTACTGGCTTGACCAGACTAGCTCTCTATCACATGGTGATGATGTTCATTGGCCTGTGCACTGCGACTATCTCCCTGGCCATGTCCTGTGAGAGAGCGGGAGCTTTAATGCCCTGTGGGCTTTATAGTGGTGGTGTCCTGTCTGGTGATTGGTTGTTCTGTGTCGTGTGTGTTCATTGGTTATCCTGTGTGTCAATCATTGCCTGTCTGCATCTCATGATATACATCATTGGATATTATGACACATCCCACTCACCATAACGTACCAACCCCCTGGGTCCACCACTATGCTCCCTACCTCAAGTGACACACGCTTATTGATCAAGATCGCTACCCCCCTAGTTTTAGAGTCTAGCCCTGAATGAAATATCTGCCCGCCCCGCCCCTTCCTCAGCCTAGTCTGTTCCACTACCCTCAGATGCGTCACCTGCAACATTGCCACGTCCGCCTTCAAACTCTTCAAATGCGTGAACACGCGAGCCCTCTTGACCGGCCCATTCAAACCTCTCACATTCCATGTGATCAGCCTGGATGGGGCACCCACCCCCCTCCTCTGCCTTCTTAGCCCTTCTTAGGCCAGCCTCCAGCCCGTGTCCTGCACCTCCTTAGGCCCACCCTCCGCCGCCCATCATCATCGATCCCCCAATCTGTTTCCAAGCACCAGTCCCTCCCCTGCCAGCAGATCAAAATCCCCTCCCTCCCCCTCCCCCATAATAAAATAAAAATCCCAACACCCCTCCACAAACTGATCACCTGCTCACCCCCCACTGCGCTTCCGTGAGCTAGCCCGCCCAGCTAGCCTGGTAGCCCCTCCCAGGTGCCAAGCCTCCTACACCCCACCAATCTCCCCCCCCCCCCCCCCCCCCGCTCGAACATACATATGCAAAACATCACAATCCCCAACAAACACAAAGAAGAAAATTCCACCCACCATCCCTCATTAAGAACAAAGTTAACTTGCAAACAAAACGGAGCAACGGTTCCAAATTCAGTGGAAAACAACACATACAAAACCCAAAGAGAAAAGAAATTTAGCAGCAAATCAAGAACACAGCTACTCGCCCCCAAGTTTAATGTCCTCCATCACCTGCCAGTCGCCTGTCCTTAATAAAGTTCATCGCTTTATCTGGCAATCCAAAAATTGCCTGGCCCTCATCAGTGACCCACAAATGCGCTGGATACAGCATGCCAAACTTCACCCCCTTCTTAAAAAGTGCCAATTTCACCTTATTGAAACTCACCCTTCTATTGGCCAGCTCCACACCAGTCCTGGTAAATATGCAGTTCATTGCCTTCTGATATGCAGCTCCTCGTTTGCCTTGCCCACCTCAAGATCTGTTCCTTGTCCAAGAACCGGTACATTCGTACCACCATTGCCCTCGGCGACTCATTCCTCAGTGGCTTCCTCATAAGCACTCTGTGCGTCTTGCCCACCTCCAAGGGTCGAACAAATGCACGTTCCCCCAGCAGCTTCTCGAACATACGCGCCACGCATGTCCCTGCATCCGATCCCTCGCTGCCCTTCGGAAGGTCAACAATCCTCAGGTTCTGTCTGCACGACCTGTTCTCCAAATCCTCCACTTTCTCTTGCAGTCTCTTCTGGTAGTCCTTCATCAGCCCCATCTCCACCGCTATCGCCGTTACCTGGTCCTCATGCTCAGCAACCGCCTCTTCCACCTTCTGGATCCCCTGGCCCTGGGCTTCCAATCTCTGCTCCACACGATCAAGCCCGGCCTTAATTGGATCATGGTATTCCTTTCTTTGCTGAGCAAAGCTCTCCTGGATAAAGTCCACCAGATGCTCCATTGACTACTGGGCCAGCAGTTTTGGTTCCTGACCCTCCGCCATATTCTCCTGCGCTGCAGACTCCACTGCCATCTTCAACCAACGATCTCTCCTATTCAGACCACTTCCAGTCCACGAATCCATACACTGGTGGGGAATCCCTCTCCTCTACTTCACAAGTCTCCTGTTTTGTCGGTCAAATCCACCATGAATCGGGGGAAAAGGTCCCAAAGGTCACCCACAAGTGGGAGCTACCAAATAAGCGACCACTCACTCCCTGGCCGCCACCAGAAGTCGGAGGCAGCAGTGCTAACCACTGTGCCACCGTGCTGACCATCATTTTACTCTCTGACAAATCATCAACTTTTGATGACAATCTTTGGTCTGTATCAAGGCATTCCTTCTTTGGCAGCCAGCAGGTTACAGAGATGGTCTTAGATATTATCGGCACACACTTACAATATTCAATATCATAAATCGGATCAACATGCTAATTCTGATGTTTGGTGGCAGCACGGTGGCGCAGTGGGTTAGCCCTGCTGCCTCACGGCGTCGAGGTCCCAGGTTCAATCCTGGCTCTGGGTCACCGTCCATGTGGAATTTGCATATTCTCCCCGTGTTTGCATGGGTTTTGCCCCCACAACCCAAAGATGTGCAAGATAGGTGGATTGAACATGCTAAATTGCCCCTTAATTGGAAAAAAAATTAATTGGGTACACTAATTTTTACTTTTTTTTAAATTCTGATGTTTTATCAAGTTTGCTGTTACAAATCAGGCAAGAACCTGAAGAAAATTTTGTTGACATCCTATATTTCTCACAAGTAACTAATGTACCTGTTACACAAGAGTTGATCCAGTGACGGGGATGATTATGGACATGGTTCAAAAAGGAGCGATGATAGATATGCATCGTAAAAATACAGACCTCAAGCCTTACATCAGAAGAAGGCTTGAGTTGACAGTCCAGAATGTAGTTTTGTTAAAGGGATCAAAATGATTATTTATCCATGCTTGTGTAATAAAATCCTTGACCAACTACATTAAGGGCAACCTAGTGTGGTGAGGATGAAAGAACTAGAACACAATTATTTTTGGTGGCCAGGATTAGATGCTTAAATCGAAGAGAAAGTGGGGGCAATGTCAGTCTTGTGCAAATTAAGAAACATCCCACCACTGTAACCCTTACATCCATGGGAATGGACAACACAGCCATGACAGAGCACACTATGCTGGTCCAGTTGAGGGACGCATGTCCCTAGTGATTGTATATGCACATGCTAAATGGTCAGAAGTAGTGATTATGAAATCCACAACAACAGAACAAACTATTGAGAATGGTTTGACCCTCTGCTTCCACTGACTTTTGAGGAAGGGAGTTCCAAAGATTCTCAATCTTCATTCTCATCATCTCTGTCCTAAATGGGTGATCCCTTATTTTAAGACAGAGCTAGATGGATTCTTGATATGAAAGGGTAAAGGATTATCGGGGATAGGTGGGAATATGGAGTTGAGGTTACATGTAGGATAGCCATGAGCTCACTAAATAATGGAGCAGGCTCGAGAGGCTGAGTAGCTGACTCCAGTTCCTAATTTATATGTTCACATGTTATGATGACAAGGTCTAGTATAAGTAAAGTAGTTTTACAGAGCGCGCAAGCAAACTCATTTTGCGATTTGGAGGGGGAAAGGGAAAGGTTTTGAATCAAAGCTTTCAAATGAAATATAAATTGTAATGTACACACATTGAAAAAAATGTTCAAAAGAATGAAAGGCACTAAAGGTCTGTTATTGATCTCTAAGAAGCTATAATTTTCATGGGCAAGCTGTTGTATCTGGTGCATGGACAGCCAGCTGTTCATGTCATATTAGCAGTGAGTCTTGGACAGCAGATTTTGTTTGGTAGTAAATCATAATTGAGTTGTCAGTGACCCTACTGAGTTCACCTGCGGGAAGTTCAACCATCTCCAGCTCCTCAAAGACTGTGCTAGGGAACTGGAGCTGGAGCTGGATGAACTGAGGATCATTCGGGAGGCAGAGTCGGTTATAGATAGTAGCTACAGGGATGTAGTCACTCCTAAGAAGGAAGGTAGCTGGGTGACATTTAAACAGAGGGGGAAGAAGCAGTCAGTGCTGGGATCCCCTACAGTTGTTCCCCTCAATAACAATCTTACTGTTTTGGATACTGTTTTGGGGGGGGGGGGGGGGGCGTGGGGGGAACTTACCAAAGGTAAGCCACGGTGACCAGATCTCTGGCACTGAGTCTGTCCCTGTGGTTCAGAAGGGAAGGGGAAGAGAGCATTAGTTATTGGAGACTCGATAGTTTGAGGTACAGATAGGCGGTTCTGTGGCAACAATAGAGGCTCATGGTTGGTGTGTTGCCTCCCGGGTACCAAGGTCCGTGACGTCTCTGAGCGTGTTTTTAGGATCCTTAAGGGGGAGGGGGAGCAGCCACAAGTTGTAGTACACATCAGTACCAATGACATAGGTAGGAAAAGGGACGGGGATGTAAAACAGGAATTCAGGGAGCTAGGGTGGAAGCTGAGAGCCAGGACAGACCGTGTTGCCATCTCTAGTTTGCTGCCAGTGCCACCAGGGATGGTGTAGGACAGAGGGTTTCAGTTACTTGGATAATTGGAGCACATTCTGGGGAAGGTGGGACCTGTACAAACAGGACGGGTTACACCTGAACCAGAGGGGCACCAATATCCTGGGAGGGAAATTTGCGACAGCTCTTCAGGGGGGTTTAAACTAATTTGGCAGGGGGATGGAAAACTGATTTGTAGTCCAGGAGATAGCGTTGCTAGAGTTCAGGAAGTTGAGGGTAGTGCAGTACCGAGGAAGGTACCAAGGTCACAACAGTGGACTTGCAGGCATGAAGGTTGTTTGAAGTGTGTCTACTTCAATGTGAGGAGCATCAGGAATAAGGTTGGTGAGCTTGAAGCATGGATTGATACCTGGGACTACGAGGTTGTGACCATGGATAGAACAGGGGCTGGTTGTTGGAGGTTCCGGGGTTTAGATGTTTCAGTAAGTTTAGGGAAGGTGGTAAAAGAGATGGAGGAGTAGCATTATTAATCAAGGATAGTATAATGGCCGCAGACAGGCAGTTTGAGGAGGATCTGTCTACTGAGGACGTAAGGGCTGAAGTTAGAAATAGAAAAGGAGCAGTCACTTTGATAGGAGTTTTCTACAGACCCCAAACAGTAACAGAGATGTTGAGGAAAAGATTGCAATGCAGATTTTGGATAGGTGCGGTAGTCACAGGGTAGTTGTCATGGGTGACTTTAACTTTCCAAATATTGATTGGAACCACTATAATTTGAATAGTTTGGATGGGGCTGTTTTTATCCAGTGTGTGCAGCAGGATTTCCTCACACAATATGTGGATAGACGGTCAAGAGGCGGGGCCACATTGGATTTGGTACTGGGTAATGAACCGGGCCAAGTGTTAGATTTGGTTGTGGGAGAGCACTTTGGAGATAGTGACCACAATTCGGTGACTTTCACTATAGCAATGGAGAGTGATAGGAACATACAGTAGGGCAAGGTTTATAACTGGGGGAAGAGTAATTACAAAGCGATTAGGCAAGAATTGGGGAGCAGAGAATGGAAACAGGAACTGTCAGGGAAAGGCACAATTGAGATGTGGAGCGTGTTCAAGGAGCAGATTACTGCATGTCCTTGATATGTATGTCCCTGCCAGGCAGGGAGGAAATGGTCGAGTGAGGGAACCATGGTTTACAAAAGAGGTTGAATGTCTTGTCACGAGGAAGAAGGGGGCTTAAGTAAGGATGAGAAAACAAGGTTCAGTTAGGGCACTTGAGGGATACAAGATAGCTAGGAAGGAGCTCAAGAAAGGGCTTAGGAGAACTAGGAGGGGGCATGAGAAGTCCTTGGCAGGTAGGATCAAGGAAAACCCCAAGGCTTTTTACACATGTGAGGAATAAAAGAATGACCAAGGTGAAGTTAGGGCCGGTCAAGTACAGTAGTGGGAATGTGTGCATGGAGTCTGAAGATATAGGAGAGGCCCTAAATGAATATTTTTCTTCAGTGTTCACAAAGGAGAGGGGCCATGTTGTTGAGGATGGTAGTGCGATACAGGCTGGTAGGCTGGAGGAGGTAGATATTCGGAAGGAAGATGTGTTAAAAATGTTGAGAAGCCTGAGGACAGATAAGTCCCCTGGGCCTGATGGGATATATCCTAGGATTCTTTAGGAGGTGAGGGATGAGATTGCAGAGCCTTTCGCTTTGATCTTTATGTCCTCACTGTCCAGAGGGATAGTGCCAGAAGACTGGAGAGAGGTGAATGTTGTCCCCTTGTTCAAGAAAAGGAATAGGTATAACCCTGGGAATTATAGGCCGGTTAGTCTCACTTCGGTCATAGGTAAATTATTGGAAAGGGTCCTGAGAGATAGGATTTATGATCATTTGGAAAGATACAGCTTAATCCAGGATAGTCAGCACGGATTTGTGAGGGGCAAGTCTTGCCTCACAAGTTTGATTGTATTCTTTGAGGAGGTAACTAAGTACATAGATGAAGGTAGAGCAGTTGGTGTCGTATACATGGATTTTAGTAAGGCGTTTGATAAGGTGCCCCATGGTCGGCTCATGCAGAAAGTAAGGAGGCATGGCATAGAGGGAAATTTGGCCGATTGGATCAGTAACTGGTTATCACATAGAAGACAGAGGATGGTGGTAGATGGTAAATTTTCATCCTGGAGCCCAGTCACCAGCGGTGTACCACAGGGATCAGTGCTAGGTCCTCTGCTATTTGTGATTTTTATCAATGACTTGGATGATGGAGTTGAAGGTTGGGTTAGTAAATTTGCTGATGAGACCAAGATTGGCGGAGTAGTGGATAATGTGGAGGGCTGTTGTCGGCTGCAAAGAGATATTGATAGGATGCAGAGCTGGGCTGGAAAGTGGCAGATGGAGTTTAACCCTGATAAGTGTGAGGTGATTCATTTTGATAGGACACATTTGAATGCGGATTACAGGGTTAACGGCACGGTTCTGAAGGACGTGGAGGAGCATAGAGATCTCGGAATTCATGTCCATAGATCTCTGAAAGTTGCCACCCAAGTGATTAGAGCCGTGAAGATAGCCTATAGTGTGTTAGAATTTATTAACAGGGGAATTGAGTTTAAGAGTCGTGAGGTTATGCTGCAACTGTACAAGACCTTAGTTAGCCCACGTTTGGAGTATTGTGTGCAGTTCTGGTCACCTCATCATAGGAAGGATGTGGAAGCATTGGAAAGGGTGCAAAGGAGATTTACCAGGATGCTGCCTGGATTGGAGGGTAGGTCTTATGAGGCATACATGTAAAGCTTTCCCTTTGCATTCATACAGAGCAACAAAAGTTTAAATATTTTCAAAAAAGTTGGCAGATTTTCACCTAATTACTATTCCCAAAAAAGATAGGTAGATTTCTGACAACAGTGATACCATAAAACATTTGTAAATGTATTATGTTACTTTAGTACTTAATTGAGTGTGAGGTTTATAAAGGCTTTATAATTGAAGTTTAATGTAAGCCTACTTGTAACACTAATAAAGATTATTATTATTCCTTCTTTATAACACCAAATGAAAAGTATTATCCTTTTTTTTTAAACAGTTAAACACATTTTAAGGTTTTTTCCTCCGATAGCTCTGAGGAAATAGGAGCAGTAGTTGGCTATTTGGCCTATCAACCCTGTTTTGCATTCAATAAGATCATGGCTGATCTGATTGGGGCCTTAACTCCCTGTGGTGATTGTCCCTTTAAGGGCAACACAGCAGAGTAAGGATCATATGACCTGTGGAACCAATTGGGACTCAGAGTGTGCCAAAGAGACCTTTTGGGACCTGGGTACAGCCATGAGGCTGCTGTGCAATTCTTATTATTAATATATTTTGTTTTTACTAATGGAGTCTCTGAACGTGCACTTTTGCACTCCCTTTCCTGTCTGTCCACCAGAACAATCTACTCCCTTCAAAATGTATCGAACCCACCCTTGAATATATGGTTTGCACTGAGTGCTGAGTTTGGGTGCATTTGAGTGCTATAGTGAGAGTTTGGTTACTGAGGGATCTTAAGGGTTTATGTTTTTTATTTGTATCTAAAGTTTAGTCTTTCTTTTATTTAGTTAATTAACTTAAAAGTTGCTGTTTGGTTGAGCAGAAGGTGAATTTTCAATCAGCTTTAAACAAAGGTTCTATTTGTAACTACTTGCAGCTGGAGCTTGTTAATTAGTTAATTGGATTAGGCCAGTTTTCAGAGGCTAGAGTCACAGTATACATCTGAGCTAATTACAGTGTTTGCACTGAGTGCTGAATTTGGGTGCATTTGAGTGCTATAGTGAGAGTTTGGTGACTGAGGGAGTAGTGAATTTGGGTGCACTTGAGTGCTATAGTGAGAGTTTGGTGACTGAGGGAGTTACGTGAGGAGCTCCTTTCATTTCATTTCCTACATTTCCTCAAAGAGCGAGAACGGAGCCCGGAGTTTACAGAAAGTGCAGCTGACTGGGAGCAGAGTCGAAAGGCGGAGTTCCAGTTGGTCCACAGTGCAGCTGTATTCTATAAGGTAAGAGGGGATGGAGGCTAGGGCAGTTGCATGCTCCTCCTGTAGGATGTGGGTGGTGAGGGATACCACCGGTGTCCCCACTGACTATGCCTGCGGGAAGTACACCCAACTCCGGCTCCTCAGACACTGTGTTAGGGAACTGGAGCTGGAGCTGGATGAACATCGGATCATCTGGGAGGCAGAGGGGGTAATAGAGAAGAGCTACAGGGAGGTAGCCACACCCAAGGTACAGGACAACAGTAGCTGGGTTACAGTCAAGGGAAAGAAAACGAACGGGCAGACAGTGCAGGGATCCCTCGTGGCCATTCCCCTTCAAAACAAGCATACCATTTTGGATGCTGTTGGGGGCTGACCTACCGGGGGAAGGCCCTAGCGGCCAGGTCTCTCCCACTGAGTCTGGCTCTGGGGCTCAGAAGGGAAGGGGGAGAATAGAAAAGCAATAGTGATAGGGGACTCAATGGTTAGGGGAACAGATAGGAGATTCTGTGGTCGTGAGCGTGACTCCCGGAAGGTATGTTGCCTCCCGGGTGCCAGGGCCAGGAATGTCTGGGATCGTGTCTTCAGGATCCTTAAGGGGGAGGGTGAGCAGCCAGATGTCGTGGTGCACATTGGTACCAACAATGTAGGTAGGAAAAGGGGTGTGGATGTAATAAACGAGTTTAGGGAGTTAGGCTGGAAGTTAAAAGCCAGGACAGACAGAGTTGTCATTTCTGGTTTGTTGCCGGTGCCACGTGATAGCCACGAGGCTAGGAATAAGGAGAGAGTTCAGTTGAACACGTGGCTGCAGGAATGGTGTAGGGGAGAGGGCTTCAGGTATTTGGATAATTGGAGCGCATTCTGGGGAAGGTGGGACCTGTACAAGCAGAACAGGTTGCATCCGAACCAGAGGGGCACGAATATCCTGGGAGGGAGGTTTTCTAGTACTCTTTGGGAGGGTTTAAACTAATTTGGCAGGGGAATGGGAACCGGACTTGTAGTCCAGCAACTAAAGCCGATGTTCAGGATGTCACAGTGTGTAGTGATGCATTGGGGAAGGTAACACTGACAAAGGAGAGTACTTGCAGGCACGGAGATGGGTTGAAGTGTGTATACTTCAACGCAAGAAGCATCAGGAATAAGGTGGGTGAACTTAAGGCATGGATCGGTACTTGGGACTATGATGTGGTGGCCATCACGGAAACTTGGATAGAAGAGGGGCAGAAATGGTTGTTGGAGGTTCCTGGTTATAGTTGTTTCAATAAGATTAGGGAGGGTGGTAAAAGAGGTTGGGGGGCTGCATTATTAATTAGAGATAGTATAACAGCTGCAGAAAGGCAGTTAGAGATAGTATGGGTTGAAGTCAGAAATAGGAAGGAGCAGTCACCTTGTTGGGAGTTTTCTATAGGCCCCCCAATAGCAGCAGAGATGTGGAGGAACAGATTGGGAAACAGATTTTGGAAAGGTGCAGAAGTCACAGGGTAGTAGTCATGGGTGCCTTCAACTTCCAAAATATTGAGTAGAAGCTCTTTAGATCAAATAGTTTGGATGGGGTGGTTTTTGTGCAGTGTGTCCAGGAAGCTTTTCTAACACAGTATGTAGATTGTCCGACCAGATTGGAGGCCATATTGGATTTGATACTTGGTAATGAACCTGGGCAAGTGATAGATTTGTTAGTGGGGGAGCATTTTGGAGATAGTGACCACAATTCTGTGACTTTCACTTTAGTAATGGAGAGGGATAGTTGCATGCAACAGGGCAAGGTTTACAATTGGGGCAAAGGTAAATACGATGCTGTCAGACAAGAACTAAAGGGCATAAGTTGGGAACATAGGCTGTCAGAGAAGGACACAATTGAAATGTGGAACTTTTTCAAGGAACATATACTACTTGTCCTTGATATGCATGTCCCTGTCCGGCAGGGAAGAGATGGTCGAGTGAGGGAACCATGGTTGACAAGAGAGGTTGAATGTCTTGTTAAGAGGAAGAAGGAGACGTATCTAAGGCTGAGGAAACAAGGTTCATACAGGGCGCTTCAGGGATACAAGATAACCAGGAAGGAACTGAAGAAAGGGATTAGGAGAGCTAAGAGAGGCCATGAAAAATCTTTGGCGGATAGAATCAAGGAAAACCCCAAGGCCTTTTACACATATGTGAGAAATATGAGAATGACTAGAGCAAGGGTGGGTCCGATCAAGGACAGTAGCGGGAGATTGTGTATTGAGTCAGAAGAGATAGGCAAGGTCTTGAACGAGTACTTTTCTTCAGTATTTACGAATGAGAGGGGCCATATTGTTGGAGAGGACAGTGTGAAACAGACTGGTAAGCTCGAGGAGATACTTGTTAGGAAGGAAGATGTGTTGGGTATTTTGAAAAACTTGAGGATAGACAAGTCCCCCAGGCCTGAAAAGTGTGAGATTGTCCATTTTGGAAGGACAAATATGAATGCGGAATACAGGGTTAACGGTAGGGTTCTTGGCAATGTGGAGGAGCAGAGAGATCTTAGGGTCTATGTTCATAGATCTTTGAAAGTTGCCACTCAAGTGGATAGAGCTGTGAAGAAGGCCAATGGTGTGCTAGCGTTCATTAGCAGAGAGATTGAATTTAAGAGCCGTGAGGTGATGATGCAGCTGTACAAAACCTTGGTAAGGCCACATTTGGAGTACTGTGTGCAGTTCTGGTCGCCTCATTTCAGGAAGGATGTGGAAGCTTTGGAAAAAGTGCAAAGGAGATTTACCAGGATGTTGCCTGGAATGGAGAGTAGGTCTTACGAGGAAAGGTTGAGGGTGCTTGGCCTTTTCTCATTAGAACGGAGAAGGATGAGGGGCGACTTGATCGAGGTTTATAAGATGATCAGAGGAATAGATAGAGTAGACAGTCAGAGACTTTTTCCCCGGGTGGAACAAACCATTACAAGGGGACATAAATTTAAGATGAATGGTGGAAGATATAGGGGGGATGTCAGAGGTAGGTTATTTACCCAGAGAGTAAGTAGTGGGGGCATGGAACGCACTGCCTGTAGAAGTAGTTGAGTCGGGGACCTTCAAGCGGCTATTGGATAGGTACATGGATTACGGTAGAATGATGGGGTGTAGATTAATTTGTTCTTAATCTGGGACAAAAGTTCGGCACAACATCGTGGGCCGAAGGGCCTGTTCTGTGCTGTATTTTTCTGTGTTCTATGTTTGATACCTCAGCCTCCAGAGCTCTCTGGGGAAGAAAATTCTAAAGACTACTGTTGGAAATAGGAAATCTGTCCTCATCTCTATCTTACTATGGGAGACCCTTGTTTTGGAACTTTGCCCCTAGTTTGCATTCCCCCACGAAGGGAAACATTGCCTCAGCATTTATCCTGTCAGCCCCCCCCCCCCCCCCCCACTCAGAAACCTATGCTGCAGTCAGATCATCTGTCATTCCTTTTAATTACAATTACAATGAGTATAGTGAACTTTCTCAACCTTCCCTCGTATGACAACCTGTTCATCCAAGGAATAGGCCAGGAACCTTCTTTGAACGCTTCAATGCAAGCATTTTTCTCGTTAGATGGTGACCATAACTCAAAACTGTATGCAGTACAGACATCAATACTTTTATACTCTATCCCCATTTCAATAAAGGACAACATTTTGTTTGTCTTCCTAATTACTTGTTGTACTAACTGTCGGTGATCCATGTTCCCCCCCTAAAGGCCACTGCAAAGCAATATTCTGCAGTTGTCTCCATTTAAATAATATTCTGCTTTTCAATTCTTCCAGCCAAAATGGACATCTGACCGCGAGGGAAATCATGATTATGGTTGAATTCCAAAAAGGTATTCCAGTAACCATTAATATTTATTTAGATGAGTGAGGGATCAAAGATCCAAGTGGCGGCAGTTTTGACGGATACCTATGATATCTTGCGCAGACAACTGTATGTGGGGAAATGGGGAATTTCGTATGGAAATCAACAAGGAAATTGGGGGAACAAAAAACAGAACTGCTAGAGTCAAACTACTGGAGGTTCTGAATGTTTTATCTTGAAGGGAGATGTGTTTCCTTACTCCTCCAATAAAATAAGTGAACAAATTATGGAATTTAAAGATTTGGTTTATAGGGGAGAAGTATTCCCGCATTCTTCTACTCAAGGAGAGCAATTCATAAAAATATTGAGAGACACTGGAGTAAATCAATCACTGATGACGGCTGAATATACAGATGCTAACAAGGAAAAATAATAATTTGAGATACATGGAGGTTATAAACTGGTTCAATTATATAGAGATGGGTTAAAGAATGATTTAGTGAATGGAGAGGTTGGGATTGGAATGGTTCACAAATGCCTATCCCGGGAAATGATTTTATCCTGGGGGATGATCTGGCTGGTTCAAAAATATTAGCCTCATTCGTTTGTTGGAACAACAAGTAGAAGTGAAAGAAACTGAAGACTACAGGAGGAACATCCTGTATTGTTTCCTGTCTGTGTAGTGACTAGATCTCAGGTCCTTACAATTAGGTAGGAAGAGGGCTAAGCTCTAGAAGAGGGAGATGACACAGAAATTCAGTTATGTGACACTATTTTCAAAACCTTAAGTAAAAAGGAGGAAGTTAAAGAGAATGAGGCTGGCATGTTAAGCCCATCTTCTTTCATAGAAATGCAGCAGACTGATCCTGAGTTGAGGGAGTTGTATCAAACAGCCTACTCAGAGAATCACAACCAATACCTGTGTGTTATTATCTAAAAGACAAAGTGCTAATGGGGAAATGGAGATAATTTTGTTTTATTTTTAAACATTTTTATTTTATTACAAACATGTATCAAAGCAGGTTACAGCCAATAAACATCCCAGGAAACATACTTCCCAACAGTCTACAGATTTTCTCCCCTTTTTCACCCCCCCCCCCCCCCCCCCCCCACCCTCCTGTGATGAACAGCTCCTCAAACACAGTCACAAACATCCCCTACATTTTCTCAAACTCCCCTGCTGAAGCCCCTTAACTCATACTTTATCTTCTCCAACCACAGGGAATCGTACAGGTCACCCAACCATGCCGCTACCTCCAGTCGCGATGCCAACCGCCACTCCAGCAACATTTGTCACCGTCCAATCAGAGAGGCGAAGGCCACAACATGGGCCTGCCTCCTCTCCATGAGCTCTGGCTTCTCTGAAACCCCAAATATGGCCACCAAAGGGTCCGGGTCCACTCCCTCCTCCACTATCCTGGCTAAGACCGTGAACACCCCCGCCCAGAATCTTCCCAATTTTTCGCAACCCCAAAACCTGTCCGCGTGATTCTCCTGGCCTCCGCCCACACCTCTCACACTCATCTGCTACCCCCTGAAAGAACCCACTCATTCTCACCCGAGTCATATGCACCCTGTGCACCACCTTAAATTGTATCAGGCTCATCCTTGCACAAGAGGAGGTCCCGTTTACCCTTCGCAGTGCCTCACTCCATACTCTCCAATTGATCTCCCCTCCCAACTCCACTTCTCCTTGATCTTCACCACCTGCTCACCTCCCTGCTCCCCCAGCCACTTGTACCCAATTCTTCGCTCCTCTTCCATATCCAGAAGCAACAGTCACTCCAGCAGGGTGCATCCCAGCAACCTAGGGAACCTCCTCCAGACCTTTTGCGCAAAGTCCCCTCGGCAGCTCAACTCTCCCTCTTAGCTCCTCTAGACTGGCGAACCCTTCCTTAAAATACAAATCCATCACCTTAACCAGCCCCACTTCCCTCCACCTCCTGTATACACTGTCCACAGACCCCCACCCCGCCTCAAACCCATGATTCTCGCACAGCAGCGTTAGCAACAACATCCCTTCCATCCTAAAATGCCTCCTCAGCTGATTCCACAATCTTCATCGTGGACAGCACCACTGGGCTCCCTGAATATCTACTCTGAGCCATTGGCAACTTTGCTGTCACCATAGCCCTCAAACTAGACTCCTGACAAGATTCCTCCTCCATCCTAACTCACTCTACTCCATCTCCTTCTAACCACCGCCACACCTTGTCCACATTCACCACCCAATAAGCTGAAGCAAGTTCGGCAACACCAAATCCCCCTGCTGCCTCTCCAGTAGGGTCCTCCCCACTCTCGCACCTGCCACGCCCATTCAAAGTCCGAGATGATCGTGTCCACTTTCCGAACAAAGGCCTTTGGTATGAAGATCGGGAGAGCCTGAAAGATAAACGAGAACCTCAGCAGAATATTCATTTTCACCACTTGGACCCTCCCCGCCAACGTTAAATGCAGTGTATCCCACTTCCTAAGTTCCTCCTTGGCTTCCAACACCAGCTTCGTTAAGTTCCACTTATGGAGCCCTGTCCATTCCCTTGCTACCTATATCCCCAAATACCTAAATCTATGCCTCGCTACCGTAAATGGCATTCCCCCTAAATTAGCCCGCTGTCCCAGCTCATTCACCGGGAATACCGTGCTTTTTCCTACATTCAGCTTGTACCCAAGAACCCTCCAAACCTCCCCAGCAGGCCCACAATCCTTCCCATACTCTCCAACAGATCCGGAACATACAGCAAGAGGTTATCAGCAGAATGACACTCGATGCTCCCTTTGTCCCCTCATAATCCCCCGCCACACCACCGACCCCCTGAGAGCCATCACCAATGGCTCTATGGTCAGTACAAACAGCAATGGCGACAGTGGGCACCCCTGCCTCATACCCCTGTGTAAGTCGAAGCTCCGTGAGATCATGCCATTCGCCCTCACCCTCGTCCTTGGTGCCACATACAGCAACCGCACCCATGCCACAAATCTCGGCCCAAACTCAAACCTTCCCAAAACTTCGAATAAGTACCGCCACTTCACCCGATGAAATGCCTTCTCCGCGTCCATGGTCACCACCACCTCCAGTACCAGAACCCCCGACGGATTCATCACCACATTCAATAGCCGCGCGAGCTGCCTGCCCTTCACGAAGCCTGTTTGATCTTCTGCAATCACCCCCGGGACACAATCCTCCATCCTCCCCGCCAACAACTTAGCCAATACTTTCACATCCATGACTAATAGTGATATGGATCTATATGACCCACATTCCACCGGATCCTTCCTTTTTTGGCGATTAGTGTGATTACTGCCTGCGACATCGTCATCAGCAACTCCCCCTTCTCCAATGCTTCATTAAACACCCCCTACAGATGTGGTGCCAGGTCCGTCACAATTTCCTTATAAAATTCCGCCGAGTACCCATCCGGCCCAGGGGCCTTCCCTGACTTCATACCCTTGATACTATCCAGCACCTCCCTCAGCCTCAGGGGCTCCTCAAACGCCTGCCTCTTTGCTTCCTCCAGCAGGGGAAATTCAAGCTCGTCCAGAAACTGCCCTATGTCCCTCTCCTCTCCCCCCCCGGGTCCGCATCGTAAAGTCCCTAGTAGTACTCCCTAAACGACTCGTTTATCTTCCCTGGGTCTGACACCACATCCCCAGCCCCAGTCCGTATCTTCAATATTTCCCTGGACGCAGCCTGCTTCCGCAGCTTGTGCGCCAGCATGCGGCTGCCCGTACTCATATTGCACCCGTCTTGCCCTACGCAGTTGCCCTACTGCCCTTCCCGTTGTCAGCGTGTCAAACTGCCCCTACAATTTTTTCCTCCTCGCCAATCCCTCCACAGTGGGCCCCCTCAAATATTCCCTGTCCACCTCCACTATCTCGCTCACTAGATGGTCATATTTCTCCCTCCTTTCCGTATCCGCACGAGCCATGAATAAAATAATTTCTCCCCGGACCACTGCTTTCAGTCCTTCCCAGAAAATGGCCGCCAACACCTCCCCATTCTGATTTAACTCCACAGACTCCTTAATCGCTGACCGCACCTTATCACAAAAACCTCCATCCGCCAACAACCCCAAGTCAAACCTCCATCCCGGCCTCTGCTCTCATCCTGATCTAAACCGAATATCCAGCCAGTGGGGTGCATGGTCCAAGATAACTATCCCTGCGTACTCTGCTCCCTCCACCTCAAACAAAATCTCCCGACTCGCTACAACGTAGTCAATCCTCGAATACACCTTAACGACGGGTGAAATGAAGGAATACTCCCTTCCCCCTGGGTTCTGAAAAGGCCATGGTTCCACCATATCCATCCTTTCCATAAGCCCCCCCCCCAGCTCCCTCGCCATTCATACCCTACCCATCAACCTAGGGCTCGACCTATCCACCCTCGGCTCCAGGAGACAGTTACAATCTCTTCCTATGATCAGCTGGTGTGGGGTCAAATCCAGGATCGCTGCTAGCAACCCCCTCATAAAACCCACATCATCCCATTTTGGGGCATACACATTTGCCAACATTACCGGTGCCCCTTCCAATACCCCACTCACAAATATATGTCCCTCACCTCCTTCGCACTCACAAATCCCATTTTTTGCTCATTAAAATTGCCACTCCCCTCGAATTCAAATCGAACCCCGAATGAAAAACCTGCCTGATCTACCCCTTCCTTAACCTAACCTGGTCCTTCACATGGAGGTGCGTCTCCTGCAGAAAGACAACCCCCCGCTTTCAGGCTCCTGAGGGCCACGAATACCTATGACCTTTTAACCGGCCCATTCAATCCCCGGGCGTCCCATGTTACCAGCCTTACCGGAGGCTTACGCCTCCAATCCCTTCTACCGTCCGTCATCTTCCCAACTTAACTCCCGCCCCTTAATTCCACCCTATACGTTGCCCACCCCAGATGACCCCTTTCAACCCCTGTCCATGTCATCCCTCGCCCCTTACCATGTTGCAACATTCTTCCCCCCTTCCTCCCCATAACCTTCAACAGCATAACCTGCTAACACAGCTGCCACTGTCCAAAGGCACCTCCCAATGACCTCCCCCGACCTCCACCCCCCCCTCTCCTGAGCTGAAGGAAGAAGGCTCCCTGCTGACCTTACCCCTCCCACCAAAAAAAGGATTTCTCCTGAACTCCAGGAAGCCGTCACCAAAAGCAAACAAACAAATGTTAAACACAAACAGTCCCATAAAACAGGAGGGGGGGGGGGGAGAATGGGAACATCCATCCCCACATAAACGTTTCACCCCTACAACTCCTTACAATCTCAACATTAAACAGCAACATTAAACCCCGAAAAAAAGACGAAAATCCCCGAATCCCTACACCTACTTCAAACATGCTCCCAACCATTACAAAGTGCCAGCACCCAAGTTCCCAAGCATTGTCCGCTCAGTTCTCCCCCATTTTATTCTCCTTAATGAAGTCTTCGGTCAGTTCTGGGATTTTGAAATAATACTCCCGGCCTCTGAACGTCACCCATAATTTCGCCGGGTAGAGCACCCCAAACCTGATCTACCGATGGTACAGCACCGCCTTGGCTTTGTTGAAGCCTGCCCGCCGCTTTGCCAACTCGGCTCCGACGTCCTGATAAATTCAGACGTTATTCCCCTCCCAGTAGCAGGTACATTTCTCCCTGGCCCATGCAGATTCATCTCTTTCTCCCTGTGGTATCGGTATTGGGGGTATTACGGTACCTCAGGTTGATGCTGTAAGACCACTGGTGTGGGAGGTACCTGAGACAGCAATATCATTGGTGAAGCCTGCCTGCTGGTTCCGCCGAGTAAGACGGAGTATAAGAGCCTGTGTCTCTCTAGCAGCTGCATTCTGTACCTGTGCTGCTGGGGGAAACATCTAGTCCAATAAAGCCTTCAATTATCATCCAATCTCACTTCTGGGGTCATTGATCGAGCATCAATTTATTGGACTAGTTTTAAAGAATGGAGCTCCGAATCAAGTCTGCAATTCAGCCCCCACGCGGCAAACTCAGCGGCAACTTTCAAATACTGGCTGGCGTGCTTCAACGGGTACCTCAGGACGGCCACAACTACACCCACGGAGGACCAGAAGATGCAAGTTCTTCACTCGAGGGTGAGCCCAGAGATCTACACCCTCATCGAGGATGCGGATGATTTCGAGGCCGCGATGGCCTGTTGAAAAGACACTACATTCCAGGCCTCGCTCGGCATCTGCTAGCGACGAGGCGTCAAATCCCTGGTGAATCGCTGGAAGAATTCTACCGTGCGCTCCTGGTGTTAGGTAGGAACTGTGACTGCCTGCAAGTTTCAGCCAGCGACCACACAGAACTTTTGATCCGGGTTGCATTCGTTGCAGGTATGCTGTCCTCCCAAATCCGCCAGCGGCTGCTAGAAAAAGAGACACTAGGCCTCAAGAAGGCACGGGCCCTTGCTAGCTCCCTGGATGTGGCCTTCCGAAACGCCCGCGCGTACGTCCCCGGCCGCGCGGCAGCCCCTTGGGCAGCATGGGAACCCTTCCCCCCCCCCGCGGCCGACTCCGATGCATCCCCCATCCCCCCACAAGCTTGTGCTGCGTGACTACCAGGCAACCCCGGGGGGCCCCGCTGCTATTTTTGCAGGCAAGCCAAGCACCCCCGGCGGCTCTGCCCGGCCCGCTCCTCCACCTGCAAAGGGTGCGGCAAAAAGGGCCATTTCGTGGCGGTATGCCAGGCCCGGGCGGTTGCCACGGTCCCCGGGGGCGAACCGGGACCGCCACCCCAACCCTCTCCACGAGCCACGTGCGGCCAGCGGGCGCCGCCATCATCCTTTTCCCGAGCCACGTGCAGGCCCTGGGCGCCGCCATCTTGTTCCCCAGGGACCACGTGCGATGGATGGGCGCCGCCAGCTTGCACACCCCCGGCCATGTGCAACCAGTGGGCGCCGCCATCTTGGCTGGAGTCTCAGGACCCCCATTCAGATGACCACACATCGCCCAAAGAAAACCTCCAGCTTTTGCCACGACTTGCCTCGGTGACCCTGGACCAGTCTCAACCCAGAATGCTCTCGACCGCGACAACGACCATGCTCATCAATGGACATAAATCATCCTGCCTGATCAACTCCGGGAGCACAGAGAGCTTCATACACCCCAACACGGTAAGGCACTGTTCTCTCCCCATCCACCCAGTTAATCAACGAATCTCCCTGGCCTCCGGGTCTCACTCTGTAAAGATCAAGACTTTAACTGGACCTTCATTAAGTCGGATGTCCAGCGGTTACTGAAGGAAGGTTTTATCGAGGTTAGCAACAGTCTCTGGAGAGCTCAAGTAGTGGTTGTAAAGACCGGGGAGAAGCATAGGATGGTCATCGATTATAGTCAGACCATCAACAGGTATACGCAGCTCGACGCATACCCTCTCCCCCGCATATCTGATCTGGTCAATCAGATTGCACAATACAAGGTCTTTTCCACGGTGGATCCAAAATCCGCCTACCAGCAGCTCCCCATCCGCCCTAGCGACCACAAATACACCGCATTCGATGCAGGTGGGCGGCTCTACCACTTCCTCAGGGTTCCCTTCGGTGTCACAAATGGAGTCTTGGTCTTCCAACGGGAGATGGACCGAATGGTTGACCGGTACGGTTTGCGGGCCACGTTTCCGTACCTTGATAACGTCACCATCTGCAGCCACGACCAGCAGCACCACACCAACCTCCGTAAATTCCTCCATACCGCAAAAATCCTTAACCTAACTTACAACAAGGACAAATGCATGTTCAGCACCGACCGTCTAGCCATCCTCGGCTACGTAGTGCATGATGGAGTTATAGGCCCAGATCCCGAACGCATGCGTCCCCTCATGGAGTTCCTCCTCCCACACTGCTCCAAGGCCCTGAAACGCTGTCTGGGATTTTTTTTTCATATTATGCCCAGTGGGTCTCCAACTATGCGAACGAGGCTTGCCCAGTAATTCAGTCCACTGTTTTCCCCCTGTCGGCAGAGGCCCGCCAGGCCTTCAGCCGCATCAAAGTGGACATTGCAAAGGCCACGATGCATGCAATCGATGAATCTCTTCCCTTCCAAGTCGAGAGTGACGCGCCCAACGTAGCTCTGGCGGCCACCCTCAACCAAGCGGGCAGACCCGTGGCCTTCTTCTCATGCACCCTCCATGCTTCAGAAATCCGCCATTCCTCAGTTGAAAAGGAGGCCCAGGCCATAGTAGAAGCTGTGTGGCACTGGAGGCATTACCTGGCCGGCAGGAGATTCACTCTCTTCACTGACCAATGGTCGATTGCTTTCATGTTCGATAATGCACAGCGGGGCAAGATAACGAACGATAAGATCTTACGGTGGAGGATGGAGCTCTCCACCTACAACTATGAGATTTTGTATCGTCCCGGGAAGCTAAACGAGCCTCCTGATGCCCTATCCCGCGGCACATATGCCAACGCACAAATGGACCGACTCCGGGCCCTCCACGAGGACCTCTGCCACCCGGGGGTCATTCGATTCTTCCATTTCATCAAGACCCGCAACCTGCCCTACTCCATTGAGGAGGTCAGGACTGCCACCAGGAACTGCCAAATCTGCTTTGAGTGCAAGCCGCACTTCTAAAGGCTTCCCGTCCCTTTGAATGCCTTAGTATGGACAAAGGGCCCCTCCCCTCCACCGACCGCAACATGTACTTCCTGAACGTGATTGATGAGTACTCCCGGTTCCCATTCGCCGTCCCCTGCCCCGACATGACCGCAGCCACCGTCATAAAAGCCCTCCACAGTATCTTTACACTGTTCGATTTCCCCGTCTACATACACAGCGATAGGGGGTCCTCCTTTATGAGTGACGAACTGCGTCAATTCCTGCTCAGCAAGGGCATTGCCTCGAGCAGGACAACCAGTTACAACCCCTGGGGAAATGGACAGGTAGAAAGGGAGAACGGAACGGTCTGGAAGACCGTCCTACGGGCCCTACGGTCCAGGAATCTCCCAGTCTCCCACTGGCAGGAGGTCCTTCCTGATGCTCTCCACTCCATCCGATCACTGCTGTGTACCACGACCAACAAAACACCTCACGAGAATGTCCCCTTGTCTTCCCTAGGAGGTTCTCCTCCGGGACCTCCCAACCTGGCTGGCAGCTCCTGGACCCATCCTGCTGCTCAAACATGTGCAGGCACACAAGTCGGACCCATTGGTCGAGAGGGTCCACCTCCTTCACGCTAACCCTCAATACGCCTATGTGGCGTACCCCAACGGCCGACAGGATACGTCTCCCTTTGGGACCTGGCGGCCGCTGGATCCCCACCCACACCCCCACCCTCCCTCCCACCGGCGCACCCCACAGCTGCCCCCTTCCCAGGTGGATCGGTCCTCCCACTGGTCCCATCCAGGGGTGATGAAGCTGCCGAAGAAGCCGAAGACATGTTCCCGGAGCCACGGATGCCCGAGCCGGCACCTGAATCACCTCTGAAACTGCGACGATTGCAGAGGACAACCAGGGCCCCGGATCGACTAATTGCCTCATTTTGAATGTAAATAAATACTGTAAATAATTGTGATATGTAACAAGGCAAAACACTGTACTAATGTATACCGGGTACCACTCAACCTCTACCACTGTATAACGCAAGACCACCACCCCCGCCGGACTCTTTTTTAAACAGGGGGTGAATGAGGTAGTCGGTATTAGGGGTATTACGGTACCTCAGGTTGATGCTGTAACACCATTGGTGTGGGAGGTACCTGAGACAGCAATATCATTGGTGAAGCCTGCCTGCTGGTTCTGCCCAGTAAGGCAGAGTATAAGAGCCTGTGTCTCCCAAGCAGCTGCATTCGGTACCTGCACTGGTGGGGGAAACATCTAGTCCAATAAAGCCTTCAATTGTCATCCAATCTCGAGTCATTGTTCGAGCATCACTCCCACATTTATGGAGTCTCACAATCACCACCCGTGGCGGCTCTCCAACTATAGGCTTCTGCCTCTAGGATCTATGTGATCAGTCCACTTTAAGTGCCTTATCTGGCACCCCATCTGCCACCAGTCCCGCCAGCATCTTTGCGACATACCTCGTGGCACTCACACCTTCCACTCCTTCAGGCACTCCCAGGTTCTGCCTTCTCGAGGTATTCTCCTGCTCCACCTTTGGAGGTATTCTCCACCTTTGCCTTCAACGTTTTACACAGGCCCCCTAGGACCCCACCTCCGCCTCCAGAGCCACCACATGATCACTGTTGTCCGAGATCACTCCTTCAATCTCCCAAATCTATGACCCCTGCACCTCCAAACCCCTCTCCCCCCATTCCAGAAAACTCTTCAGGGGCGCCACAGCTTCTCAAGTGGCCTTTGTGTGATCCTCACACCTTTCTTTCCTCTGTTGATGAAATTCCACCTTGATAAAAGCCATCAGCTCCTCTTTTTGGGGCCTTCCAGCTTGCATCAGCCCTCCTCCACCTGCACGTTTAAAGTGGCTGTTGCTGTTGCTGCTGCAGAAGCCTGCTCCAACTTTTCAGCCTATTCTCTCACTTTTTTCTGCCAGGTCTGGTGACCAGCAGACATACCACTCCCAGCGGAAACTAGTCCTCCAACATTCACTTACGCCTTTTCATCAAAATTCCAGTATTGGGTAAAAAGAGCTCTTTTCTGTGACTTTACGCAGGAGCTGCCCTATATGTGACCACTCACATCATGGTCTCAAACGGAAGTCCCCATGGTCACAACCGGAAGTCCATGGAGACCATTTTAAATACAAGCCAGTGAGGAATGGGCAATGGTTCATCAGGTCATAGTTCAGTCTGGGTATCATAATAAAATCTTACGAGTGGCTTACAAAATTCTAATGGTGCATCACTTGGGTGTTAGGAAAACACAAGCTAAAATATTGATTTTTATTGGCCGGGATTTCAGAAAGACATGGTTAAATTCTGCCAGACACGTTAAACATGGCAGGTGATAGGAAAACTTGCATGCTTAATTCCTATACCAGCTTTTGAATAACCATTTAGCAGGGTCTTATAGCTTGTGTAGGATCCCTACCTAAAACCAGAAGTAGGAATCAGTAACTTGCTACAATTATGGATGTTTCAACAAGATTTTCTGAGGCAGACCCTTTGGGGGATATTGCAGCAAAAAATGGTAGTGGAAAAGTTAGTTTCATTCTTTACAAGACATGGAGCAAGGAAATACAATCAGATCAAGGTTTACAGAGCAGAGAATAATGCCAAAGGATGACATTTGTCGCTGGAGATATGGTGTTAATATTGTCACCTGTCTTTGGTGAATCATTAAAAGTGAGGTTCACTGGACTTTGTCAAATAAAAAAGAAACTCATTGTAAGTTATATAGTGAGCACTTCAGACAGGATAAAGTCTGTGTGTGCCATGTTAATATGTTAAAGCAATATTATGACAAGGAAGATAGTTATGAGGAGTGTGTTTACAGTAGCTCAGCGAGTGAAATAAATATATCAGAGCACTTTGAGAATGAATCAGAAATTTAAAATTCTAAATGCATGGATACTTTGATAATATGGAGGGGCCTAAAAAATTGTAATATCATGCTATCTACCAGAAAACTGTTGAGGTGACTTAAGAAAGCTATGACAAGCTCACAAACTGATTTGTGTCAGTAGGCCAGGGAAAACATCTTTGATCATATATGATGTTATTCTGAAGGAATCTATCTCCACTTGAAGAGGCAAGGCTTGAGCAGGGATGGTCAGCATGGTTTTTTAAAGGTAGGTAATGCCTAACAAATTTGGTTGAATCTTTTGAGGAGGTGACTAAGTGCGTAGATAAGGTAGTGCATTTGACGTAGTTTATATGGATTTCAGCAAAGCCTTTGACAAGGTTCCACACGGGAGACTTGGGCTACAGGGTAATTTGATAAGGTGGATTCAAAATTGGCATAGTTGTAGTAAACAGAATGTGATGACAGAAGGCTGCTTTAGTGACTGGAAGCCAGTGTCCAGTGGTGTACCACAGGGTCCCCTATTATATGTCATTTATATACACAACATAGGTGACTATGTGGGGGGTAGAATCAGTAAATTTGCGAATTAAACAAAGGTTGGCCGGATGGTTAACAATGAGATTGAGTATCTTGAGTTACAGGAAAATATAGATGGGATGGTCAAATAGGTAGATAAGTAGCAGATAGAATTTAACCTGAAAAGTATGAGGTGGTACACTTTGAAAGGACTAATTTGACAAGGAAGTATTCAATGAATGGCATGACACTAGGAAGTTATGAGAAACAAAGGAGCCTTGGTGTATTTGTCCATAGACCTCTGAAGGTGGAAGGGCAGGTTAATAGGGTGGTGAAAAAGGCAGAAGGCACACTTGCCTTTATCAATCGAGGCATAGATTACAAAAGCAGGGAGGTCTTGTTGGAGTTGTATAGAACTTTGATGAGGCCACAGCTGGAGTACTGTGTGCAGTTCTGGTCGCCACATTATAGGAAAGCTGAGATTTCACTGTGGTGGGTACAGAGGAGATTCACCAGGATGTTGCTGGGGTGGCACATTTAAGTTATAAGAGAAGTTGAATAGGCTTGGTTTGTTTTCGATGGGACAGAGGAGACGGAGGGGCAAGCTGAGCGAGGTGTACAAGATTATGTGGGACATGGACAGGATGCTAGGGAATGGCTGTTCTGCTTATTTGAATGGTCAGTCACATGGGGACACAATTTCAAGGTGAGGGGCAGGAGGTTTTCGGGAATGAGGAAAAACGTTTGACCCAGAGGGTGGTGACAGTCTGGAATGCACTGCCTGGGAGGGTGGTAGAGGCGGGTTGCCTCACATCCTATAAAAAAGTACCTGGATGAACACTTGGCACGTCATAACATTTAGGGCTATGGGCCAAATGCTGGTAATTGGGATTAGGTAATTAATTCAGGTGTTTTTCACGTGTCAGTGTAGACTCAATGGGCTGAAGGGCCTTTACTGCACTGTATGATTCGGTGTAGGGTATATGTTACCCATAAAGCAACATCCTTACAAATTCAATCCAGAGAGGTTAGTCCAAGTGAGGGAAAAAAAATCAAATTCATTATTGAACCAGTTCACAGTAACCAGAGCTCACCTGGTGCAATAGTACAGAAACCGGAAGTGTCACAATGACGTTGTGGTATAAAAGGCAGATTCCTAAACAATTCCATGATTAAGAACACAAGAACTATGAGCAGGAGTAGGCCATCTGGCCCCTCGGGCCTGCTCCGCCATTCAATGAGATCATGGCTGATCTTTTGTGGACTCAGCTCCATTTTCCGGCCCGAACACCATAACTCTTAATCCCTTTATTCTTCAAAAAAACTATCTATCTCTATCTCAAAAACATTTAATGAAGGAGCCTCAACTGGGCAAGGAATTCCATTGATTCACAACCCTTGGGTAAAGAAATTCCTCCTAAACTCAATCCTAAATCTACTTTCCCTTATTTTGAGGCTATGCCTCCCAGTTCTGCTTTCACCCGCCAGTGGTAACAACCTGCCCGCATCTATCCTGTCTATTCCCTTCATAATTTTATATTTTTCTATAAGATCCTCCCGCATCCTTCTAAATTCCGAGTACAGTGCCAGTCTGCAAACTTGGATACATTGCACTTAGTCCCCAACTCCAAATCATCTATGTAAATGGTGCACAATTGCGGGCCCAACACTGATCCCCGAGGGACACCACTAGCTACTGATTGCCAACCAGAGAAACACCCATTAATCCCCACTCTTTGCTTTCTATTAATTAACTAATCCTCTATCCATGCTACTACTCTACCCTTAATGCCATGCATCTTTATCTTACGCAGCAACCTTTTGTGTGGCAGCTTGTCAAAGGCTTTCTGGAAATCCAGATATACCACATCCATTGGCTCCCCGTTATTTACTGCACTGGTAATGTCCTCAAAAAATTCCACTAAATTAGTTAGGCACGACCTGCCCTTTATGAACCCATGCTGCGTCTGCCCAATGGGACAATTTCCATCCAGATGCCTCGCTATTTCTTCCTTGATGATAGATTCCAGCATTTTCCCTAGTACCGAAGTTAAGCTCACTGGCCTATAATTACCCGCTTTCTGCCTACCTCCTTTTTTTAAACAGTGGTGTCACATTTGCCAATTTCCAATCCGCCGGGACCACCCCAGAGTCTAGTGAATTTTGGTAAATTGTCACTAGTGCATTTGCAATTTCCCTAGCCATCTCTTTTAGCACTCTGGGATACATTCCATCAGGGCCAGGAGACTGGTCTACCTTTAGCCCCATTAACTTGCCCATCACTACCTCCTTAGTGATAGCAATCATCTCAAGGTCCTCACTTGTCATAGCCGCATTTCTATCAGTCACTGGCATGTTATTTTTGTCTTCCACTGTGAAGACCGACCCAAAAGACCTGTTCAGTTCCTCAGCCATTTCCTCATCTCCCATTATTAAATCTCCCTTCTCATCCTCTAAAGGACCAATATTTACCTTAGCCACTCTTTTTTGTTTTATATATTTGTAGAAACTTTTACTATCTTTTTATATTCTGAGCAAGTTTACTCTCATAATCTATCGGACTGTTCTTTATAGCTTTTTTAGTAGCTTTCTGTTGCCCCCTAAAGATTTCCCAGTCCTCTAGTCTCCCACTAATCTTTGCCACTTTGTGTGCTTTTTTCTTCAATTTGATACCCCCCCTTATTTCCTTAGATATCCACGGTCGATTTTCCCTCTTTCTACCATCCTTCCTTTTTGTTGGTATAAACTTTTGCTGAGCACTGTGAAAAATCGCTTGGAAGGTTCTCCACTGTTCCTCAACTGTTTTACCGTAAAGTCTTTGCTCCCAGTCTACCTCAGTCTACTCTTCTTTCATCCCATTGTAATCTCCTTGAAGCACAAAACACTAGTGTTTGATTTTACCTTCTCAGCCTCCATCTGTATTTTATTGTGATCGCTCCTTCCGAGAGGATCCCTAACTATGAGATCATTAATCAATCCTGTCTCATTACACAGGACCAGATCTAGGACTGCTTGTTCCCTCGTAGTTTCCATTATACTGTTCTAGGAAACTATCGTGGATACATTCTATAAACTCCTCCTCAAGGCTGCCTTGACCAACCTGGTTAAACCAATCGACATGTAGATTAAAATCCCCCATGATAACTGCTGTACCATTTCTACATTCATCAGTTATTTCTTTGTTTATTGCTTGTCCCACCATAATGTTAGTATCTGGTGGTAGACTACTATCAGTGACTTTTTCGCCTTACTATTCCTGATTTCCATCCAAATGGATTCAACCTTATCCTCCATAGCACAGATGTCATCCCTTACTATTGCCCGGATGTCATCCTTAAATAACAGAGCTATACCACCTCCCTTACCATCCACTCTGTCCTTCCAAATAGTGACTCCCAATCTTGACCATCCTTTAACCATGTTTCAGTAATGGCCACTAAATCATAGTCATTCACGATGATTTGCGCCATCAACTCATTTAACTTATTCCGAATCCTATGAGTATTCAGGTAAAGTACACTTATGGTGGCTTATATACCTCTGCTTTGAATATTAACACCTCAATCAGTAACCTCTCTTAAGTTATATTTCCTCTTAACTTTTCTCCTAATTTTCCTTGTCATTGAACCCATATATTCATGCAACAAACTGCCACATCATTTACCATTGATGTTTTTACTTCCTGTTTTATTCCTTTTAGTATTACTGGGCCTATTCACTAAACTCCCCTCAGTCACTGTACCTTGTACTGTCACCCTTTTTGATTTTTGACTATTGCTTCTCTGCCTTACACTTTGCCCCTTACTGCCTTTTGTTTCTGTCCCTGTTTTACTACCTTCCGACTTCCTGCGTTGGTTCCCATCCCCCTGCCACATTAGTTTAAGCCCTAGCAAACACCCCCCCTAGGACATCAGTTCCAGTCCTGCCCAAGTGCAGACCATCCGGTTTGTACTGGTCCCACCTCCCTCAGAACCGGTTCCAATGCTGCAGGAATTTGAATCCCTCCCTCTTGCACCACCTCTCGAGCCATGCATTAATCCTATCTATTCTGACATTCCTACTCTGACTAGCTTGTGGCACAGGTAGCAATCCTGAAATTACTACCTTTGAGGTCCTACTTTTTAGTTTAACTCCTAACTCCCTGAATTCCGCTTGTAGGACCTTGTCCCGTTTTTTACCTATATCATTGGTGCCTATGTGCACCACGACAGCTGGCTGTTCACCCTCGCCCCCCCCCCCCCCCCCCCCAAGAATGTCCTGCAGCCGCTCCGAGACATCCTTGACCCTTGCACCAGGGAGGCAACATACAATCCTGGAGTCTCGATTGCGTCCGCAGAACCGCCTGTCTGTTCCCCTTACGATTGAGTCCTCTATCACTATAGCCCTGCCATTCTTCTTCCTGCCCTGCTGCGCAGCAGAGCCAGCCACGGTGCCACGAACCTGGCTGCTGCTGCCTTCCCCTGGTGAGCCATCTCCCTCAACAGTATCCAAAGCAGTATTTGCAGGGAGATGACCGCAAGGGACACCTGCACTGCCTTCCTACTCTTGCTCTGTCTTTTGGTCACCCATTTTCTATCTCCCTCAGTAACTTTCACCTGCGGTGTGACCAACTCGCTAAACGTGCTATCCACAACGTCCTCAGCATCGCAGATGCTCTAAAGTGAGTCCATCCACAGCTCAGAGTCGTCAAGCGGTCTAACAGGAGCTGCAACTGGACACACTTCTTGCATGTGAAGGAGCCAGAGACAGTGGACGTGTCCCTGAGCTCCCACATTGCACACTAGGAGCATGACATGGGTCTGGTTTCTTCTGCCATGTCTTAAACAAACTTATACAACTACAATTTTTAAAAAAACGAAGAAAAAAATAAATATACCAATGGAAATAAAAATAAAAATTACTTACCAGTCACTTACCTGGGATAAAAAGCACCTCCTCCCCCCAGCTTCGAATTACCACCTAGCTTCAAATTCCCAAACTCACTCTTCGCTGTATCTTCTCTGGCTCACTGGGAGAACTCACTGGGTGCTCTTTTTAAATTCGCCTGAGTTGACTCCCCCTCCCCCACCTGCTTTTAGATCAAAGTAGATTAAGGTGACTGGCACTTAACTGCCAACCAGTTATGTGAGTGGGTGGGGCAGCCCTTGTTAACCTTCACTGCACAATTCTAGATTAAATTAAATTTTTGAAATTTAAAAGCAACAGTCTTACCGACTAAATTTAATTTAATTCCCACCTTGCTTCAAATTCAAAGATTGGAAGACTTTATTGAGAAGATTGGACAGCAAAGTTGGTATTGTTTATTGAAAGGATATTGGCAATTTCCATTGATCGACATGGCCAAAGAAATATTGGCTTTCGTAACTCTGGATGGATTTTATCAATGTAAAGTCATGCCGTTCAGAATGAAGAATGCACCAGGAACTGTTTAAAGATTAACGAGCAAGGTCAATAAATGATTTCACAACTGTGTTGTAAATATTGATGATTTAGTTGTGTTCATCCAAACCTGGGAGGAACATTTACACTTGAACAAATTGTCGGATTGGTTGCAAAGAGTCAGTTTGGTCATAAAGGTGGCAAAAAGTGAATTTTTCCAAATTGAAATTGACTTATTTGGGTCAAACTTTGGGACAAGGATAAATAGCACATAGAGACGCAAAACTAAGGGCTATCTTGGGTTTTCCAGTACGCAAGAAAAAAAATAGATTTTGAGGTATACAGATATGAGTGTATTCTATCGGAGGTTCATTTGAATTTCAGCAATCACCTGACAAACTTGTGAAAGAAAGCCAAGAAGTTTGAGTGGACAGGGGAGTGTCAAAGGGCTTTGACAGCTTGAAAGCTCTGCTGACTGCTACACTGATTTTCACAGCCCCGAATAATGCTAAGCCATTTAAATTGGCTGTTGGTGCTAGCAATGTAGATGTTGGTGCAATTTTATTGCAAGAGGATGAGATGGAATCAAACGGCCAGTCAATTACTTTTCCTTGAAAGTTAAATTTGTGGTAACAGCAATGCTGACTTTGAGTTTGGTGTTGACTCCACCAAATGAAGTCATCATATCGAAGAACTCTGCAGAGACTTTTATTTATGCTGACCATAATCCTTTAACTTTTTGCAAAGTCCTATATGAAGAATCTGAGATCAAAGCTACAACCATATAGTTTGAAAACCATCAACTAGCGGGAAGAGGCAATATCATAGCAGATGCTTTATCAAGAGCAAATATGGAGTAACAAGGATGTTGGGAGAAAACAGATTTTGTGTAGAATATGATTTTTGTGAAAAAGTCCTGTTTGTGATGTAAAGGCATTGGCCCATAATTTCCATTCCTATTTTTTGTTTGCGAAGATTCTCTGCCGTACATGCATACAGGGATGTTGCGGATGTCCCGTTGCACGGACATACGTGCTGGAAACGCACCACTTTTAAACTATCGGTCTGTTTTTTTCCCACTTGCTTTCGCACCCACCGCTGCACTGAACCTGCTGTATGAAAAATCCAGGGGCAGCGCTAACTTGGCCGCCTTGCCCCGATGTTACACAAGTTTTGACACTTCTCTTTGTTTTTCTCGGTCCGGAATCATCAATGGGAAGCAGGAGACATTGGGAGCCATGGTTTTGGTGGGGTAATATTTTATAATACTAGTGTTTAGTGCTATGTTATGGGAGCGGCGTTTTCAGAACCCGAAAATGTATCATGGAGTTCAACCAACCTCTCCCTTTAATGTATTGTCGCTTTTGAAGCACACGGCTTGGTCTCCAGGTGTGGTATTACAATTATGGACACAGGGGTTTTTAAACACAAAACAATGTTTATTCCATGAATTCAACTGAACCTTTTAAAATAAAAATTGGATCCCTTAACACCCCTTAATTCAAAGATAACCCCGAAAATAATACAACACTAAATAATCCCTCAAAATGTTCCTACAAACCTCCAAAAGACTTAACACCTTTAAACAGAAACACATCAGGTCAAAGACATTACTATTATGAGTTTAAACCGTGGGTATTCCTTTTTGGGCCTCCTTTTGCCATCAGATGTTCTCTTCTGAACAAGGGTATCCCAGGTGTTGCTGCCTATGATGCATTTCTTGAGGTAAACCTTCAGGGTATCTTTGATGTGCTTTTTTGTCCTCTTGTTCTTTGGGATCCTTCATTAAGCGGGGAGATTTGCTTTGGCAGTCAGGACTTTTACATCTAAGCACATGGCTGGCCTAGCAGAGTTGGTTTCAGATGATCATGACCTTGATGCTGGTGCTCTTCCAGCACAGAGTTGTGAACACAGCCACGCCCATCATGTGAACCCACCTCCCATCCATCGAGTCTGTCTACACCTCCCGCTGCCTTGGGAAACCGGGCAGCATAATCAAAGACCCCCCCCCCCCCCCCCCGGCTTATTTTCTCTTCCAAACTCTTCCATTGGGCAGGAAATACAAAAGTCTGAGAACCTGCACTAACAGATTCAAAAACAGCTTCTTCCCGGCTGTTCAACGCCTAAAAGACCCTATTATGGATTTATCTGATCTCTTCACACATTTTCACTGAGTAGTGCTACACTCCTACATTCTTCACTCAATGCATGTGTCTATGCATTTTCATTATGTATTTATGTTTGCCCTATGTTTTCTTTCCATATATGGAATGATCTGTCTGGACTGCAGGCAGAACAATACTTTTCACTGCTACTCAGTACATGTGACAATAAACAATTATAATCTTCTTCCTCTCCCCCCCCCCCCTTCCCACTATTTACAGAAAGACAACAGAACTGTTGAGTCCAAGTAAAAAATATATTTCACTGATCATTGTGTTAAAGTGAAAAAGATATATTTTATTGCAGTGTTTGGAAAAGATGTGGTAGCTATCAAAGGAAATGTCATCCAGCAGCTGTGAATGTTAAACGCTACATTAAATGTTAACATATCAAAATTGTGTTTATAACATTATTCTTAATAAATGTTTTCCATTAAACTTTACTAGCTTCTACAAATGTCTTACTGAAACAACAAAACACAACATTTAATTAAGAGATAATTATAATTGAATAAGATAATTGAAATAATCAAGGTAAAAACATAATAACATGGGTAACACAGTGGCATACTGGTTAGCACTGCTGTCACACATGTTCAATTCAGACCTTCGATGACTGTGTGGAGTTTGCACATTCTCCACATGTCCTCTGGGTGCTTTGGTTTCTTCCCAGTCAAAAGATGTGCAGTTTGCACACATTCTCCACGTGTCCTCTGGGTGCTTCGGTTTCCTCCCAGTCAAAAGATGTGCAGTTTGCACATTCTCCACGTGTCCTCTGGGTGCTTCGGTTTCCTCCCAGTCAAAAGATGTGCAGGTTGGGTGGATTGGCCTCGTTGAATTGCCCCTCAAGTGTCCAAAGGTTAGGTGGGGTTATGGGGAAAATGCGTCACAAGGGCTGTGCTGAAGCTGGAAAGTTCATTGCGCTTTTTGCAAGCAGGTAAATGCGCAGTTTTCTCTTCCAGTATCAGCAGCGGTCTGTGGCTTTCCAACAATACTCTGAAGTTACGGGCCATTGTTACTGCTGGACTAAGTGCCGGAATTCTCCAGTGCCCGATGCAGATATCGTAATCCATTCTGACCCCTCCTCCGAAGTGCCATCATCGTGCCGCGCACGCTGTTGCAACGGCGTTGGTGCATCATTGGCAGGCCCCCCCCTGCGATGCTCTGCCCCCGATGGGCCAAGTTCCTGACTGCGCGGTTGACGTGTTGTCTGAGCGGTCAGGAACCCAGCGTGGCGGCTGCTGACAGTGTCCAGCGCCGCCATATTCGTCCGGGAACCGTGCTGCTAACCGGAGGGGCTTCCACGAGGGCTGGGGGGAGGCCAGGGGATGTCCTGTGGAGTCACAGATGGCAGGTCGGGTGCACGCAGGGCCAGCGCCATGTTGTATGGCGCGATAGCTGCAGGTCGTCGCTGCACCCGGCCATTCTCGGCACGGGAGCTTTGTCTGGCGCCACTGCCCGACCCTCACGGTCCTGGAATCGCAGAGGGTTCGGCCCTGATTTTGGTGTCGTAAAACGCCTGCAAATTCTCCATTTCAGCCAGCACCCAGTCGCTGAGATAGAGAATACAGCCCAAGATATTTAAAAGTTAACCAAGATAGTGATGAGGAGATTGTAGTACAAAATGACACCTTTCCATTACTTTTGCTCTGTGGGGGTGTTAGGAGCAATGTAAAATGTACCCAATTTATTTTTTCCAATTAAGGGGCAATTTAGCATGGCCAATCCACCTACATTGCACATCTTTGGGTTGTGGGGGCGAAACGCACGCAAACAATGGGAGAACGTGCAAACTCCGCATGGACAGTGACCCAGAGCCGGGATCGAACCTGGGACCTCGGTGCCATGAGATTGCAGTGCTACCACTGTGCCACCGTGCTGCCCCAATTTATTTGTTTTGTATATTAAGAAAAAAGAGGAACATGTTCTGGTTTCATTTAGCACTTTTGGAGCTTTGTTAAGTGAAGTCTTGAGGCTCTGTTTGTATACATGTATTTTAGTAAGGTTTTGCCACCCTTGAAGTGAACAGATGGGTTAAAAAAGGCGAGCAGTTTAGTGAATTGAAAAAATAAAGTAGACAAAACCGTGCTGCTGCTCAGCAATGGGGCTCCAGGGACACAGACATGGGGAAAGGTAGAAAGACTGTTCAGTCAATGTGTGTATTCTAGAATGGAGGTGGGAATGAATAAGCAATCCTGCAGGAAAACTGATTTCAGAGAACTCTTGAAGTAATTGTGAGTTCAGTGTCTCGGAGAGAGATACAACTGGGGAAGTTTGCATCTGAGCTCATCCAAGCAAAAAGCCTTGGTTTAACTTTCCTGCTGTTCTTCAAAATAACGTAGTGGAATTTTTCATATTCATCCCAACAGACAGATGGGGCCTCCCTTAACACCTCATCCAAAGGCACATCCAACAGTGCAGCTCTTCACTCTCGCTGTACTACATTGGAGTGCCGGCCTTAATTATTGTATTCAACTGTGTAAAGGGCAAACAATTTTGAAATATGGACGAAAGATCTTTCCTGATTGGTTATGTTTTGTACAGTGCAACAAGGAAGTAGTGCTCCATCTTGTTCTGGAGAATGAAATTGGGCCTATTTCTATTTTTAAATATCACATTTATTTTATAAAAAAGTATTACATTTACTTTATAAAGCATATTCTAATAGTCTGCAGCATCTACAAAAGAAAGTTGCCACTATCAAAGATAAAAGCAACCCATCTCTAAAATGCACACATTTCTAATTAATTCTTTATATGAAAATTTTAAAAGAAGCATCACAAATATTTATTTGCATTTACTTCAGCCAGTGCTGTCAAATCCCAATAGCAGAAGAACTCCTTGTCAAGGTGACTTTAATACTGGCACCATCACAGCTTCTAGAAAGTGATCATCAGAACTACGCACAAAAGAATACCCCCAAAGAATTTACCAACAATAGAAAATTAGGGTAAGAAAGTCAGAGGGAGGGCAAAATACAAATTACACAATAATATGTTACACATATCTTATCAAGTTTAAAATGCCACATTAACAGTTTGTCATGCCAGTGCATAAATGATGATATTACAAGTTTTATTTAAAAGCTTATATTCATTTTAAAATGTCTGTCACCTGACTTTGTAATTTCAATTACCGAGCAAGCTTTTTGGAAAGTTTCAAATTGGATTATAATGGACAGGGGTCTCTTTTTAATGGGCAAGCCTAAACAGCACTTTTCTGTGGAACTTCACACCTACTAATACAGCGGTTTTCTCCAAAAGACAAGGTCAGTGAACTCCCAGACTCTGGTTGTGCCATGTAACAAAAGGAGGATTATCAAGACTGAGTATCCACAATGCAGTGGTGGATAAATAAAGACTGCTATCTACCTTCTATCATATACCAATGGCTTTTGATCATGTGACAAACTCCTTTTACACGATGAAAGAACATAATTTGCCTTCCACACATATCAATGGTCGTTCATCATGTGATCAAAACTGCCCTCTGATTTTGAAGTCCTTTTATCCAAAAACAGAAAGTCCAGGCAGTCTGTAGAACACCAGCAACAACATTGCAGCTGCAAAAGAAAAGGACGTGTTGCCTTGCCTTTCCAGGAGCTGAGGCTGAAAGTATCTTAAAAGCCTCCTCCAATCTGTTTTGAACAGGTGAGTTTAACCCCTTGATTTAATCCAGAAAGCCTGTTGTTGCTGCATTTCGAATGGACCGCACACTAACAGGAGGTGGAGGAGTACTGAAAGAAAAGTGAATTGGGGGCTTTAGTCTATCTCTCTCTTCTTCGATCTGTAACTGAAATTCGGCACTGCATTCTGAGATTTGAATTAATTGAACTAAAACCAGCCAGATCAATTCAAAGAAGGAATTGCAAGCCAAAAACAGGTGAATGTTCAGTCGCTGAAATTGACTTTACAACAAACACAGCAGCAATTTTTCATGCACAAACACCTAAACTTAACCTGCTTAGTTGTGGTACAAACATGATTGTGAAACAGGAGGACTTAACTGGGAAACAATTAAAGTCCTAAATAAAGAATAGTTAAAACATGTTGATCTTAAAACAAGTAATAAAACAAGGAGATGAGGTTCAAAAGATCCAAGCTGAATATTTGAAACTCATTCCAGAATCAGAACAGATACAAGAAGCAGCAGAATCTGAGCAGATCTGGTTGTCGTAACCAAATTCATCTGGAAGACTGGAAGCTGAAGTTTGAAAGGAAAGAGACTTTTGAGCGTGCCAGCTTCAAAAACTAGAGATGGAATTACAGGCTCAACAAGATAGAGAATTGAGCCAGATTCATCAGCTCGAGAAACCCCAACATTATCCATCAGTAACAGAACATAGAACAAACAGTGCAGAAGGAGGCCATTCGGCCCATCGAGTCTGCACCGACCCATTGAAGCCCTTACTTCCACCCCATTAGCCAATAACCACTCCTAATCCAAACCCTCTCAGCCCAGAATCAAATTCTCATGTGCTAAAGCTCTCCGGATTTGGCCCAGAATTTGAAGAGAAAGATGTGGAGACTGTCTTAACAGTCTTTGATAAATTGGCAACTCAGTTGCAAAGGCTACCAGAATTGTGGGCACTCCTGATACAGTACAGTGTCAGCTGTTAGGGAAAGCTCGTGAAGTTTTCTTAATACTGTCTGCTCAAACGTCTGCCAGTTACCAGCAAAGGCTGTTCTCATGCCTAGTACCAGAGGCATACTGCCACAAGTTCTGGTGTTGTAAGACTTTTTACTGTGCTCACCCCAGTCCAACACCAGCATCTCCACATCACAAAATTCTATAAAAATAAATCAACGGGGCAGCACGGTGGCAAGCACTGCTGCCTCACGGCACCGAGGACACAGCTTCGATCCCGGCCCCAGGTCACTGTCTGTGTGAAGTTTGCACATTCTCCCTATGTATGCGTGGGCGTCACCCCAACAAACCTAAAGATGTGCAGGGTAGGCAGATTGGCTAATTTATATTGCCCCTTAATTGGGAAAGAACAACTGGGTACTCTAAATCATCAACAATTAGGCATTTGAAAGGCCAAAACAAATAGCTTTTGATTGGTGGGTCTGTGCTTTAAAAGGCTTTAGGAGGGGTTAAAGGAACTGGCGCTGTTAGGGGAGTTTAAAAATAGCATTCCTCCCTCCCCCCCTCACCGTGAAACTCAAGAGGTCAGAGCTGCAGTAATTATGGCTGATGACTATGACCTCACCACAGGTCCAGAGCTCCAGACAGACCCTTCCCAAATCACTCAAAAATTTTGGAAAGTTAAGGGAGAATCCAATAAGAGGTGGGGTGTCTACGTAAAAGTGAGTAAAAGCAAAGGTGCAGGTAGCCCTCTCCAAACCCAAAAAGGTGGCACAGCAAACCAAATTGATACACAGAGGCCCATGTGTTCCACAGCAATATAATAGGACATGCCAGACCCAAGGTAGACTGTAGGTCTTAGAGAGTTCCACACAATTAGTCCCATGGAGCAGGTCCCTGGAAGATCAGACAGAGGCCTTAACTGTAGAAATCAGCCCCTCTAATAGTGCTGCCCTATATGTGGTGGAACCTGACAAAATTTCCTGAGAGCTACCAGAGTTTTAACCTTCAAGAAACAGTGCCCTCATACCCCTCCCTGGAAAAAAGCTAGTCCATTGTGTTGCTCAGGAATACAGAGACCACTCAATCTCTAATGCTGGAAAAAAGACTTGACACCCCTATCCCCCCTCACCAGAGTAGCTTTCCTATTCAAAGGATAACTGCCTAAAGTGGGTACTCAGATGATGAACCTACCAGAAGGCTTCAGTAGGGAGAGCTGACTATTGTAGGGAGAGCAGGAAGAGTTACTCCCAAGTTCAAACATGAATCCGAGATTATGGCCAAGAATAAAGATCTGGACTGGCAGAACCGGATGAAGAGTGGAAAGAAAACAGATTGTGAGTTCTCAGTAGATCTGGTAGTGACACTTGCGCTAGAACTCACTGATTGTAGGAGAGTGACATCCTGTGGTCAGATGGACCTGACGTTCCCCTCTAGAAAAGCCAGGTGCTAATTAATACGGTTAAAGGTCAGTGCTGTTCCATCAGGTCCTCCGAAAGTGACCTAATCTCTGTTTAAGTCATGTAGGAATTGTCCCCAGATGCCAGTGGTAGGGACGGATTTCCTGCTTGGGAATGATTTGGCTGGTAACAAGTTAGTAGCATTCCCAAAGCAATAAAAAAAAGAAACCAAGCAGCTACAGGAGGAAGCTTCAGGGACTTTCACCAACTGCAGAGTGACTCAGTCACAACCCAGACACACAGGTTTAAATGAGAAGGAGCCATCCCCCAGTTAGATGAGCTGGAGGTCTGACTACCCAAGAACACCTATCTGAAGGCGAGGTGGTGTTCAGGCAATCCTCCTTAAATTGAAGCACCGCACGCACCCAAATTGAAGTGCATGACGGACGGACTGCTCTGAGGTAGAGGCTGCCCAGGTCTGAGTGCTAGATATTACTTATGAGATGGGATAATGATGCAGAGTGGAGCCCCCCAGTGTCCCCCATTCAACAGCTGCAGACAAGGAATGGATGGGGCTCTACCAGTCAGCAGTACCCAGAGGAGATGGTCCCTCCAGATTTTGTCACATTTCCTAAGCAGCATTGTTACATCGTTCTGCTGCTCTTCTATCAGAGACAGTCTTCCAGAATATCTGTTTGTCAGCATAACAGTCAGGGTGCAAACAGTCCCTCCTCCCCATCAGACTTCAGCTGGCTGCCCTTGGTTATTTCTACTCTCTGGCACTCACTGGTTGACTAGGCTTTTGGCTGTAGTATTTCTTTAGCACGTGAAAGGTAGCATAACTTGTGCTTCTGCCTCCTTTCAGGGTTGTGGCTCAAATAGCTTTTTTTAAGTGGAATTATTTAATCATAACATAGAGGGCCGCAGCGCCTGTACTGCACTGTAATGTTCTATGTTATTTATAATTACTGTCATGTATCCAATATAAAATGAATGTTTTCTTCTTTTTGAAGACAGCTAATGATTCTACAGTGCTCAGGTCAAGGGCAAAATGTTTAACATAGGCTGAGTTTATACTCAAGAAAAAAAGATGTGCGCTTTAAGTACATTTTCATTCATTGTGTTCAGGATACCTATCCATCAATACAAAATGAACTGAATTTTACAGATGACAGGGCACAAATTTGCATTTTACAGGCTCCAGCCACTTAGTGGCCACCTCTGGAGCTGCCATTTTCTATGAAGTACACCTGCCCACCTTCAAGAGCTGCCAGCCAATGAGGGCTAGCAGCACCACCAGGATGAATGACTAATGCTGGGGCAGGAGAGTACATCAATGGATGAGCATCCTCACAACCAGGTAAGTGGGGCTTGAGGTAATGGGCTAGTTAGGCAGGCATGGGTGGGTGGGGGTTGGTGAGCACAGGTGGTTTCATTGCCACCGGGGCAACAATTATCATTAAGGACCAAAAAGTATCTGAGGAAGGTGGCACTTTATTGGCACCCTCCATCTCCCAGACTGACTCCAGAGCGTTGGGAAAATTAAGCCTGAGGTTTCTCCTACAAAGGGTTTCTTGGAGCTTTTAAAAAACATACAACTCATTCCAATTAAAAACCAACTCATTCCAATTAAAAACCCTATTCAACATTTATACTAGTTTCATAATTTAAACAGCAGTATAATAACATTGATTAAAAAGTAACCATTAATGGCCTTTCAAAATCAGTAAATGCAGCCCAACATGAAAAATTGTCTTTAAATGTGTCTTCTTGAATGTGGCATCAATTGCTCAAGTATCAGAAATTTATTTTAAATCATGCTACAAATACAATCCAAATCAGATAGTTCCCTGTAAAACTGGATTAATTATAACAATGCCAAAAGAATTTAAATCTGGGTAGGTTGACGAACACATTATGGCACCCATTCTCTGAGATCTGCTTGTAATCAAAAACTTAAAACAAAAATTACTGTAGTTATTGTAAGTCATGACACAGGCCTAAAATATTGAACTCTAGCCGGGGGAAATACAGATTGGAGAATCTGTAACTCTATAAAATGTATTAGGTTCCTTGTTTGAACTCTGGTCTATACTGGGCCACTTATTCCATACCAGAGGAACAGATCCACAACGATAGGCTTCAGCATTTCTGGACTTAGCACCCAATGAATGTTCTTCGTCCTGCTGGCTAAAAATGCGCAAATATCCAATCAGAACAGGTTTAGAAATGAGCACAAAGCCTTATAGTAAAATTGCTTACTGACCCTGTGGACCATACTCAAGTTTCCATGTTGAAGGCGTCACATAAATGCAAGTTGCAACCACATATATACTTACAGATAGAAAGATCATAAGTTAAATTGTAGGCGATCCACAACATACAATTAAGATGTAATCCAATGTTAACTGCACGAGCAGTCTTTACAATATGCTGCACAGGAATATCCCCACCGTAAACTATGAGCTACTAATCTAAAAGCCAATGTCCTGCAGAAATACACCAAGCTGCTTTGCGATCACTGCACATGAATCGCGCGAACTTTCAGCACATCAGAGGAAAGACCAGTTTTGAAATTGGTCGCATTTTTGCTCTGAGACAATTCAGTACGGAGCAAGACCGCCTGTTGTCTTACCCTCCTTGGATCAGTTTCACTGGTTGGGTGGGTTATTTAGCAACGCGGTTGTGGCTGAAAGATGGGTTCAGTCTCGGCAAGAAAAAAAATCCCCTACAGCCCCGAGAATATAGTGGTTTCTCCCCCCCCCCCAAAAAAGTTCTACAAAACCCGCATTAAACATGATTCTTTCAGGCGACGGGCTATTGCAATAACCACCTTGCTACATAAACATACACAGTGCACTCAAGGGCAGAGTCCTCCCACAGCATTAGTTATCGACAACAACGGCATTTTCCCGAAAGATAAATCAATGTGCTGATTAAATGCATTGCAGCCACTTCGCGGCAGGGCAAAGCACAACTGAGCCTGTTACTGGCCATTTCATCATTTCCTTAAAGGGGCGATGTTCGCATCAGGATTTAACTGGCATTTGCAAGCAGTGAAGGACAGTGCTGGTCTCTCCACCGCCCCTCCCCCAAGATAGTTCACTGGGCGTTTGTTGCAGCGCGTTACTGATGGCGGACAGCAAAGAGGCCGGCCGCCCGGCACTAGCCGCAGTCGGATCCATTTCACCAGCACAGACGGTCAACTTCAGGTCAACCGAACTTGACCGGGAGACCCACCTCGGTGTCGCTGCCATTGGCGGGAAGCTCGCGGTTGGCGCGCTTCTATTGGCGCATTCGGCCGTCCGTCAGAGGCGACGTCATAATACCCCGGCCCCCACGCCTGACGGTTTGCGTTCGAATGTGGGTCCCTTTCAAAAACCACGGCGCTGCAAGCCATTGCCCCCCCCCCCCCCCCAGCCTTCCGAGTGGCTCAGCGTCGTCAGCAGCAGCTTCCTATTGCTCAAGCTTACATCAATCTTAAAACACCTTCAGGTTTGGTTAACACATCAGTCCGCTGCCGCCACCCTGTACTTCTAACCCAACATCCAGTTGTATTCATTTATGGCGATACTGAGGGGGAAGCGGAGGACAGAATGTAGGAATGGGATAATGGCGGATTATATTAATTATTCTGGCAAAAAAACGACACGTCTGTCCAACAACAACACTTCCCGCCACTTCACCGATGTGCACCTAAGCGGGTAACTGGATCTTCAAAATAAAGACGTCATCCCATGATGCCCCGCTCCAGCATTACCTCAGCCCGTCATGCACCGCGATAGTTAGAATCTTCTGGGGCGTTGTTATAGAAACCGAGCCCCACATGCAAATTGTAAAACGCCCAGACGTAATGATTAGCCAATGGGAAGAGGCCGAGATGACCTCATTGCTATTTCGGGTGGATTACCAGTTGCAGATAAGCTTGGGACTCACGCTGCAAGTGCCCAGAGCTGAGTGTGAAACAAGCTGAAGGAACTTGGTAGTTTGCACACTTTTTGCTTTGGGAGCTTACTGAATACAGGAGATTTGATTGGGGAAAAAAATATCAACTGATTTCCCAAAGTACTTTTATTTTTGAACTTGCGAACCGAACAGGTAACCCTGCAGCCTGTCTGAACTCTTTTAAGAACCCTGCTATATCTCTATTTTGAAACACTTTGTATCGAGTTTTTTCTCCATCGGTATTCTATGTCTACGAAGATGGAACAGCCATTCTACCACGACGATGCACTCAACGCAGCTTTTGCACAGCCTGAGAATAGTGGTTATGGATACAGTCCGAAAATGTTGAAACAAAATATGACTTTGAATCTGTCTGATCCAGCCAGCAACTTGAAACCCCATCTGAGGAACAAGAACAGTGAAGGTATCTTAACGTCTCCGGACGTGGGACTTCTCAAACTCGCATCACCTGAACTTGAACGTCTTATAATTCAGTCCAGCAATGGGCTGATCACCACCACCCCTACACCGACCCAGTTCCTGTGCCCGAGAAATGTCACGGACGAACAGGAGGGCTTTGCCGAAGGCTTTGTCAAAGCTCTTGAAGAACTTCATAAACAGAATATCCTGCCCAGCGTGACATGTTCAACTCCGTCTGTGAATACGGCGATTGCGGTTTCCGCCTCTCTGCCCAGTGCAAGTACTGTTTACAATTCAAATTTGCACCAGGAGCCTCCTGTCTACGCTAATCTCAACAATTTTAATCCGAACTCCCTCACCCCGCAGCCTAATTACAATGCCAACAATATGAACTATGCAGCACCCCAGCATCATCCGATGAACCACCAAATGCCTGTGCAGCATCCCAGACTCCAGGCCCTGAAGGAAGAGCCTCAGACGGTGCCCGAAATGCCCGGGGAGACCCCGCCGTTGTCTCCTATTGACATGGAGTCTCAGGAGCGCATCAAGGCGGAGAGGAAGCGAATGAGAAACCGCATCGCCGCCTCAAAGTGCCGGAAAAGGAAACTGGAGAGAATTGCCAGGCTGGAAGATAAAGTGAAGACTTTAAAGGCACAAAACTCTGAACTGGCGTCCACGGCAAACTTGCTGCGAGAGCAGGTTGCCCAGCTGAAGCAGAAAGTTATGAATCACGTAAACAGCGGCTGCCAACTCATGCTAACACAGCAGCTGCAAACGTTTTGATTCAAAAACTTGAAGGGAGAACTATTGGTGAACAAATGCAGAGTAAGAGGACTGAATTAAATAGATCAAGACAGCGGAAAAGTCCTGATTGCGCCCTGAGTGCGCATGTACGGAGGAAAACGTGGAGGACTGTGCTTGATGTAATAAAAACAACAGTATAACTGAAATGCTGTTTGCGGAAAAATATCGAGTCATTGTTTTACTCTGACCGAGTCTTGCATGGACCGAAACAGTTCAAGATCATCCAGTATTACAGAATTAAAAACTGCGATAGAGTAGATCGCTTCTGATGTAGTATAATGTGGGGAAGGGCGTGGGAGGGAGTTACGGGAGGTTAAAGCTTTGAGGTCGTTTTGCCTTGAAAAATTGTACAGACTATGTTTTGTTTCATGAGAAATTATTCTGTCAACAAAACATAACCGCTTCAAGCGATAGCCTTTGTAAGTTATTTTTATGTTGCTTATTGGGATAAACCCCAATATATTCTTGTAAATAAGAGATTTGGAAGACTCTAAGTTTACCATTTGTAATAAAATATATAATTTTTTATGTTGGTTTCTGAGAACTTCTGGAAAAAGTTCCATTATATTTAAGAATGTATGAATAAAGTATTGAAAAAGACATTTATTTTGTACTCAATTGTTTTCTTGGCATATAGTATTATTGCAGCAATCTTTATCTGAATATTGAAAGTACATATAGTGGCAGGGATGTACAGAACTGTCCTTTGTGGTCAAGTTTCTCTTTCTGTTCTATACTTGATACAGGACAAATGCACGTGTTTATTATAAACTTGCTATGTAGAACATTTCGAATGAAAGCGTACTTTGGCAAAAGTTCATAACACTACTCAAAAATAGTATTGGGTGTTTCAGTTTCACCTTTTTTTATTTTTCAAAAGGTCTAAACGTACAGTAGGATTTGGTGCCAAAGTCTTATTGTCAATATGTCTCCACTGATTAACTCCCAAGAAACTACTGTTGCTTTTCATTTCTAGTGCTGCTACTAATCATATGACCTATAAAGTTTTGAGGCATTAATATATGGGTCAATTCAGAAACCCAAATAAAACATATATATATATATATATATATATCACTGTCCTATGTAAGAGTCGCAATTCAGAGAAGAAGGATTGGTTATTAAGGATTATAATTTTGGGCTCGAAATGGTTACACTAATCACTGCTAAACTTTACAATTAAAGTCCTCAGTAAAGGCTGAAAGGTCACATCACGTACGGTGTTCGAGAATTGTAAGCTTTATTGAGGGCTGTAATGGATACCCGTACTTAAACAACTATGTTACAGGTTATGTAACTTAAGGTGGCTTATTTTAAAACGCAGAGAATTTTGTGTAAGTGAATTATATTTTCAGTTGATTGTCCATCAATTCACGCATCCACAAGTTCCTTAGTCCTGCGTGATAATTCAGTAGAAAATAGAAATAAAAAACAAGAACTAAGTGGAATGTTAAATTTCACTGGGAAACTGCTTTGAAATTACATTTTAGTCATAACTGGCACGATTTTTAAAAATGAATTAGAAATTACGGTTTCGATTTTCTGGACTGTCATTCAATGTGTAACGTTTTACCGCTATCTTGTGCAAAATAGTCACATACCAAAGATAAAAAGATTGACTTCAAAAACGTGGAACTATATTAAGCCATACAACAACAACTCGTATTTATATAACGCCTGCAACGTTATCGAACGCCCCACAGAAGAGTATTACCACATTTGTTTATAAACAATGCAACAGATACAATTTTACTACCTAAAACGATATACTTCAAACTTCTGAATTCACACATTAAACAGTAGTTGATTCTTGACTGCTGGAGCAACAATCCTTTTTGGGGAGGTCTTTTTGAAAGAGATACAATTTTAATTAACTGCTTATTCCGACAAGAACAATTGCAGGACAGCAACGCGAAAGTTCTAAGAATCTAAGCTCTTAAAAATAGTTATCGGCATTATAAATAACAAATACTTTATCAGAGTACAACTGCTGCGATTTCTTCGCAACTAAATAGTTGTTTGGGTTCTCTAAAGAAAGTGACTGAAGTATTTCCAATTATCCACCTGTAAATTTCAGGTTAATTTCATGATTAAGAGGATAGCCAATCGGGTATGCGCACGAAAACGTGGCTGCGAAGCAGGTCCCCCAAACGTGAGATGTTTTACTCTGATAAAGTAACACAGACTGGTGACAAGGAACTGTTCAAAGTACAAAGTGAGGTGCGAAATAAAAATGATGCTGAAAATATAGCGCCGCGTTTACGTTTCTTTTTCTTTAAATCAGCAATGCAACAAACAAAACAAAAAAGGCCGGGAAAACACGTTACAGTTTCGGGGACTTATTCCCTTGTAAGGTATTTACGCGCGCTCGTAACTTGCGTCTTTGCAGCCACGCGGATCTTGCGTACAGCGGAGTAGCGCCTGGCCTGAGAACTCGCCCGGGAACGTGGGCGTTCTGTTACCAAATATGGAAAACGCGGTGATCTCAGTGTCTGAGCTTGCGGAAGAGTGATGTCACAAAGGGATGCTGGTGCGGGGCGGGGGGCGGGGAGGGGGAGAGAGAGGAAGTTACCAACTAGGCGGGGCTTGACGGGAAGGACAGCCCGCGCGCTCTGCTTCTGATTGACAGCTCGGGCCAACCTGACTGGCAGGAAGCAACGAGCAAACAACACACCTGCACTGGGGAAGGGGAGGGCAGAACCAGGTGAGCGGCACCGACTAAAGCAAAGCCCGCACATCACAACTGTGCAACCTTCATCCACCTCACACAACTAAAGTGACCACCAGTTGTTGCAGAGTTTAAACATCTGTGCCAGTAGCCCCGCTGTCACCGTTGAAAGGACACTGACTAAAATGTCACCAGAAAACATTTAAATAGCATCGTGTACAATCTTGCCAGAAGTGGTGCTGAAAATGCCCCAATGTATTCCATCTTTATTATGTTGAGTTTTCAACATCACACTTGTCCGAAAAGAACATCTCAATAGCGTGGTTAACACCCTCGAAGGTATACACTTCATCTAAATACAGTAAGTGCTGAAGTATAGCATTGAATAACTTTGAGTTTAACGAGTGAATCGAGTATAAATTACTTTATGAAGACTGCAATTTCTACTTGGACTTTGCAATACTTTAGAGTTTTGCCTTTTTAAATGTAAAGTTCACATCTCTTTAAAATTTGCCTATTTACAATCAACTATGCTAAAATTTTGGATATGAGATCATTGTTGTCTGTAATAAAATAGTCTTGTTTGCATTGAAATAAATCAGATAGGTTCCCAAGCACGTATGTGTTCTGTTCTTTTGGACAAATAATGTGTGCGAGGGAAACTATTGTCGTAACTTATTAAAATGTGTAGAACATTTCTTATGTATTTACATTGTGTGTTTATCGTATGACCAATGTTTTTCATGTATGGAACGATCTGTCTGGACTGTACGCAGAACGATACTTTTTCCTGTACCTAGGTACACATGACAATAAATCCAAATCCAAATCAACTATATTATAACTGGAACCACCACTGTTTTCATTTCATTTTAATATTCACTATGTTTATGCTAAACATATCTAATTCCTGCTCATTCAGGATGGCCTTAGTATTTCAGGACATCTTTCACTCTCATTTGGTAAACAAGGTGGCTATGGTAGCCTCCTTGGAATGGAGATGAATTCATACCTGTATTACTTGGCTGTCAATTCTTATCTCACTTTATTTTCAGAAGACTTGTGTCAATAATTTTGCTTTATCTAAAAATTAAATTGAATGTTTTACTACAATAACTAATATTTAACCTACAACTAATCATTTCAATGAAATTCTTTTTAAATCATGTAAAATTATTTTGCCAATTAAATAAAAACAATACCGTTGGCCACTATCAAGTCGTGCATTTTCAACAGCCCATGTTCAACGCCTAGGCATTTGCAGAGTAACAAAAGTGAGTACTTTCTTTATCGTGATCATCCTACAGAGAAGAAATAAGCAAAAGTAGAAGCTTTACTGGAAGCACATTCAAAGAAACAGGATGTACTGAGGCTTTAAAAGATGCACAGAGAAATAAGTTAGAGAGGTCCAGAAATAGGCCCAAGCCCACTGAAAGTTCATCGACCCATGTAGTGGAGTGAATGGGAATGGCCAGAAGGCCAAAGTGAGAGGACTAAAGTCCTAAAGGGGACAGGCCGATAAGTAATACTGGAAGAGTTTACAGAGGCAGTGTAGGACGAGGATTATAAAGATTTTAAAAAAAAAAGAGAATTTTGAACAGAGGGAGGATGAACTAGTGGAGATTGTTGAGAACTGGAATGATGGGAAAGTTACAGTAAATAGTTAGGCACATCTTTGAATAGAGTGGCCATTGTTGTCCCTTTTTGCCCACCTCTCCTTCCAGAGGTAACTAAATACTGCTTTTAAGTTTATTCCTGTGAGCCATTTTGAATTTGGAAGATGTTATGTCAAGACCCCAAGATTAAGATTCTTAAATATCTCAAACATGGTAACATAGAGAAAACACTGCTCCCCATGGCATCCTATGAAGTGAACCATACTGCATTTCAGCATCAAACTCAACAAAACTTCAAATAATGGAATGAGTCAAAGGACTTAATTTTATTGGCGGGGGAGACGAGTGGTTGGCTCCTCACCCACCCACACGCAGAAGGAAAGTTGGCTGAAAGCTGAAACACTCCGCGCAAACACAGCCCGAAGACATAACACACTTCAGATGGGCTAAATTGGCTAACAGTGAGATTACCGCCCATCACTGGGGAGGAAGTCCCACCCAGTAATATGGCAATGCGAAGAGTTCAGTAGTGGGTGGACATAAACTGGCTTCAGAAAGAAACATGGAGGGTGGGATTCTCCATTTCTGAGACTAGCTGTTAATGCCAAAACAGGATTCGTGGACTTTCACGACAGAAGAACTGGCTCCACACCTGGAATGTTTCTGCTACTATTGAGGGGCTAGCACCGGTGCCACATGGAACACAATCAATTCCAATGAAAAATGACGTGGGATTCGCCAGGACTGTAATTGACACTCAGGAGGCTGACAAGCTGCAGCCGCACGTACACATTACACTTCCCACACATAATTCTAAAACGGCCAATAAGGTGGCACTCGTTGTGCTGGAGTGCGCCCATATAGCTAATGGGTCAGCTGGGGTCAGAAGCCACCCAGGGAGGTGCCCTGGGGGTACACCTATACCACCCATGGCACTAAGTTCGAAGTGGGCTGTTAGTGGTGTGTGCAGCTGCATGGCTGCCTTGCCAGCTTCGGCAATTATGTTTTGTGCCTGCCCACCCCGACCCCACAGTCCACCGCCTGACCAACGCCCACGACTCCCCCCGGCCATGCAGGAAGCCTCCATTGCCAGTGGCACAACTGTCAGCACACTATGGCGATGTTGGACACTTTCCGTACCCCCTCTCCCTCAGCAGCTGCCACGCCGGTTTCACGATTTTTAAATGCACAAATGAACAGCATTGTCGGTAACTTGGCCTATCGGAGGCGGAGAATCACGGTCACCCCGGAGAATACTGGGTAGGGCCTGCTAATTATATGCAAACGGTCTCTATTGTACGTGTGTTCCGGAACGCATTGGCGCTGCTGTTGAGATGCTGAAGCATTGCGATTTGGCGTCAAATTGGCGCCTGCTACGATTTCGGCATCGGCTAACAGAGAATCCCGCCCAGGATCGTTACAGTGCAGAAGGAGGCCATTCGCCCATTGAGGTAGCACTGGCTCACTCAAAGAGCATTCTACCTAATTCTACATTCTTGCCTCATCCCCATAACCTTGCGCATTATTTATTTTCAGATAGCAATCCAATTTCCTTTTGAGTGTCTTGATCAAACCTGTCTCCATCATCGTCTTAGGACATTTGTTCCAGGCTCCAACCACCTTCTGAGTGAAAAAATGTTTCCTCACATCACCTCTACTCCTTTTGCTTATTATTTTGGTTCTGTGACCTATATTAAAAAAAAATCTGTATTAGTGTCACAAATAGGTTTACATTAACACTGCCATGAAGTTACTGTGAAAATCCCCTAGTCGCCACACTCCGGTGAACTTTCGGGTACACTGATGGAGAATTCAGAATGTCCAATTCACCTAACAAGTACGTCTTTTTGGGACTTGTAGGAGGAAACTGAAGTGCCTGGAGGAAACCCACACAGACACGGGGAGAACATGCAGAATCCGCAGAGACAGTGACCCAAGCCGGGATAGAATCCGGGTCCCTGGTGCTGTGAAGCAACAATGCTAACCATTGTGCTACCATGCTGTCCTTCTTGATGCACTCTTGAGAGGGAACAGTTTCTCACTATCTACCCTGTCCATACCCCTCAGGGTCTTAAATATCTCCATCATTTATGGGCGGCATGGTGGCACAGTGGTTAGCACTGCTGCCTCACAGCAGCAGGAACCTGGGTTCCTGGGTTCAATTCCGGCCTTGGGTAACTGTTTGGAGTTTGCACTTTATCTCTGTGTCTGCATGGATTTGCTCCGGCTGCTCAGGTTTTCTCCCACAGCCCAAAGATGTACCGGGTAGGTGGATAGCCCATGATAAAATTGCCCCTTAGTGTCCAGGGATGTACAGGTTAGGTGGGGCTATGGAATAGGGCGGGTGAGTGGGCCCAGGTAGGAATCTCTTTCAGTGTGTCAGTGCAGACTCGATGGGCCGAATGGCCTGTTTCTGCACAATAACACCATAAGACATAGGAGCAGAATTTGGCCACGGCCCATCGAGTCTGCTCCGCCATTCAATCCTGGCTGATATTTTTCTCATCCCCATTCTCCCACCTTCTCCCCATACCCCTGATCCCTTATTAATCAATCTATCTCTATCTTAAAGACACTCAGTGATTTGACCTCAACAGCCTTCTGCAGCAAAGAGTTCCACAGATTCACCACCCTCTGACTGAATTAATTCTTCTTCATCTCTAGCCCTCCCGACATGAATACTGTAGTAACATTGGAGGGTGGCATGTGGCGCAATGGATAGCACTGGGACTGCGGCGCTGAGGACCTGGGTTCGAATCCCAGTCCTGGGTCACTGTCCATGTGGAGTTTGCACATTCTCCCCATGTCTGTGTGGGTTTCAGCCCCACAACCCAGCACGGTAGCACGGGCAGCACGGTAGAATGGTGGTTAGCATAAATGCCTCACAGCTCCAGGATCCCCGGTTCGATTCCCGGCTGGGTCACTGTCTGTGCGGAGTCTGCACGTCCTCCCCGTGTGTGCGTGGGTTTCCTCTGGGTGCTCCGGTTTCCTCCCACCGTCCAAAGATGTGCGGGTTAGGTGGATTGGCCATGCTAAATTGCCCGTAGTGTCCTAAAAAGTAAGGTTGGGGGGGGGGGGGTTGTTGGGTTACGGGTATAGGGTAGATATGTGGGTTTGAGTAGGGTGATCATTGCTCGGCACAACATCGAGGGCCGAAGGGCCTGTTCTGTGCTGTACTGTTCTATGTTCTATGTTCTATTTGCAGGTTAGGTGGATTGGCCACGCTAAATTGCCGCTTAATTGGAAAAAAAATAATTGGGTACTCTAAATTTTTAAAAAAATGAATGTTAACATTGCATTTGCCTTCCTAACTGCCGACTGAACCCGCACATTAACCTTAAGAGAATCTTGAACAAGGACTCCTAAGTCCCTTTGTGCTTCTGATTTCCTGAGCATTTCCTCATTTAGAAAATAGTCTCCATTCCTTTTTCCAAAGTGCATAACCTTACAATAACATCCAGAATATTGTATTCCATCTGCCACTTCATTGCCACTTTATTGCCCACTCTCCTAACCTGTCCAAGTCCTTCTGCAGCCCCCCTTAATGTATATTGTTGAAAGTTGTGGTCTCAGCACTGACCCCTGAGGCACACCACTAGTCACCGGCTGCCATCCTGAAAAAGACCCCTTTATCCCCACTCTCTATCTTCTGCCAGTCGGCCAATTCTCTATCCAACCAAGATCTTACCTTTAATACCACGGGCTCTTAACTTATTTACCAATCTCCTGTGCAGCACCTTGTCAAAGGCCTTCTGGAAATCTAAATAAATCACGTCCACTGGTTCCCCTTTGTCTAACGTCCTTGTTACCTCCTCAAAGAACTCTAACAGATTTGTCAGACGTGAACTCCATTTGACGAAGCCATGCTGACTCAGTACCATTTTATCATGCGCTTCCAAGTACTTAACAATATCATCTTTAATACTGGATTCTAAAATCTTTTCAATGACCGAAGTCAGGCTAACCGGCCTATAATTTCCCGTCTTCTGCCTCCCTCCCTGCTTAAACAGAGGTGTTACATTAGCCACTTTCCAGTCCTCTAGTACCCTCCCTGCCTCCAGTGATTCCTGAAAGATCACCACCAATGCCTTCACATTCTCCTTAGCTGTCACTGTAGAGATTCTATGATTCAGATTCCATGAAGTCTCCTGTCAGCCTTCTATTCTCCAAGGAAAGCAGACCCAACTTCTCTAGTCTATCTTCATAGCTACAATTGTTTATTACGGGAATCATTCTTGTGAATCTCCTCTGTACTCTCTCCTTCACATCCTTCCTCAAGTATGGTGCTCAGAGCTGGACACAATATTCCAGATGAGGTCAAACTGGTGTCTTATACAAGTTCAACAAGACCTCATTACCCTTGTACACAATGCCTCTATTCATAAAACCTAGGATACTATGTTTTATTAACTGCTCTCTTAACTTTCCCTATCACCTTCAATGACTTGTGTACATATACACAGATGTTCCTTTGTTCCTGCATCTCCTTAAGAGTTTCTTCCTTTATTTTATACTGTGTCTCCCCAATCTTCCTGTCAAAATGAATCACCTCACACTTCTCTACATTCAACTTCATCGCCCACTTCTCTGCCTAATCCACCAACATGTCTATATCCTTTTGAAGTTCAAGACTATCCTCATCACAATTGACAATGCTTCCAATCTTTGTGTTATCCTCAAATTTTGAAATCATGCCCCACACACCACAGTTTAAGTCATTAATATATTTCAGGAAGAGCAAAAGTTCCAACACTGACTTCTGGGGAATTCCACTACACACCTTCCTCCAGTCTAAAAAACAACCATTTATCAATAATCTCTGTCTTGTCACTCAGCCAATTTCTTACCCACGTGCCTACTTTCTGTTTGATTCCATGTGCTAGAATTTTGCTCAAAAGTCCATTGTGTTGCACTGTATGAAATGCTTTTTGAAAATCCACTCACACCACATCAACAGTGTATGTCAAAAAAACTGCAGCAAGTTAGCTAAACATGATTTTCACTTAATTAATCCATGCTGGCTCACCTTAATTACCCTGCACCTAAGTGGCTATTAATTTTGTTCCGAACTATAGTTTTCAGAAGTATCAAATTCACTGATCTGTAGTTCCCATCATTATCCTTGCACCCCTTTTTGAACAAGGATGTATGTAACATTTGCAATTCTCCAGTCATCTGGCACTACCCCGTGTGGAAGGAAGACTGAAAGATTATCCCCAGTGCCTCTGAAATTTCCACTCTCACCTCCCTCAACATCCTTGGATACATCAAATCAAATCCTGCTGCCTTTTCAATTTTATGTAAAATAGCCTGTCTAACACCTCCTTCTGGGTAGTAAATTCTTCCAGTATACCAATTGTTTTCGACTCACCTCGGCTGGGTAACATCCTCTTTCTTTGGAAAGACAGATGCAAAGTACTCGTTTAAAACCTCCAATACGTCTTCTGTCTCCAAAAAGTCTTTGCGAGAATCTCCAGTCTGGCTTCCACATTTTCCTGCATGGTGCACCCTCACTGGCAGCAGGATCCTTTGCTCTGGCAGCTGGCCAATGGGATTTCCCATTGTGGCCACCCCATACCATCTGGAAACCCGCGGGTGCGAGTGTTCTGCCGGCGGAGCGGTGGATCCCAATGAAGAATTCCACAGCTTAATTTTTATCCCTAATCAGCCCTAATCTTTCTTTTACCACCCTTTCATGCTCCCGCCTTGTTTTTATGACTAGTTTTTTTCATGTCCCTTCTGGTTCTTCTATATTCAGCCTGATTCTCCATTGTATTTTCTATCTGACATCTGTCATACTTGCAGTTCTTCTTTTTCATCTTCACCTCAATTTCTCTGGCAATCCAGGGTGCTCTGGATTTTTTATCCCACCTTTCTTCCTCAAGGATATATACCTTGACATTACCTGAAATACTATGGGCTGAATTCTCCATTGGCGGGATCCTCCACTACGCTGGCAGTGCACTCATGCCCACGGATTTCCAGATGGCCTGGTGGTGCCCACAATGGGAGACCTCATTGCCGGCTCCTGGGACGGAGGCTCCCCCTGCTGGTGGGGGCACATCACACCAGAAAATGGGTGCGGCGGGATGGAGAATCCCACCCTATCTCTTTGAACATGGCCCAATGTTCAGCTACCATCCTTTCTACCAATATTTAATTCCAACTCGCTCAACTTAGATGTATTCTCATCCCATTGAAGTTGGCTTTTCCCAATGAATTATCCTTGCTCTGGATTGCTCTTTGTCCTTTTACATGGCCAACCTAAACTTTATGATGCAATTCACTGTCCCTTAAATGCTCTCCCAGTATTATTTGATCCACCTGGGCCAACTCACTCCCCAGAAGTAGGACCAACTGCCCTCTCATTGGATTAGAAACATACTGCTGTAGGAAATAATCTTGAACGCACTCTCACCCCTCTTGTCCCTTTGCACTATTCCTATAGCAGTCTATTTTTGGATAATTATACTTTATAATGACACTATAATTCTTGCACCTCTCTGCTACTTATTTGCAAATTTGTTTCTCTACATCCCTTTGTGATGATTGGAAGATGATAGGAAAATTGGATTCTAAATGTAGTGGGTAAATTAAGGGTTAAAAGCCTGGGTTAGAATGTTTGTTTAAAAATAATTCTGTTTGCAGAGCCTGGATGGTTTTAGCAGCCAGCAAGTGAAATTGACACAGGAATGTGTTTATCAATCTGGGCTAATGCACAGTGGATTGCCTGGGGAGGTCCCTGGGGAGTTAATGTGCTTTTACAGCCTACAGAGATAATCAGCAGAATTCTCTGTCGGCAGGATCCTCCTGTCCGCCGGCAGCACACCCGTGCACGTGGGTCTCCTGATGGCATGGGGTGACCACAATGGGAATCTCCATTGGCCGTCTGCGGGAATGGAGAATCCTACTGCCGGTGGGGGCACACCACACAGGAAAATGCGGCTGGTGGACCGGAGAATCCCGATCAATTGTTTTACAGCTTGGGTGGAGTTCAGAAAGCAGAGGGGCAGTGAGTTTGGAGAAGCTTTGAGAGAGAGAGAGGAGCTAAATTCTGATCTGCCTGACTCTGAGCCACAATTCTTTCCAAGTAGGATAGTTAACAAAACAGAGTTATAATATTTTAAAGCAAAGCAGTCTTGTCTGAAGACAAGGAAGAGGCTGAAACTATCTAGTTGAAGCAACTATTTGAAGATATTCAGCCAGAGTTTAAGGGGTTCCAACCAGAGCCAGATCTCTTTTAAAAAGCAAATATTATTCAATGCCCTGCTAATTTTAAGTTGGATTAACAGCTGTATGTTTATTTTCTTGTTTTTTAATGTGAAATTCTATAGGTGTTAAGGGGCAATTGTAAGCTTTTAATTTTGGGTGTGAAGTTAAAAAAACGTTTAATTTTGTGTTATTTTAAAGTTTTGTTTTAAACATAACGAAGCCCTATTTGTTCAGGCAATCACTCTTGGAGCAAATCATTATTTCTGCACAGTCTTTCAAATAAACTAAAATATTGGGGTTTCGGCCCAGTATCCTTGCCACTGTTGGGTCTGGTCTGGGATTGTAATAACTGGGGACTCATACGGGATTCTTCAGTATAATTCCTTGTTTGGTTTGGTTATTCTACTTAAAGACAGTGAGTGGAATGATTGCATTCATTCAGGTTTTGAAATTTAAATAGGGAGTGACTGGAGATGGCTCTTTCAGTTGCAAAAACCTTTCTGGGTGTGGAAGCGATTCCTAAGGGAGACTGAAACAAAACCTTTGAGTTCGGCAGGGAAGCTGAAGTTAACCTTGCCAAAAGGGGCAAAGAAAGTAGAAATAATACAAGTCATAGCTCAATATTTAAATTTGCCAGAGACGTAGCCTGACTCATTAGAATTAGCTAGAATTCAATTACAAATATAAATTGAGAAATTGGAACTAGAAGCAAAGGAAAAGGAGAGATTGGCAATGACAGAAATAAATGAAAAAGAGATATTGGCAGATGAAAAGGAAAAATAGAGGACGGAGAAGCAAAATGAGAGGGCAGAAAAGAAAAAAGTGAAGGCTTTTCAAAAGGAAATGGAAAGGAGGAAGACTGAGATAGAAATGGAAAGATTAGCAAAGGAAGAAAGGGATAAGGAAAGAGAGAGAGAATTTGAACTTCGTAAACTGGTACCGCAAAGAGAGCATCAACTTAAAAGGCTGGAGTTAAAGGCAGCAGAAATGGCTGATGATTTTGAAATGGTTTATAAAGCAAAGTTTGGTTTTCAACATTAGTTTCAATTGGTGAAGGATAGAAACTGGGGAATTGAGAAATTCACAGGTGGTCAAGACAGAGGAAGTTTAGTTGGTGATGTTAAAGAGAGTGTGCCTCAGATTAAACCTATGGAAACCTATGATAATGATATAGAGATACGAAAACTTAAATATTTTCATTGTAATAAAGATGGACATGTGAAGTTCGCCGTGTTCGTAGCTTAAGAAAAGTACTACGAAGCCAGACTCGGTAAAATAATAAAAGCCCATGGGGTTTATTAAAGTGGGACGAAAAGCCATTGTTCCAGTGGAAGAGGAACAATAGAGTGTACAGCCTGTTCAGAGGTTGGTGGATAAGCAGATGCCAGAACTTTTTAAGGACTTTATTTGTGACGGTAAGGGTTACTCGTGTGTACAAGGTGGAGTAGGTAAGGAGATTAAGATCTCAAGGGCTACAGGAGCAAGTCAATCTTTAGCGGTGAGAGATAAGGAGGTATGTAGTTTGGAAGGACTATTGTCAGAAAAGGTGGAATGTGGAATTAGTGGTGAGAGAAATAGTGTGCCACTATGTAAGGTAAGGTTAGAATCTGGTGAAAAGTGAAGTGGTGGTAAGAGTAATAGAAAAATAATTTTCTATGGGTAATGATATAGCTGGATCACAGGTGAGAGTGATGCCTACTGTGGTGGAAAAACCAATGGAAAGTCAAACAACTGAAGTTTTCAAGAAGCATATCCTAGGGTGCTTCCTGATTGTGTGATGACAAGATCACAAAGTCACAGGTTGACACAGGCAGAAGAGAACTTGAGGAGTAGCGATAGGGAGGCTGAGGTTCATTTGCCAGAAACCATGTTTGATCAGATGGTTAATAAAGAACAAGGGCAGGTGGTGGATGAAGCGGACATCTTTAGTTCAAGGAAGTTGGTTGAAGTACAACAGAAAGATTCAGAGATAAAGCAGTTGTATCAGAAAGCATAGACGGAAATGGAATCTGAATTTATACCTGAGTGTTATTACATTAGAAATAATGTATTCATGAGAAAATTAGATATTCAAGCAAATGGGACACAGGCAGAAGTTCATCAAGTGATATTACCGTTGTGTTATAGAAAGGAGGTTTTGCCAGTAGCGTATGAGGTTCCAGTACGAGTAAGGAAAACTCAAGCAAAAATCTAAAATAGTTTTATTGGCCTGGACTGCATATATGTCACACATGTGTTAAGTAATAGGGAAACCTCAGGTGGTAATCAAACCAACACTTTAATACCCATTCCAGCATTTGAAGAACCTTTTACGAGAGACCTAACTGATTGTGTGGGACCCCTGCCTAAAACTAAAAGTGGGAATCAGTATCGGTTGACCATAATGGATGTGTCTACTAGATTTCCAGTGGGAATTCCATTCAGAACCATTACATCTAAGAGGATTGTAGAAGATTTAACCAAATTTGTACTAGATATGGACTACCAAAAGAATTTCAATCAGTTCAGGGATCCAATTTTATGTCAAAGTTATTCAAGGAAGTTATGGATAGCATAGGAATAAAGCAATTTAACTCAATGGTGTATCATCCGGAATCACAAGGGACATTAGAAAGATGGCATCAAACTCTTAAGACCTAAATGTTGAGGGCCTATAGTCAGGATTATCCAGAAGATTGGGATAAAGGAATTCCATTTGTACTATTTGTAAATAGGGATGAACCTAATGAATCACTAAGTTCAGTCCATTCAAATTGATTTTTGGTCAGGAGGTGAGAGGACCACTTAAATTGATCAAAGAGAAATTGATGAATCAGTGGTCGGAGACTACGTTCTTTGACGATGTGACAAACTTTAGGGAGAGATTAACTCGGGCTGTTGAGTTGGATTGGAAACATTTAAAATTGTCACAACAGGTAATATAAAATGAGGTGGATAAGAAATCAAAACTTTTTAATTTTGTTCATGAGGAGAAAGTACTAGTGTTGTTCCCACTGGTAGGTGAACCATTGAAAGCAAGATTTAGTAAGCCTTATCAAATTGAAAGGAAACTGAGTGAGGTGAATTATTTGTTAAGAACGCCAAACAGAAGGAAAACTCACGGAGTGTGTCATGTTAATGTGTTCAAAAGATATTTTGATAGAGAAGGAAAGAAGGAAGATGTGTTAGTCATTGTAGCTCATGGAGAAGAGATAAATCCAGATGATTCTGAATTTTACATTCGTCAAATTAAATTGAATAAAGAGGAAGTATTAAAGCATTGGGATAAATTATTGAGTTACCTTCCGGGGGAAAATCAAAATGGCCTAAAAGAGTTATTGCAGTTACACAGCGCTGTAAAGGAAATACTTTGGAAGTGCACACATAATTATGCATGATGTAGATGGGAAATGCTATTTTCATTTAACACCATCCAAATAGGCTCAATTCACGAAAGTTAGCACAGGTACAAAAGGACATGGCTGATTTACATAAAAGCCAAACAGAACTCACATTCTATCTCCTCGTTTTGAGCCCCCACTATCCTCGTCGACTCGGTGAGTGACCAGTGAGAAAGCCGTATGGATCCCAGAGTGAGGTTAATCTGGTTTATTAAGCAGGGAGGGTTTGGCCAGCTCAGGGACGGGGTTTAGGAGAGAAAATGGGTAGGCATGAAGAGAGATACTACTTTTGGGGGCTGCATTTGATGTGCAAAGGACATCCCCGAGCCCCCCCACCCAGCCCTGGAAATAGTCATCTCTCTTTCTTCCTGCCATTTTGAAAACATTTTTCAAAAAACGGGCTGCCCACTCCCGCTCCCACCCACCTGCCCATGCCACCTGATTATGGTGTGGGTACCATATTATCCGGGTCAATTGGCTTATTAGTGAGCTCAATTCATGCTTAATTACTTATTTACATATGGTAGGTGCACTGTCAATTTCAACGCCCACCACCTACCAAGTTATCGGGTTGAGCTCTTGGTGGGTGAGCTACATACTTGCCCATTTCAACGTCCTCCCCTGCCAAAGACACACTCAACAATGAACGTAAAATCCAGCCCACGTTGCTGATTGGAATTCATTATCTAATACCAAATGTTCAATCCAGTGCCTGCAAAGATGTGTACACCTACCTGCTAAAGATACTGTACACTGTATAGAAAGGCCATTTAAGAATATATATCCTGTGTTATTGCAAGCAAGGATTATGCTAATTCCTTGGAGACCTAATTATGCTGTAACTTCTTTGGAGCCCGCATGCACAAGTAATCCAGCCTTCATGGAAGACTGATTTAATTGCTAAATTATATGATGAGTGGATCTGTATTACATTGTTTTTGTAAAAGAACAAAAATAGATTTGCATTTTTGTAGCACTTTTCATAACCTCAGAATGTCCCAAAGCATTCTAGAACCAATGAAATGCTTTTGAAATGTAGCCACTACTATAATGTAGACACTTACAATGTTATGTGTTGTTTTTAAATCAACTTAGGGTTTAGATGATTCTTTATTTCATACATCCTCAAATTGCTCTATTGTGAGATTTTTGTTTCTTAAATTGGGTTTCATGATGTTTTTCAAAACAAATCTGCCATTTTCAACAATAAATATGATTTCTCCTACTGTCATTTGTCATTGAGGAAGTCTGAACATGTTGTGCTTGTTTACCCCATGAAATAGAGACTTTTTCCGCTGTCCTTTACTTTGTAGCTGTCCAAAAGTATTTTTCAAGGCTGAATTTGCACTGCACAAGGTGAAATCACCGGTTTTGGGGAGAGGCAAATTCCAAAATTCATGGACTTTCATTCATCGACTGCCCTATAATGTCACTTTTGTGTTGATACACACCCAGAATTACTTTGGATGGATGCCAAATGACAAGTTAACTGCACATCAACAATTCTATTCTGAAAGGATTAACTCCAAAGATAAATTAATACATTCCAACTGTGCTTCGTAAAAGCATCAGCATTTTGGAGCGACATCCATTTGTTTGCATTTCCAGATGAATATCAGCACCACTTCCATTACTCTTCTCTCATCAGGGATCCTAGTTCCACCCCTTCAATCAGTCACCACTCCAGCTCTAAATCACTTTCTGGGAATGAAAATGCTGCATGCTGAGGATGGAAATTCTCAAAATTGTTTTGCTGGATCAGGAATTTAGTCTTGAGCAAGATCCTGAGTTGTTTCCTGCAGGGGAGAAAAGTGTCAGCTGGAATTAGAAAGGAAACAAAAAGAGTGCCAGTATGAGCCGGGTGAAGTAAATGGACAAAGTCAGGACAAAGGTGAAGAGCGTCAACAGTAAGGACGGGTAGGGTGGGGGAGATGAAAGGTGAATTAGGGAGGAGGGAACAAAGAGTGTCTCCATACCATTGTGACAACTGCAAAAACAATTTAAGAATTTGACTTAACAACAACGTGCCACAAGAAGATCATGCAACATAATGATGGGGGGTAAAAGCCACTCTGTACATGTTTTGTACATCCAGAAATCCCTTGCTCCAGCATTTAGTTGGCCCTTCAATTAATCCAGGATTTTTGTGTTCTTGAATTACAGATTAGGATTTTAAATAATGGGTCAGAACCATCCAGACAAATTCTGGGTCCCAACCCTACGCCCGAGCTGCATTGCTCTCACAACACTGTTTTGAAATTTAAATGGCCCAATTGGCAAGGAAGCAAACTTGATCCCCAGTTAGAGGCACCAAGTTCTGCCATGAGATTAGGAGCTGCCTGGTGCTCGCATCAAAGGCAGCCATGTTGGGGGCTGTTACTGCCTTGTGGAAGAGAGTAGGCAACTCACTACAGGATTAGCATCTACTGCGATGAATTGCCTTTTAAAAGTTCCTATGGAATCTGTTTCCACCATCCTTTCAGGTAATGTGTCCCAGATCTTGGCAACCTTCTGCCAATTATTTTAAATCTATGACCTCTGGCTACTGACTCACTGACAAGATGAAATACTTTCTCACTATCTTCTCTGTGAAATTTTGAATAGCTCTATTAGGTCTTCCCATAACCTTCTCTGCTCTAAAGGAGAAAAATCCCAGCTGTTTCAATCTCCCCACATAACTGAGTCACTGATTGTGTTATCAGCCTGGTAAATCTTCTCTTTACTCTCTCCAGGGCTTTGGCAGCATCCCAGAAATGTGGTGATCAGAATTGTGTACAATATTCCCAATGAAAAATAATTGGTGATTCGTAAACGTTTAGCATGACTTCCTTATTTTTTAATTCAATGCCCCTATTTATAAGGAAAAATATTACATGCACTTTCTTCAAAAACCTTACCAACTTGCCCAGTCACCTTCAAGCATCTGTACCCTCAGGTCGCTCCATTCTTGCACCCCTCTTCAGATTGTACAATTTAGATTATACTGCCTCTGTATTTTGTTTCACTTCACACATTGCCACATTAAATGGCATTTGCTGTGTGTTCTTTGTCAGTCTGGCTTTTGTCCTCTTGTAGGACATTCTACTGTCCTCCTCAATATTTACCACATTGCCCAGTTTTTTTATCATCTACAAAACTTTAACAATGCTCTGTGTATGTCCAACTCTGGATCAATTACATATAATATGAAAAGTAGTGGTCCAATAGCAACCCCGGAAGGGATGGTGAGTGGTCACCACGACCATCTGCCTCCTATCCTTAGCCATTTACAAACCAGGTTACCACCATACATTTCATTCAATTCTGATTCAGTCTGCTATGTCGTACTTTATCAAATGCCTTTTGAGAGTCCATATAAGTGTCCACTGCACTATCTTCATCAACATAAGAGTTTTCTCTATAAATTGATCACTCTTCCTGGAGAAAGAATATCCTTATATCATACCTAATTTTGTCTTTTACTACATTGAACCCATGGCCCACTTGCCTTACTCAGAATTAATTTAAAGCACTTTTCTTGATTTACCTTTACATTCTGTTTAATCTGCCACATTACTCTATAAAATTGCCTCACAGGAACTTCCTTTCAAAGCTGAAGAGTCTAAGAGACCCTTGTCTTTCTTCATAATTCAAATCACTAAAACTATAAGCATCAGTCTCATGGCTCTTTTCTGTATACCTTTATGATATCCCTCTATTTCCCTGTAAGAAACAAAGAAGAACTCACCACAATTTTTGCCATGAAACTTTGCTATTATGTAAGTGGTAGAGTGATAGTCATGGCTGTTATGACAATACTGTGCCTTACCTCATAAATCTGTATTCAGGAGTGTTGGCTTTTTGAGACGTGTTTTTTCAGCTGCCTGGGCCTGAAGTACTGGAATTTCTTCCCTCTAAACCACTTTGGTTTTTTTTACTCCTCCTTTCAGACAATCCATAAAACCTACCTCTTTGACCAAGCGTTTGGTTGTCTGTTTTTACCTCTTCAAGTGGCTCAGTGTCAAAGTAGGCTTCATAATAATTCCTGTGAAGTGCTTTGGAACATTTTACTCTGTGATATGGAGCTATATAAATACAACTTGTTGTTGGTGGTCAGCATCTACTAGTTTTTTCAGGTTGACATACATGCAAGTCGGAAAGGTAAACTGTGAAAGTTGTGCAAATCTAAGCCAGGATCTCTATCCTAATGTACACCTTGATTAATTGGTAACACATTTATATTGTATGGCCCCTTACCAAAACAATTGGATTATGGTATACGTTATTCAATTTTCAGCAATTCAAACTGACCTGCTGGAAAGAGCAGTACAATAGAATTTTTCTTTATGCTCAATTAAAAGAGACAAAAATGTACCTCTCCTACCTCCACACCAAATGAAAAATGAAATGAATGAAATGAATGAAATGAATGAAATGAAATGAAATGAATGAATGAAATGAAAATCGCTTATTGTCACGAGTAGGCTTCAATGAAGTTACTGTGAAAAGCCCCTAGTCGCCACATTCCGGCGCCTGTCCGGGGAGGCTGGTACGGGAACCAAACACCTGCTAAGTAGGTTTATGTCTATATATGAAAGCTTCAGGATGATATCGTAATGGAATTGCTACATCATTTTCAATTCATATTTTATATTTGTGCATGGGATTCAATCACTCTGACAAAAAAACTTCACATCTAAATATTCGAGGAATAGGTAACATCTTACATTTAACTTCAGGCTTAGGATCCATTTAGAAAACATTGATGTGAAAGAAGTCTGTTAAAATAATTAATTTGTAAGCCAATTTAATTTTTCATCTGTGATCTCTGTATGGAGGAGCAAGTTATACGTTTTTGTTACAAGATTAATAGAACGTTATTGAATATGTTTATTATTATTGAATTTTGTGCTCAATGTTGAGAGATTTTCCACGTCTTGACTTTCAGTGCCAACATCAAGTACTCCAAGCCCAGGTATAAAATAGGCCACAGACAAAGTTCCCTTTAGTTTGCACAAACACCAACAATATATGTTTTTGAAAAAATTTAGAGTACCCAATTATTTTTTTTTCCAATTAAGGGGCAATTTAGCGTGGCCAATCCACCTAACCTGCACATCTTTCTGGGTTGTGGGGGTGAAACCCATGCAGACACGGGGAGAATGTGCAAACTCCACACGGACAGTGACCTGGGGCCGGGATTCGAAACCGGGTCCTCAGCGCTGTATGCAGCAGTGCGAACCAGTGTGCCACGTGTCGTCCTGCAACAATATATGTTAACCAGAATTTCAATACAACATTCCAATCTGATTTTATAATTTATAACTTTGAATCATCCTTAATGCCTTTCTGAGTGAGCCTTAATTATTTGTGCGCAGTTTCTTTTTCACTGCCGATGATCAACTATTAGGCCCCAGTTGAGACATGCCCAAACTCATTTCACAAGTATCCCTTAAAGTTAGTATTGAAAGCAGTTTCATTGCACCAGTCTGAGTTGGATTCAAGCCCAGGCCCCAGAGGCGAGAGAAGAATGTGCTAAACAGCCATGGAACTCAATGTACTTGGTTTACACTCCATGAAAGTGATAAAAGGATCCACCTACAGAGGGATACTCCCGCTTCAAGTTTGACTGTCAATGACTGTTACTGTGCTACTAATTAATCAGAAATACACTAGGGGATTTTTGCACAGTTCACTGGGGATAAAGTTCTTTAACAATAATGTTATTTCAGTTCCAGTTACCCTTAAGTATTTAAAGTATTAATAGACAGTGTGCTGTGCGGGTCTTACGCAAAATATAAACCAACTATTTGAACATTCAGACTGTGTTCAATTATTTTCTCAGAAATGCATAGCTTTCTTCAAATTCTTAAAAGATAGTTTTATGGTATTACAATGTGTAAATGTTAAAGGTGAAGAGTGGGGTGAAGGTCAGGTTAGTAAGTGTGAGAAGGAAGGGATACAGCGAGGGACGGATTAGTCAGTTTATGTGGAAAAGAATATTTTGAAGGTTGAGTCAATCCACATCTGAAGGAAGAGTTCCTGTGAAGGAGAGGATAATCAGTGAAAGAAAGAAGGAATGGTGAGAGGGCCAGTGAGTCAGTGTGAGGGGGAGAGACTTTATTGGGGATGGATTAGTCAGTGCTAGAGAAAATGGGTGTTGTAAGGGACTGGTTAGTCAGTATATGGGGGTAGGGATGCTGCAGCCATATAATCTAGATTGACCAAAGTGCAGTACTATGTGACAACTTTTGCAAGTGTCTTGTCGTCTTTTGAATGAGATATTAAATTGAGGACCCATCCAACCAAAGTGGATGAAAATAACCCAAAGCAATGTTCGCTGGCAATTCTTCCGGTAGTTCTGACCAATACTTAGCATAAACCATCATAACAGATAATATAATGATTATCTCATTGCTGTTTGTGACATTTTGCTGCTTACAAATGGTCTGCTACATTTTCTTCATAATAATAGTGACCGTCGGGTTCCTGAGTAGTCACAGGGCAGGTGTCAGGAGGCTGGGGGACCTGTTCATAGATGGGAAGTTTGCGAGCCTGGGTGAGCTGGAAGGGAAGTTCAGGCTCCCCCCGGGGAACACCTTTAGGTACATGCAAGTAAGGGCGTTTGTCAGGCGGCAGGTGGCGGGGTTCCCCCTGCTGCTGCCGTGTGGGGTCCAGGACAGGGTGCTCTCGGGGGTATGGGTTGGAGAGGGGAGGATCTCGGAAGTGTACCAGATGATGCAGGAGGTAGATGAGGTCTTGGTGGAGGAGCTGAAAGATAAATGGGAGGAGGAGCTGGGTGAGGAGATTGAGGAGGGGACGTGGGCGGATGCCCTAGAAAGGATGAACTCCTCCTCTTCGTGTGCGAGGCTTAGACTCATACAGTTTAAGGTACTGCATAGGGCTCATATGACCGGGACAAGGATGAGCCGATTTTTTGGGACCGAGGACAGGTGTATTAGGTGCTCAGGGTGCCCAGCAAACCATGTCCACATGTTCTGGGCATGTCCAGCGCTGGGGGAATTTTGGAAGGGTGTAGCAAGGACGGTATCGAGAGTGGTAGGATCCAGGGTCAATCCAGGCTGGGGACTCGCAATATTTGGGGTTGCAGTGGAGCCGGGAGTGCAGGAGGTGAAAGAGGCCGGTGTTCTGGCCTTTGCGTCCCTAGTAGCCCGGCGGAGGATTCTTCTTCAGTGGAAGGATGCGAGGCCCCCAAGCGTGGAGGCTTGGGTCAACGATATGACAGGGTTTATTAAATTGGAGAGGGTGAAATTTGCCCTCAGGGGGTCAGTGCAGGGTTTTTTCAGGAGATGGCAACCATTCCTAGATCTCCTGGCAGAACGGTAAAAACAAAAGGTCAGCAGCAACCCGGGGTGGGGGGGGGGAGGGGGGGGGGGGGGCGGGGGGGTTGTCTCTTTGTTTTTGTTTTGCGTTGAATATCTGTTTTTTGCCAATGACGGGCGTTAATGTATTGTTTCTCTTTTGTATTTACGGTGGGGGGGGGGGGGGGGTCTGCTTTTCTTTTGTTCATAGAATTTTCTGTTATTGTTTTCTTTTTTGTGAAAATGTGAAAATTTGAATAAAAACTATTTTTTAAAAAATAAAAATAATGGCTGGGACAGCATTTATTGCCCATCCCTAAGTGCCCTTGAGAAGGTGGCTGTGAGCTGCCTTCTTGAACATCTGCAGTTCATGTGTCAGTGCTGTTGGGGAGGGAGTTCAAAGAATATGACAGAGGGTGGTGGTCGATGGCAAACGTTCAGAATGGAGTTCAGTTACGAGTGGCGTACCACAAGGATCTGTTCTGGGGCCGTTGCTGTTTGTCATTTTTATAAATGACCTAGAGGAGTGCGCAGAAGGTTGGGTGAGTAAATTTGCAGACGACACTAAAGTCGGTGGAGTTGTAGACAGTGTGGAAGGATGTTGCAGGTTACAGAGGGACATAGATAAGCTGCAGAGCTGGGCTGAGAGGTGGCAAATGGAGTTTAATGTAGAGAAGTGTGAGGTGATTCACTTTGGAAAGAAAAACAGGAATGCGGAATATTTGGCTAATGGTAAAATTCTTGGCAGTGTGGATGAGAAGAGGGATCTCAGTGTCCATGTACATAGATCCCTGAAAGTTGCCACCCAGGTTGATAGGGTTGTGAAGAAGGCCTATGGTGTGTTGGCCTTTATTGGTAGAGGGATTGAGTACCGGAGCCATGAGGTCATGTTGCAGCTGTACAAATCTCTGGTACGGCCGCATTTGGAGTATTGCGTACAGTTCTGGTCACCTCATTATAGGAAGGACGTGGAAGCTTTGGAACGGGTGCAGAGGAGATTTACCAGGATGTTGCCTGGTATGGAGGGAAGATCTTATGAGGAAAGGCTGATGGACTTGAGGTTGTTCTCGTTAGAGAGAAGAAGGTTAAGAGGTGACTTAATAGAGGCATACAAAATGATCAGAGGGTTAGATAGGGTGGACAGTGAGAGCCTTCTCCCGCGGATGGAGGTGGCTAGCACGAGGGGTCATAGCCTTAAATTGAGGGGTAATAGATATAGGACAGACGTCAGAGGTAGGTTTTTTACGCAAAGAGTGATGAGGCCGTGGAATGCCCTACCTGCAACAGTAGTGAACTCGTCAACATTGAGGGCATTTAAAAGTTTATTGGATAAGCATATGGATGACAATGGCACAGTGTAGGTTAGATGGCCTTTAGTTTTTGACTTTCCATGTCGGTGCAACATCGTGGGCCGAAGGGCCTGTACTGCGCTGTATCGTTCTATGTTCTATGTTCTATGACCCAGCGACATTGAAGGAACCGCAATATATTTCCAAGTCAGGATGGTGAGTGGCTTGGATTGGAACTTCCAAGCAGTGGTATTCCCAGGTATTAGCTGCCCTGGTCCTCGAGATGGTAGCAGTCGTGGGTTTAGAAGGTGCTGCCTAAGAAACCTTGTTGAGTTCCTGCAGTGTATCTTGTAGATGGTACGCACTGCTGCAAATGTGTGTTGGTGGTGGAGGGAGTGAGTATTTGTGGATGGGGAACCAATCAAATGGGATACTTTGGCTGTATGCATCCAACAAGTAGACAGTATTCCATCATATTCGTGACTTGTGCCTTGTAGTTGGTGGACAGGTTTTGGTGAGTCAGGTGGTGAGTTACTCACCACCGCAGGTTGTGGGTGGCACGATAGCATAGTGGTTAGCACTTCTGCCTCACAATGTCAGGGACCCGGGTTCAATTCCGACCTCGGGTGACTGTGTGAAATTTGCACATTCTCCCAGTGTCTGTGCAGGTTTCCTCTGGGTGCTCCGGTTTCCTCCCACATTCCAAAGATGTGCAGGTTGGTGGATTAGCCATGCTAAATTGCCCTTTAGGGTGTGGTTGCAGGAATAGAGTGAGTAGGTTGGTCCTTCAAAGGGTTGGTGCAGATCTGATTGTCCAAATGGCCTCCTTCTGCACTGTATGGATTCTATGATTCCTAACCTCTGACCTGCTCTTGTAGCCACAGTGTTTAATGGCTCGTCCTGTTCAGTTTTTGGTCAATGGTAACCCCAGAATGTTGATGATGGGGGATTCAGCAATGATAATGCCATTGTATGTCAAGGAGCGATGGTTAGATTATCTCTTGTTGGAGACAGTCTTTGCCTGCCACTTGTGTGGCATGAATGTTACATGCCACTTATCATTCAAAGCCTGGTGGGACAGGACATACCCAGGGCTGGTGATGGTGGTGTCTGGGTGTCACGAACACTGCATCATGGGGTGTATAGCTTTGTTATTTGCAATGGTATGAGGATTCAAGTGGAACCCCAGTTAGAATAACCAACCCAGTCATTGTGTAACAATTATTAAAGACTATTTTTTAAATTAAAGCAAGACAAATATATACGAACAGGACTACATTACTCTTGGACAATTAAGTATGCAAATCACTAAACACACACACAGTTCAGGTAGAATGTACCCCTTTTTCCAAACTATATCTACGATCCCTGGACTCTTTAAGACTTCCCCTTTCTCCAAGCAACATCTAAATTAAGTAAACCTATAAGTAATGTTCAGCTGATAGTTACCACATCATTCAGGGCTGATAGTCAAGTGTGGGAAATGTATTTTCCTGGTCCAGCAAAGATATATAAACTGCCTTTACAAAGGTTTCTGCTCTTATCTTTAAGACTTAGATGTTAGCCTAGGCTTCTGGCTGTTAGATTGGGGCGAGCTTCACAGGCAATGGCAAACATTCAAGGAACGCATGGGGGAACTACAGCAACTGTTCATTCCTGTCTGGCACAAAGCAAAATGGGTAAGAGGGCCAATCCATGGCTTACAAAGGAAATTAGAAATAGTATCCGATCCAAGGAAGAAGCATACAAACTGGCTAAGAAAAATAATAGGTCTGAGGATTGGGAGCAGTTTAGAATTCAGCAAAGGAGGACAAAGGGATTGATTAAGACAGGGAAAATACAGTATGAAAGGAAGCTTGCAGGGAACATAAAGACTGACACTAAGAGTTTCTGTAGAATCAGAGAATTTACAGTGCAGAAGGAGGCCATTCGACACATCAACTCTGCACCGGCCCTTGAAAGAGCACCCCACGTAAGCCCACCACCCTATCCCCATAACCCAGTAACCCCAACCAACCGTTTTGGACACTAAGGGCAATTTATCATGGCCAATCCACCTAACCTGCACATCTTTGGACTGTGGGAGGAAACCGGAGCACCCGAAGGAAACTCAAGCAGACACGGGGAGAACGTGCAAACTCAGCAAAGACAGTGACCCAAGCCGGAATGAACATGGGACCCTGGAGCTGTGAAGCAACTTTGCTAACCATTGTGCTACCATGCTGCCCAATAGATACGTGAAGAGAAAGATACTGGTAAAGACAAATGTTGGCCTCCAACAGCCAGAAACAGGAGAATACATAATAAGGGACAAAGAAATGCCTGAGCAATTGAATACATACTTTGGTTCTGTCTTCACAAAAGAGGACACAAATCAGATACCAGAAATGTTGGATAATGAAAGGTTTAGTGAGAGGAAAGAACTGAGAGAGATCAATATTAATAGAGAATGGTGCTGGAAAATTGATGGGATTGAAGGCGGATAAATCCCCAGGGCCTGATAATCTTCATCCAAGGAGGTGGCTCTGGAAATAGTGGATGCATTGGTGGTCATCTTCCAGGATTCTATCAACTCTGGAACAATCCCTGCAGGTTGGAGCATAGCTAATGCCACTCCAATATTCAAAAAGGGAGGTACGGAGAAACCAGGGAATTGTAGACCAGTAAGCCGAACATCGGTAGTGGGGAAAATTCTTGAATCCATTATCAAGGACTTTATAGCGGAACATTTAGGAAGTAGTGGCAGGATCAGAGTCAGCATGGATTTATTTATGAAGGAGAAATCATGCTTGACAAATCTGTTGGAATTCTTTGAAGATGTAACCAGTACAGTTGACAAGGGGGACCCAGTCGATGTGGTATATTTGGACTTTCAGAAGCCCTTTGACAAAGTCACGCACAAGAGATTATTGTGCAAAATTAAAGCGCATGGGATTGGGGGAAGTGTACTGAGGTGGATAGTAAACTGGTTGGCAGAGAGGATCAAACATTAGGAATTAATGGGTCCTTTTCAAATTGGCAGGCAGTAACTAGTGGGGTGCCACAGGAATCGGTGCTGGGACCCCAGCTATTCACAATATATATTAATGATTTGGATGAGGGAACAATATGTAACATGTCAAAGTTTGCAGATGATACCAAGTTGGGTGGGAGGCTCTACTGTGACAAGGATGCAGAGATCCTACAGCATGATCTGGACAGGTTGGGCTGTGGGCAAATCAATGGCAGATGCAGTATAATTTGGGTAAGTGTGAGGTTATTCACTTTGGAAGCAAAAACAGGAAGACAAATTACTACCTGAATGGTTGTAAATTGGGAGAGGGGAGTGTGCAGCGGGACCTGGGTGTCCTTGTGCATCATTCGCTGAAGGTAAGCATGCAGGTGCAGCAGGCGGTAAAGAAGGCTAATGGTATGTTGGCCTTCATTGCGAGAGGTTTCAAGTACAGAAGCAGGATGTGTTGCTGCAATTATACAGAGTCTTGGTGAGGCCACACCTAGAATATTGTCTGCAGTTTTGGTCTCCTTTTCTGAGGAAGGACGTTTTTGCTCTCGAGGGAGTGCAGCAAAGGTTTACCAGACTGATTCCAGGGATGGTGGGACTGTCATACGAGGCGAAATTGACTAGGTTAGACCATAACCATAAGACATAGGAGCAGAATTAAGCAACGCGGCCCATCGAGTCTGCTCCGCCATTCAATCATGGCTGACATTTTTCTCATCCCCATTCTCCTATAAGAGGATTGTTCTCCCTGGAGTTCAGATGAATGAGGGGGGGCATCTCATAGAGATTTATAAAATTCTAACAGGACTGGACAGGGTAGATGCAGGGAAGATGTTCCCAATGGTGGGTGTGTCCAGAACCAGGGGTCACAGCCTGAGGATTTAGGGTAAACTATTGCGGACAGAGATGAGGAAACATTCCTTCACCCAAAGAGTGGTGAGCCTGTGGAATTCATTACCACAGGAAGTAGGTGATGCTAAAACATTGAATATATTCAAGAGGCGGCTAGATATAGCACTTGGGGAGAATGGGATCAAAGGTTATGGGGACAAAGTAGGATTAGGCTATTTATTTGGATGATTAGCCATGATCGTGATAAATGGCGGAGCAGGCTCAAAGGGCCAAAAGGCCTCCTCCTGCTCCAATCTTCTATCTGTCTATGTAAACTGTTCTCCTTGCTGTTAGATGTAAACTTGCTGCTCTGCACACTTTGGATGAAGGAATGTCTCCTCACTTCTGTCCGAAATGGGACTTTCGGTGACGGCTATGAAGGAGTAAGTCGCACATTTGGTGGCTCCCGCTCTGGTTGGACTTTTGGACCTTTCCCCTGTTTTTCTACCTGACTTGAATTGTAAAACGAATGTTAGTGGCAATTGTTTACTGAATTCCCACTTCAGTGCATGGAGAGAAGGACTAGAAGTATTCGTAAGGGCAGAAACAAAAAGATAGAGAAGGCTTGGGTTGTAGCTGCAACAGAAGACAGCATGGCGGAGGTTCGGACCTCTGGTTTGTCCACCCAGCAGTCTATGGAGCGGCTGATGCAAGTCATTCTGGAAGGCTTTGCTATGCAGAAACGGGACTGCTTGGACCCAATAAAAGAGTCGATTGAGTTGTTGGAGCATGGATTGGACGCCCAGGATCAGGGAATCCAGAAGGTGGAGAAGGTGCTGGCTGAGCAGGAGGAACATCAGACTGCGGTGGAGCTGGAGGTGGGGATGCTGAGGGACCAGCAGAAAAAGCTCCTGGAGAAGGTGGAGGACCTAGAAAATTGGTCCCGCCAGCAGAATCAAAGAATCGTCGAAGGGACGGACGCTGGGGCATACATCACAGACATGTTTGTGAAGCTGCTGGGGGATGGGGCATTCTCCCAGCCCTTGGAGGTAGAAAAAACATGTAGAAGTGCTGATCCTCATGCGAGACCCAGAGATGGGCTGGGTATAAAATTCCAAACTTCACCTTTTTCTTAAAAAGGATCGACCTGATCTGGTTGAAGCCTGCTCTCCTCCTGGCCACCTCTACACTCAGGTCCTGAGCACTCGCGAGGAAGCCGCGAATGGGAGACCCCCCCCACCCCTGAGGGCAATGGTGGTGAGATTCCACAGGTTCTCGGATAAGGAGCGCATTTTACAGTGGGCCAAGCAGACACGGAGCTGGTAAATGGGACAATGGGTTTACCGGGAAGCAAAGGCCAGAATGTCTGCCTCTTTCTCCTGGATTCCCGGGTCTTCCGACACCCGGAAATCGCCACCTCTGGACTCAATGCCATCCTTGCTTTTAATACCTTGGACATGACATCAGCAAACCCCTGCCAAAATCCCCTCAGCTTTGGACATGCCCAGAACATGTGGACATGGTTCGCTGGTCCTCCCACACATTTTGGACATCTGTCTTCCATCCCAAAGAATCTGCTCATCTGGGCCACTGTCATGTGGGCCTGGTGAATGACCTTGAATTGAATCAAGCTGAATCTAGCATAAGTTGCGGTCACGTTGACTCTACTCAATGCGTCCGCCCAAAGGCCCTCTTCTATCTCTCCCCCCAGCTCCTCCTCCCACTTCCGCTTCAGCTCCTTGGTCTACGTCTCCTCTGATCCCATAAGTTCCTTGTAAATGTCAGAAACGCTCGCCTCACCTATCCATCCTCTGGAAACTACCCTGTCCTGAATCCCCCTTTGCGTCAGGAGTGGGAAGTTTGATACCTGTCTACGCAGAAAGTCCCGCATCTGCAGATATCGAAATTCGTTCCCCTCATCCAATGCAAACTTCTCCTCCAGCGCCCTCATACTCGGAGAGCTCCCCTCTATAAACAAGTTCCCCATCCTCTCAATCCCCGCTCTCCGCCATATTCGTAACCCCCCGTCCATCCTCCCCGGGGCAAACCGGTGATTATCGCAGATTGGGGACCAGACCGATGCTCCCACTGCTGCCACATGTCTCCTCCATTGCCCCCAGATTCTCAAGGCCGCCACCACCACGGGGCTGGCGGAGTACCGCGCCAGCGGGAACGACAGAGGCGCAGTTACCAGCGCCCCCAAACTTGTGCCCTTGCAAGAAGCCGCCTCCATACGCACCCATGCTGACCCCCCCCACCAGCCACTTCCTAATCATGCCTATGTTAGCCGCCCAGTAATAATTGCTAAAGTTTGGCAGCGCCAGCCCTCCCTCTCCCCGACTCCACGCAAGCATTACCCTCCTCACTCGCGGGGACTTGCCCCCCCCATACAAAGCCCGCATTATCTTTATTGACCTGCTTAAAAAAGGACCACGGAATGAAGATGGGGAAACATTGAAATACAAACAGAATCTCGGGAGGACCATCATTTTCACCGTTTGAACTCTCCCAGCTAGGGCCAACAGGAGTGCATCCCATATCCGGAAAGCATCTTTCATCTGATCCACCAACCGGGCCAAGTTCAATTTATATAGCCGGTCCCAATCCCGCGCCACTTGAATACCTAGGTATCTGAAACTGTCCACTACCAATCTAAATGGCAGTTCCCCCAGTCGCCTCTCCTGACCCCTCATCTGGACCACAAATATCTCGCTCTTCCCCATATTAAGCTTGTACCCTGAAAACCGGCCAAATTCCCTTAAAATTCCCAGGATTTCTTCCATCCCCTCAATTGGATCTGAAACATACAGGAGCAGGTCGTCCACATACAGCGAGACGCTGTGCTCCACTGCACAGATAGAATGGGACTACCTGTGGGAGATACTGGGACGGTTTGGATTCAGGCGGGTCTTTATTGACTGGGTCAGGATACTGTATCAGACTCCTGTGGCAAGTGTACGGACGAATAGGACAACATCGGACTATTTTAGACTGCACCGGGGGACGAGACAGGGAAGCCCCCTCTCCCCACTGTTGTTTGCGCTGGCTATAGAGCCATTGGCAATTGCTCTGAGAGCCTCGAGGGGCTGGAGAGGACAGGTCCGGGACGGGGAGGTGGAGCACAGGGTTTTGCTCTATGCGGATGATCTGCTTATATACGTTTCGGACCCAATGGAGGGAATGGAAGAAATCATGTGGACTCGAGGGGAATTTGGCCGGTTTTCGGGGTACAAGCTTAATATGGGAAAGAGTCAGATGTTTGTGGTCCAGGGGAGGGGACAGGAGAGGCGACTGGGAGAGCTGCCGTTTAGGTTAGTAAAGGGAAGCTTTAGATACCTAGGCATCCAAGTGGCGCGGGAATGGAACCGACTGCATAAATTGAATCTGGCCCGGCTGGTAGACCAAACGAAGGACGATTTTCGGAGATGGGACGTGCTTCCGTTGTCTCTGGCTGGGAGGGTGCAAACGGTGAAGATGATGGTCCGCCCGAGATTCCTATTTATATTTCAGTGTCTCCTCATCTTTATTCTGCGGTCCTTTTTTAAGTGGGTCAACAGGGTGATCATGGGCTTCATCTGGGCGGGCAAGACCCCACAGGTAAGGAAGGTAATGCTTGAGCGGAGTCGGGGAGAGAACGGGCTGGCGCAGCCAAATTTTAGCAACTATTACTGGGCGGCTAATATAGCCATGATCAGGAAGTGGATGGTGGGGGAGGGGTCGGCATGGGTGCGTATGGAGGCGGCTTCATGTAAGGGCACCAGTTTGGGGGCGTTGGTAACTGTGCCTCTGCCATTCCCGCCAGCATGGTGCTCCACCAGTCCAGTGGTGGTGGCGGCCCTGAGTGTTTGGGACCAGTGGAGGCGGCATGTGGGAGCAGTGGGAGCATCGGTCTGGGCCCCAATCTGTGATAATCACTGGTTTGCCCCGGGGAGTATGGACGGGGGGGTTCCAGTTATGGTGGAGAGGGGGGATTGAGAGGATGGGGGATATATTCATGGTGGGGAGCTTTCCGTGTATGAGGGCATTGGAGGAAAAGTTTGGGTTGGCGAGGGGAAACAAATTCAGGTATCTGCAGGTGTGGGTCTTCCTTCGTAAACAGATGTCAACCTTCCCGCTCCTACCGCTAAAGGGATTCAGGACAGGGTAGTTTCTAGAGGGTGGGTAGGAGAAGGGAGCGTCTCGGACATTTATAAGGAGCTTATGGGTCGGAGGAGACGCAGACCAAGGAGCTGAAGCGCAAGTGGGAGCAGGACCTGGAAGGTGAGATAGAGGATGGTCTATGGGCAGACGCGATGAGTAGAGTCAATACGTCTGCAACATGTGCCAGACTCAGCCTGATACAGTTTAAGTTGTTCACCGGGCTCACATGACAGTGGCCCGGATGAGCAGATTCTTTGGGGTGGAGGACAGGTGCGCAAAATGTGCGGGAGGACCGGAGAACCATGACCACATGTTTTGGACATGTCCAAAGCTTAGGGTATTTTGGCAGGGGTTTGCGGACGTCATGTCCACGGTGTTAATAACAAGAGTGGCGCTGAGTCCAGAGGTGGCGATTTTCGGGATGTCTGAAGACCCGGGAATCCAGGAGGAGAAAGAGGCAGATGTTCTGGTCTTTGCTTCCCTGGTAGCCCGGAGACGGATACTATTAGCATGGAGGAACTCAAAGCCCCCAAAGTCGGAGACCTGGCTATCGGACATGGCTAGCTTTCTCTGTCTGGAGAAATTCAAGTTCGCCTTGAGAGGATCAGTTAGGGTTCACCTGGAGGTGGCAACTGTTCGTCGACTTCTTTGCGGGAAATTAATCGTCAGCAGACGGGGGGTGGGGAGTAGTTTAGATCAGAGTAGGGGGTCAATAAGGGTGGGACCTGTATGAGAGGTAAATGGCTTTTACACTATGTTCATGGTTTCATGTATATTGTTTATTTTGCTGTTGTCACTATACGAAAAAATACCTCAATAAAATGCTTATTAAAAAAAAGAATCTCTGTCCGAAATGGTTTACCCTGAATCCTCAGACTGTCACGCCTGGTTCTGGACACGCCCACCATTGAGAACATCATCCCTCCATCTACCCTGTCCAGTCTAAGGGTGCTAGCAACTACATTTGGGGTGGCACGGTTGCTCAGTGGTTAGCACTGCTGCCTCACAGTGCCAGGGACCCAGGTTCGCTTCTGATCTCGGGCTACTGTCTGTGCAGTTTGTACATTCTCTCTGTGTCTGTGTAGGTTTCCCCCAGTGCTTTGGTTTCCACCCACAGTCCAAAGATATCCAGGTCAATGGATTAACTATTCTAAATTGCCCCATAGGGTTACAGGACAGGGGAGTGGGCCTAGATAGAGTGCTCTTTTGAAGGGTTGGTGCAGACTCAATGGGCTGAATGAGCTCTTTCTGCATTGTAGGGATTGTAGGATTTGTGCACACACCTGCATCTCGTTACTTTTAAAATAAATTGCATCTCATTGTGCCTTTTGAATGCTGGCTTCTGCTGTCGCTAAGCAAATTTCTACCTATTGCTGGGCAGATCACATCCCCTCGTGCCCCTTTACATTCGCATTACTGCTGTTACTAGGCAGATTTCTACCCGTTGCCGGGCAGATCCATGACACTGGAACATTGTGTAAAGTATGATTCCGTGAGTATGACTGTGTCAGGCTGTTGCTTCACTAGCCTGTGAGACAGCTCCTCCAATTTTGGGGAAAACCCAGATGTTAGTAAGGAGGACTTTGCAGGGTCGACAGGCTGGGCCATGTGAGTCACATGTAAGCCAGACCAGGTAAGGACAACATGTTAGGAAAGGACATTGGTGAAACAGATGTTTTTCTGACAATGGTTTCATGGTCATCATTAGACTTTTCAGTTCAGATTTTTATTGGATTCAAATTCCACCATCTGCTGTGGTGCGTCTCGAACCCAGGTCCCCAGAGCATCATCCCCGGTCTCTGGATTACTAGTCTAGTGACAAGACTACTGCACCACCACTGTGAATATCCTAAGTTCATCAAAGGTGCTGTATAAATGTAAGTTCTTCTTCTTGTGAGCAAAATGACATTTTGCAACATAGTTTGCCAGCACAAAGTATTTGAAGAAGTGTGTGACCTGAGTAAAGAGACACTGCAGATTAAAACAGATTGCGGTATCATAAAAGTCTGATTTCTACCTAGTTTACCAGAAGCCTTCAACCTGTGTGATGACCTCAAATGTTAGGAATATAAGGCTACAGATGTTTAATACAAGACCAATGTTATTTTTAAATGAAAATATAATGGGATGTAATGCGTTAATTTATATGCAAAACGGGAAGAGGGAAAGAGTATAATGAAGAACACTTGCACTACAGCTGTGAGGATACTATTAAATTGTTTAATTGTTTTAGGAAGTATCAGCTATTTCAACTTTCAGATAAAATGCTTACATTTTACTTTTATCATATGTTCGTTTATTGTATATACAAGTATTCACAAAAATAGAAAATTCAGGCAATTTCACATTGTTTTGAACAAAATCTATCAAAATGTCTCTCTCTGACTGAATTTTCTCGGTGATGGCCAAGTCCTGTCTCCGGGGCTAGAAATGGGAACCAACATCACTCCGACAGGCAGTGGAACCGAAGGGCAGCATTCTACTGGTGGCAGCCAATTAAGAGGTTGCCACTGTGGCCACCATCCCTCAGTGGCAACCAGCCCCCAACAGCAGCCAGCACACACAGAAGGCTGGCAGCTCAGCAGCATAAGCAACACCACTGTTAACACTGGCCATTACTGAGGCTGCCTCACCAAGGAGAAGGCACCTCAAAGACGGGATGCTCTTGAATCGAAGTGAGATTGATTGGGGGAAGCAGGAACCTGGCAAGCAGACTCCAACAATCAAGGTGGTGGGATTGTGGTACACCATTACTGTGGGGATGGCTCTTGCCACCACCATGGTGTGCTCATCTAGTAGGGTTCCAAACCCCAGAATCTACTGGGAGGGCACCAACGTTTTCCTGTGGGCAGTACGGTAGCATCGTGGTTAGCACAGTTGCTTCACAGCTCCAACGTCCCAGGTTCGATTCCTGGCTTGGGTCACTGTCTGTGCAGAGTCTGCACGTTCTCCCCGTGTCTGTGTGGGTTTCCTCCGGGTGCTCCGGTTTCCTCCCACAGTCTAAAGGTGTGCAGATTAGGTAGATTGGCCATGTTAAATTGTCCTTAGGTTAGGTGGGGTTACTGGGTTACGGGAATGGGGTGGAAGTGTGGGCTTAAGTTGGATGTTCTTTCCAAGAACTGGTGCAGACTTGATGGGCCGAATGGCCTCTTTCTGCACTGTAAATTCTATGATTCTGGTGTGATGGTGTAGAAGCCGATGTTGGAAAAGGGGAAGACAATGCAAAGAAATTGGGCTGGAAAAATTCTTTCCATATTTCAGTGAAAAAAAATTGACAATTCTTTGGAGCACCAGAATAAAATTAACACCAAGCGCTAACATTAGATCACTGGATTTTGCAGGTGTCTACATGCATTGCGAGCAGAATCAACCTGCTTTAAAAGGTGTAAAACTTTGATGCATTTGAATTCCTGTTGTACATAGCTTAGAATATGTTTGAACATGTTTGAAATAGGGTGTTGCAATACAGCATGGAGCAAACCTGTTTTTTCTCACATGTGGATAGTTTACAATCTTGTTTCCAAATCACACATGACCTCTGCCTTTCATTATACTGTGCATCTGTTTGTTGTTAATCTAGCTCAACAGATTAGCAAAGTGTGGATTTGTGAAAGGGGTGTGTTTCTAGCTGGTGTTATATTGTGTTTGACTATTAATGAAGTATTTATGGACAATTCGAGGTGCAATTAGCTCAGTGGGCTAGTTTGCTTGTATTTCGTTCAGAATTCAATAAATAAAAGCAAATTACTGTGGATGCTGGAATCTGAAACCAAAGTGAAAATGCTAGAAAATCTCAGCAGGTCTGGCAGCATCTATAGGAGAGAAAAGAGGCAACGTTTCAAGTCCAGATGACAAAGGGATGACAAAGATGCTGCCAGACCTGAGATTTTCCAGCATTTTCTCTTTGGTTGCAGGAATTCAATTCCCATCCTAGCAGAGGTGGACTTGGTACCCGTCTCCTTGCCCTGCACCAAAGAGTGGAAGGTAATAACAAACCACAACTGTCAAGAAAACAGCTTCTGATGAAGTATCAGCAGATAATGACCCAAGGACCAGCCTTTAAGCAGAACACACATGAACGAATGGTCAATATATGACATGCTGAACTATTGCGCAGACCTATTGGAGTCTGTGCACGGTAGTACAAGTGGATAGCACTGTGGCTTCACAGCGCCAGGGTCCCAGGTTCAATTCCCCGCTGGGCCACTGTCTGTGTGGAGTCTGCACGCTCTCCCTGTGTCTGCGTGGGTTTCCTCCGGGTGCTCCGGTTTCCTCCCACAGTCCAAAGACGTGTAGGTTAGGTGGATTAGCCATGATAAATTGCCCTACATGATCAAAAAGGTGAGGAGGGGTTATTGGGTTGTGGGGATAGGGTGGAAGTGAGGGCTTAAATGGGTCGGTGCAGACTCGATGGGCTAAATGGCATCCTTCTGCATGTTCTATGTTGAGTATATTTGTATTCCCTAATTTCCCCTTTTTATGCAAATAAACGTTACACCTGGAAGACGATTGTTAAAAAAAATGTAGAACCACAGAAAAATTACAGTGCAAAAGGATGCCATTCGAACCACCTTGTACATGCCAGCCCGAGGACACCAAGGTGCCCTTTCTAATCCCACCTTCCTGCACCTGATCCATAGCCCTGTAGCTTCTTTCCCTCTCTCCCTCTCATAATATTAATCCTGGTCACTTGGGAGTAAAACATCTTGCAACAAATATAGATAAGAGATTTCTCACTGGCCAAACCTTCAGCAAGTAATGCTTAAGCTACGTTGAAATCAAGACAAAACACTGTCTCCTCTTCTAATTATTTTTTTCAAAAACGGTGGAGGGATGATCTCATCTCTCCTCATTTTCCATATTTCATTCCATCTTCAGGCTTTTAAAATCGAAGATTAATGTCTGCTGTCCACCACTTCTTGATTTACCGTATCATTCTTAACCTTAAGTGGTAACAACCTTAACGTTTCACTTGGACTTCTCTTTTTTTAACATTCTGCATTGAAAAGATAATTTTGCAAAGGAAGAGGAGATGAGTGGTATCTTTTGCTAACCTTCTGTGAAGCACTCAGTGTGAGATGCAAGGTTTGGCATTCCTTGGCAAATCGAGCCAGACAGAAGCCAAAGTTCATTCAATATTCATTGGTCACCATGACATCCACTCATCCATTTGTAAATCATAATGATAAGACCAAAGAAATTAATCCACAACAAATTGTCTCTAACTGACTTTCAACATAGAAGCTCTTGATTAATAGTCTGTAAAATAGTGCTGTCCCTAATAATAACTTTACCTTCATCATTAATATCCAAACAAACAGGGGCTGTTTAGCTCACTGGGCTAAATGGCTGTCTTTGAAAGCAGACCAAGGCAAGCCAGAAACACGGTTCGATTCCCGTAACAGCCTCCCCGAACAGGTGCCGGAATGTGGTGACTAGGGACTTTTCACAGTAACTTCATTTGAAGCCTACTCATGACAATAAGCGATTTTCATATTTCATATTTCAACAAATAAAATACCTTCTGCACAACATACCTATCTCTGTATAATTAATATTTCCTTTCCAAGCATGTTATGGATGCGATTGGATTGACCGTAATGTTCAAAGAAGCTTTATATGTTCCACATAAATTGAATTGTTGCTGTTTTGTTCTGGTAAATCCATAAACATTTATATATCAAAAATCCAGACAAATGCTCCAGGTCTAATGGCTAATGGGTGATTAACCAACACACTCGATTCATGTCTATCAAAATTGTATGTAATTGTCTCAAATATCATATTCATAAATACCAATTATAATTGAACAAAAAACGTGCTATTGATCAAACAGCACTATAAAATAATAATTAAAAAGGGAAAAAACACAAACTCATGGACCTCAATATTTGGTCATTTACAACAATTCGGGCTTTAACTGGATAAGACAAGGGGCGGGATGCTCTGACCACCCCCGCCGGGTTGGAGAATCACCAGGGGGCGGCATGAATCCCGCCCCCGCTGGCCGCCGAATTCTCCGGCACCGGAGATTCGGCGGGGGCGGGAATCGCGCTGCGCCAGTCGGCGGCCACTCGCAGCGGCCCCCCGGCAATTCTCCGATCCACAATGGGCCGAAGTCCCGCCCGTTCTTTGCCAGTCCCGCCGGCGTAAATTGGACTAGGTCCCTTACCGGCGGGACCTGGCGACGTGGGTAGGCTCTGGGGTCCTGGGGGGGGCGTGGGGCGATCTGGCCCCGGGAGGTGCCCCCACGGTGGCCTGACCCGCGATTGGGGCCTACCGATCCACGGGCGGGCCTGTGCCACAGGGGCACTCTTTTCCTATGCGCCAGCCGTGTCGACCTCCGCGATGGCCGACGCGTAGGTGAACCCCCCCCGCACATGCGCGGGGCTGACTTCAACAACCGCTGACAGTCCCATGCATGCGTGGACCCGAGCTGGCCGGCGGAGTCCGTTCGGCCCCGGCTGGCATGGCGCCAAAGGCCTTCCACACCGGCCGGCGGGGTGCAAACCACTCCGGCGCCAGCCAGCCCCTGATGATGGGGAGGATTCCGCACCTTAGGGGCGAGCCGACGCCGGAGTGCTTCACGCCACTCCGTCCCGCCGGGACCTCCTGCCCCGCCGGGTACGGGAGAATCCCACCCAAGTTAAGTAAAGTCCCCGTAGTCTCAGATGACCATAGGCTGCTTTCCCCTTTGAGGTGGAGAGCTGACTGGTGGTGATTTAACCTGAGGATCGCCACACCTCAGGCAAAGGGCAAGGTTACAAAGGCAGGCCTTCATGAATAATGTCAGCTGGTACAGGAATTGAACAACACTGTTGGCCTCACCCTGCATCACAAACCAGCTGTCCAGCTAACTGAGTTAAACCAGTTATGTAGAGTTCCCTGAAGCAGCACAATATTTTATTGTGCATTTCATGATGTATAGTTCCAGCCCTTTATAAACAATGGGCGCGATTCTCCGCTGCCCACGACGGGTTGGAGAATAGCGGGAGGGCGTCCCCGACATTTTTTGCACCCTCCCGCCATTCTCCCCCCCCCCCCCCACGGCCGCCCCACGACACGAATCGCTGCTCGCCGTTTCTTACGATTCTCCCCAGGCCGATGGGCCGAGTTCCCAGGCCTTTACGGCCGCTTTTACGGCAGCAAACACACCTGCGTGCTGCCGTCGTAAAAAAGGCCGCAACATGCCTGTTCTGGGCATCCAGGGCCCCGATTGGCACGGCAGTACCACGGCCGTTCGTAACGGACGCACTCTTTCTGTCTCCGCCACCCCGCAGGATCAGTCCGCGGGGCGGCCGAGGGAGATGACGGGCCCGCGCATGCGCGGGTTGGAGCCGTCCAATCCGCGCATGCGCGGCAGACGTCATTGTGCACGTCAGCCGGCGTGACGCTTGGCGCGCGGACTTAGCGACGGTCGCTAAGCCCACGATGCCGTGCTACACGGGGCCCCGCTGCTAGCCCCGCCCGGGGGGGGAGAATCGGGTCCCGGGAGGGGGCGCGGAGGCTGTCGTGAAACACAGGCAGTTTCACGGCAGCCTTTACGACTCGCCGCATTTGCGGAGAATCGCGCCCAATGTATTCTTTGACATGCTGTGAGAAATGCTTGTGAGACCCATTAATAATATATTAAGAATTCATCTGAACACACCTTTCTGTCACAGATAATGTGAATTTGTGATATTAATAAACAAGCTATCAATGGCTCAAATGTCATTCTCTATAGCAAATCTCTCATTCATATTCTTTCCAAATCCAGATCTGCTTGCCACCTATGTCTTTATTTCAATTTGTAAAATATCCTGAATTTACACCTAATCATGTAGTAACATTATGTCATAGTACATTATTCATTTGGATATATAAAAGTAACTGGATTTCAAAGTATAATTCATTGAATGGGAAAAAATTGGAATATCCTGAGTATATAACAAGACGTTATATTATATACAAGTTATATCATTTTTTTCTTAATATTGTTTCTCCCATTATAGGACAATGATGACCAGCAATAGCATAGGAGATCTGCTAATATTAACAAAGCCTGTTAACAACACTGGACCAGACATTGTGAGAGACCTGCTCTGGCTGCAGAACTGTAGCGGAATTACATTCTGGTCATCAGCATGCTCCAGCATTGACTGTCTTCCTAAAGCCAGAACAGGATAATTTTTCCGAAGAAACTGACATCAGAGATCTTTGGGCAGGATGTTCCCTGAGTTAGTGAGATCTGGAATGCAGGATTTGCTTCATTTTCTTTCCTTCCCTGTTGTCATTCTGCCTCATCATTAAGATGTTGGGAGTCAAAACATGATGTAGCTTGATGGACAGGTTGTTGCCGTTTTGAATGATTGGTAGCAAGCTCCTCCCAGTCATTAATCTTTATGCTGCCACACTTCAAGGGAAACGTCAAAGTGTCTTTGAAGCATTTTCTTTGTCCTCCACTGGAATGTTGGCTTTTTGAGAGTTGAGAAAACAGGACTTGGCAGGGGAAATGCTTTTTAGCCACCGATATACAGTGTAAGGTAGCGGCCAAGATATGGAAAGTGTTCAACTTATTCCAGAGTCCCTCCTTCAACATGGGAGGTGGAATATTTGGTTGACCAGGTGTCGATTAATATGAGTTTTGTTTTGGCAACATTTGAGTTTCTTGTCTGCAGAATTGAAGAGATTGAGAATGGCTTGCAAATCTGATACAGAAGGGCAATCACACAGCAATCACCCAGAAACTGAAGATCATGCATGTCTATGGTGGTCAGTTTACCTTTGGCACCGAGATAATTGAGGTTAAAGAGTTTTCCATCTAGGTGGCATTTAATACTCCCACCATAGAATCATAGAATTTGCAGGGCAGAATGAGGCCATTCGGCCCATCGAGTATGCACTGGCTCTTGGAAAGAGCACCTTACTTAAGCCCACGCCATCCCCATAGCCCAGTAACCCCACCTAACCTTTTGGACAATTTAACATGGCCAATCCACCTAACCTGCACATTGTTGGACTGTGGGAGGAAACCGGAGCAAACCCACGCAGGCACGGGGAGAAAGTGCAAACTCCACACAGACAGTAACCCGAGGCTGGAATTGAACCCGGGACCCTGGAGCTGTGAGGCAGCAGTGGTAACCACTGTGCCACCGCGCCGCCAGTTGATCTTTGGTGAAGTTAATGGCCACTGTCGGGTAGATTGTAAATAGCATGGGGGTGAACATACAGCCTTGCATGATCCCGGGCCAGATTTTGGGAGTATCAATTTAATAGTTTGCACTCAAGACAGTTGCAGTCAAATCATCATGTGAAGCAATTGCAGGAGTGTGATGACCTTTCTGACACAATCAAATCTTTGGAGCACAATCCAAGGAGACCCACAATTTACTGAGTCAAATCCTTTGGTTAGGTCAATTAATGCAATGAAGAGTTCCTCTTGTCTTGACATTTTGTTTGGATTTGTCTTCCAATAAAGATCATGTTGGAAGTTCCTCTGGAAGGTCTAAAGTCACACTGTCGATCTGGGAAGATTTCCTCAGTCCGGGAAGTATGCAGTTCAGGAGAATGTGTGTCAGGACTTTCCCTGCTATGGACAAGAGGGAGATACTTTGATATTCCCCACAACGTGATTTATCCCCTTCTTGAAGATTACGTTCCAGGCACTTCTGATGACAGTCATGGAGTGAGTGGTCACACATTTGGTGGCTCCCGCTCGAGGTGGAATTTTCTGGTCCGTCCCCACCCAATTTGAGGGCTGTTTGCTGGTGAATGGTGCATAAGCACTGAACGATTGCAATACTCCTCTGGTAGGCGGTCACTTTATGGCTTACCAGACACGGAGTGTAACGAACAAGAGGCAGCAGCTTGACCACGAGAATAGTGGAGGTGCAACATTGAAAAACATGGCGGAAGGTGCTGGAACATCATTGCCCGCCCAGTGGTCTCCGGAGCAGCTCGTGAACATTTTTGAACAAGTTCTAGCAGCAGAGGAAGGAGCCCTCAGAGGATCTGGCTAAGGTGGTGGAGCCACTTAGAACAGCTATCGAGTGAGTGGAGCAGAGGCTGGAGGCGCTGGGCCTGGAACTCCAGTAGGTGGAGGAGCCGATGGGGGTGTGTGAGGACTGGCTGGTCTCGCTTGCAGCAGAGATGGTGCTGGTGGCGGACAGCTGAAAGAGGTTGAGGGGGAAGGTGGAGGACCTTGAGAATCGCTCCGGGAGGCACAATCTCCGGATCGTGGGATGCCTGAGGAGATCGAAGGAGTGCAGGCTGCTAATTATGTGGCAAATATGAAGGGGGAGGGGGTCTTTCCCTCAAGGTGGATTGAGCGCACAGGGCACTGAGGAGGAGGCCGGACATGGGAGAGCCATGAGGGCGATGGTGGTGAGGCTGCATCATTTTCGCGATAAGGAGAAAATCCTGAAATGGACGAGGAAGACTAAGAAGTGCACCTTGGTGGGGAGTGAACTGTGAATATACCAGGACCTGGGTGTGGAGTTGGCCAAGCGGAGGATGGTTATGACCGTATCAACACTGCCCTCTCCAAGGAGAGGGTGATGTTTGGGGTGCTGTATCCTACTTGTTTGTGGGTCACGCACCAGTATCATGAGTTTTGTTTTGATACGCTGGAGGAGGCAAGAGAGCTTATCAGAGACCATGGACTGGGAGGAGTGTGAGGACACTGAACTTTGGCGATGTTAAATGTGGGTTCACAGGATGAATGAATTGGTGAATTTAATGAGAGTGGGAGCAGAGAGGGTGAGTGTGCTTTATTTTATGTTTGGGTTTTGGAGTATGGGGGGTGAAGGGAGAATTTGGGAAAGGGAAGTAGACAGAGGTCCTGGGCGGAGGCCACCATGTCAACTGGTTGGCTAGTTAACAGGAGTGAAGTGGGGGTCGATAGGAGGAGGGATTGGGGACGGGGGATGGGTTGTTTCCTTATTTGGTTCTAGGTGGGTGGGCAGGGACGCTGACGTGGGGAATGGTGGTGTGGCATAGTTGGTTAAGGAGGGATGATGGCAGACATCTTGGGGAGGGCTCGAAGGCAGGACATGGAGTGGGGAGAGCTGGGTAAAGTAGGGATACAGCTGACCAGCAAGGAAGGGATGCGGGGAGCCCCCCCCAACCCAGTTGATTACGTGGAATGTGCGGGGGCTCAACGGACCGGTTAAACCGCTGCATGTTTTCACACACCTAAAGAGTTTGAAGGTGGACATTCCGTTTCTTCAGGAGACACACCTGAAGCTGGGGATCAGACAAGGCAGATGGGACAGGTGTTCCACTCGGGGTTGGATGTGAAGATGAGGGGGTGGCGATGCTGGTCAACAAGAAGTCTTTGAGGGCGGCAAGAATGTGATGGTTAGGGGGATGTTGGAGGGGATGTTTGTGGTGCTAGTGAATGTTTATGCCTAAAACTGGATGACTTGGATTTTTTGAGGCGGGTTTTATGAAGATTCCGGACATGGACATGAGTTGGCTTATTGGGGGAGGGAAGAGTTCAATGGGGTTCTGGATCCTAGGCTGGACCAGTTGTGTCCTAGGTCAATGATGGTTTTGGCTACTGCAAAAATGTTGATGGGGTTCATGAAATGTATGGGAGGGATGGATCCGTGGTGGTTTGGGAGGCCAAGGGCAAAGGAGTTTTTGTACTTTTCACATGTGCACCCTGTGTGCTCCCAGATAGATTTCTTTGTACTGGATAAGGCGCTGTTAGGAGGGCCATGGTGGCACAGTGGGTAGCACTGCTGCCTCATGGCGCTGAAGTCCTGTGCTCGATCCCGGCCGCGGGACACTGTCGTGTGGAGTTTGCACATTCTCCCCTTGTTTGCATGGGTTTCGCCCCGATAACCCAACGATGTGCAAGGTAGGTGGATTGGCCATGCTAAATTGTCCCTTAATTAGAACAGAACAATTGGGCCCTTTAAATAAAACAAAATGTTTTAAAAAGGCGCTTTTGTTGAGGGTGGTTGGTTTAAGGGCAGCACGGTAGCACAAGTGGATAGCAGTATGGCTTCACAGCGCCAGGGTCCCAGGTTCAATTCCCCACTGGGTCACTGTCTGTGCAGAGTCTGCACGTTCTCCCCGTGTCTGCGTGGGTTTCCTCCGGGTGCTCCAGTTTCCTCCCAGAGTCCAAAGACGTGCAGGTTAGGTGGATTAGCCATGCTAAATTGCCCTTTGTGTCCAAAAAGGTTCGATGGGGTTATTGGGTTACGGGGATAGGGTGGAGGTGAGGCCTTAAGTGGGTCGGTGCAGACTCGATGGGCCGAATGGCCCCCTTCTGCACTGTATGTTCTATGTTTGGAGCATTCGGCAATTTAGGGGCGGGAATCTCTGATCCTGAGACTCAGTGTTAACGCCATTGTAAATGCCGTCGTGTTTTACGATGGCATCAACAGGCCCCCAGGTGCAGCTATCCTGCGCCCTACAGGGTCCAGCACGGCACTGGAGCGACTCACGCAGCACCAGCTGCCGATACTGGCGTCAAACGGGCGCGTGCGCAGACTCGCAGTGGGGCTGGACATGAGGTTCACAAGAGTGGTGGTGGGTGGGGATAGAGTACTTCAGGGAGTTGTTTGTGGGAGAAATGTTTACATGCCTGGATGAGCTTAAGGAGATGTATCGGTTGCCTAACGGAAACAGGTAACTGCAGGTGAGGGACTTTGTTAGAAAAGAGTAGCTGTCCTTTCTGGAGCTGCTACCTCTAGTGCTGTCCAAGGATGACATTGGGAAGGGGTGAGTGGAGAATATATATGAAGAGCTGTTGGACAGGTAGGGTGCTCCTGTGGAGGAGGTCAGACGCAAGTTTGTGGAAGAGTTGGGAGTGGAGTGGGGGCTAGGGTGTGGAGGGAAGCCTTGCGGAGGGTGAATGCTTCCTCATCATGTATGAGTTTAAGCCTCATACAATTTAAGGTGGTGCACTGAGCCCACATGAAGGTCTCAAGGATGAGCCGGTTCCTTTTTTGGCTGAAGGATAGGTGTGGCTGGTGTGCGGGGCGGGGGGGGGGGGGGGGGGGGGGGGGGGGGTGGAGAGCAGCGAACCATGTGCGTATGTTTTGGGTGTGTCTGAGGTTGAGGGGCTTTTGGGAGGGGTTTTGAATGTAATGTCCACACTTCTCGCCTTTGGGGTGGTTCTGAGCCTGGAGATGGTGGTATTCGGAGTGTCGAAAGATTCGGTATTCAGTTGGGGAGAGAGGCCGATGTCTTGGCCTTTGCCTTTCTGGCAGCCTGAAGACTGATTATGCTGAGCTGGCGGGACTCAGAGCGCCAAAGGCAATGGAATAGGTGAATGACTTGGCAGGATTTTTGCAATTGGAAAAAGTTGGCCATACGTGAAGAGGAAGGGGGTTCACACTGAGGTGGAAGCCGTTTATTGACTTCTTTAAAGTGAATTGAAGGATCAGTGGGGGCAGGGGGAAATTATGGGTGTTTTGTTTTGTTTGGGGGTTAAAAAGAAAAAGAGGAAGGTGGGCTTGGGGTGACAAGGGGATTGAGGTATGGAGGGTGGGTGCGGGGGGTGGGCAGATGGGGAGTGTGGACTGTTGGGGAGGGTGGACTGTTAGTTTTGTTACCTATTGCTGAGGTTTGCCTTTTGTATTTTTGTGAAAAATGCCTTCAATTAAAATATTTCATGAAAAATGCCTTCAATTGAAATATTTCTGGAAAAAAGATTATATTCCAAATGTCGCTGGAGGGCAATTATTTTTTCACCAAAATCTATAAGATGAGTGCATGGAGTCTTGATGTCAGCAAAGGCCCACCAGTTTTGAGGATCTCTTTGTTGTTTTTCATCCATTTGATTGCTTATTTCAGTTCCCCCATTAACGGTGGTTCATCCATGGAATCTACCACAGAATGTTTGGAGAGTATCAGCTGCCTCTTAAGTTTCCTGTGTTGTTGGATAGTATTATCATCCTCCAGAAGAGGACCATCATTCTGGAAGCAAAGAGTATTTTGTTCATATAACCTTGGTGTGGAGATGGCTTTGGTAGCGTCAAAAACGCTTTGCAAATCATGATGGTCGCATATTGTGAGATTTCTCCGGCTTTCTTGTCCGACCACACGTCCTTTACCTTCTGGATTTGGCTTTGAGTATCAACCTGGTGGTATTGGAATGCAATGAAATTGCTTGTTTTTGTTTTAGGAGGTTGCATACTTCAGCATTCCTGGTGATGACAATGCTTAATGGTCTGGACACGAGAGTCTATTACTGACCTCAGTGTAGCACCCGGTGAATCTTCCGTGAGGAGCGAAGGTCTGGAGAGGGTGCTCGCTAATGATATGCTAATGTATTACATTTTTTCCTGGGCTCACGTCGCGTGATTCGCACTACTAGCAAGGGCGGGGGAGGGGGAAAGATTTCAAAAGTCAATCACGCCAGAGACAATCACGTTTTTTGATTCTTTCCAGATTTTGAGCCCATGCCGAGTTTCTGATGGATGGAGAAAGAGGGCTCAAAATCGCCCATATAAAGTATGTACAGAAGCATCTATCAAAGCAACATGACTTCCCTGTTCTCATGTGTGTTATTACAATTATAATTTGGCCTGTGGGATTCAGCATCACACCAGCCATGACAAAACACTGAAATGCATTTATTTGAACATAGGAACAGAAGTAGGCAATTCAGCCTCTCAAGCTTTTATGCCAGTCAGCTAGACCATGGCTGATCTAACCCTCAACTGTATTTATCCAGCTTTTCTTCACATCCTTTGACCCAAAAAAATCTTAACAATCCCAGTTTTCATAATTTCAGTTGGCCTAGCACCCAAAGCCCAGCACCCAAATCCCTTTTTCTAATTTTAAGCATCTCACTTAGTTCACCCCTCAACCTACTGAAGGGAAATACTGCCGTTCTTACGCAAAACCTACCCTCATAATTCAACCCATTAAGCCTCGGTTTGTCATGTCAACTGATCTCAGCTGAGGTAGCAGCTACAACAGATTTCAGCATACTCGGGTTCTGCAGGGGAAAATCTTCCAGTGTTCCCTTCCTAAGAACTATCTAATGGCTCCTGCTACTGTGTGGACTCTGGTTGACGACAATATTGGTTGAATAACTTACCCATACTGCCTGCGCTCAGACATGAAGACAAGATAATGTAAATTAATAACCAATCTATATTACCTAGCAGGTGTTAGTAAATCGAAGAAAGAACAGGAGGAATTGGTAGTGTACAGCATGGTGACACAGTGGGTAGCACTGCTGCCTCACAGTGCCAAGATTTCGACCTTAGGTGACTGTCTGTGTGGGCCTTGCACATTCTCCCCGTGTCTGCATAAGTTTCCTCCGGGTGCTCCGGTTTCTTCCCACATTCCAATGATTTGCAGGTTAGGTGCTAACAAACCAAGCTATGTTAAAAACCTCATTGTGTCCAGGGATGTGCAGGTTAGGTAGGGTTACGGGGATGGGCAGGGGTTGGGCCCAGGTAGCGTGCCATTTCAGATGCAGACTTGATGGGCTGAATGGCCTCCTTCTGCACTGTAGGCATTCTATAGTTTAAAAGTGGTGTTCAGTTTGGTATATGTTGGGTCCTTGGCTTTGGGCTGATTTATTTTTTGAACTCAGCCCTGGAGTTGGCAGTCTTATGTCACTGAGATTGTGCAGTCGGGCAAGTATAAATTATGTCTACTTGAAGACACTTTGAGCACCTGGAACAAAATGTATAAGTAATTTGCTGCACATTTTCAAACTTAAAAGAATGAACACATGTGAAAATGTACAAAGGCTTTCAGTATTGAAGTGTGCAATAAAATCTTTATAAATATGAGCCCAGGTGTATGAGGTCACCAGGTTTTATAGCCCCTCACCACATCTTGAAGCAATGTGAGCATTCAGAAAACTATAGCGTTGACATACTGAGTAGTGGTATTAACAGCACCTCTGTACTAATTATCAGTCATATTATTAGTTATCAGAAACTGAGTCCCTCTTGGTATTGATGGTTTGCTCAGGTAACAAGGAAACAGACAATACTTTGCAGCACCTTATTGAAACGGAAACGTGGTGCCAGACACAAATTAAATTACAGTAGTTAATTTTAACTGAATTACTGTGCCTAACATTGAATATATAAAGCAACTTCTCAGTGGTTTTGCATCTAAAAGCAGCATTTTGTCGTTCCATTATATCGATCAGGGTGGTTACATGTTAAATTCTGGTCTGTGCTGAGGAAGTTCATTCTGGTCTGTAGCAGAGAATGAGGCCATTGTGCCTGGGTTGGTTTTTGTGCAAGCTATCCAAAAGTTATCCCACCACCTGACTTTTTTCCGCATAACCTTTTAGTTCTTCTGCTTGAAATATTCGTTCAATTTCCCTTAAAGATACAGGGCGGGATCCTCCGTTCCTGCGGCTAAGTGCCGGCTTGAACGGAGAATCCGTGGGAAGTCTACGCATAAAAAATCGGTGCGAACCCCTTACTGATTCTGGTACCGGTGAGGAGATAACACTGGCATGGACCAAAAAACCCACCTCCTGTGCCAAAAATGGCAGGAGAATGGCCAGGTCCCATGCATGCGCACAGCTGACGACCTGCAGCGGTTGCGCCGTACAACATGGCGCTGGCCGTGCGCGGACCCAATCCGCAAACTGCGATCCCATAGTCCACCCCCTGACCAACCCCCACCAGTCCCCCCAGCTCTTGCTGAAGCCCACCTCGGCCATTCGGCTCCCAGCCAAATTCCCGTTTCTTATGAGCAGACGTTACCCGCGCCATCGGGAACTTTGCCCATCGGGGGCAGAGCATCGTGAGTGGGCCAGCTGATGAGGCGCCAACGGCATTGCAACTGCATACGGCATGCGTCACGATGACCCTGGTTTGGAAGGGCGGAGACTCGCAAACCGGTGTCAAACCGGCGCCGGCCCCGATTCCGACGTCGGAATCGATTCTCCGCCCGATAGCCGATTATGATATTGGCGTCGGGCAATGGAGAATCCCACCCACAATTTCTACCTCAAGCAGTCCAGCCGAAAAACAGGCTATGTTCTAACAAACCTCTGCATAAATACATTTCTTCTAACATGCTCTTTACTCCATTGGTAATAATTTTTAATTGATGATCCTTTGTTGCTGAGCACCCAACCTATGAACAAAAAGTCACAGTTATTATCTCAAAATTCTTGATCATTTACAAATTTCTGTTGAATCTCCTTTGAGCTTTATCTTGTCCACTAGAAATCATCCAAGCACCTCCAGCTACTTCTCCTGATTATAGTTTCTATCACTGTCATCATTCTATTGAATCCATGCTCTCCATGGCTTCAATAGCCTTTCTATAATGGACTTGCTAACACCATATCACGCTATAACTTTGACTTAACTAATGTTTGTAGGACTTCATTATAGCTTATTTTCCCTCTCCCAAAGTACTGTGAGCTTTTTATCTATATGCACTAGAAATTTCAGGGAATTAAGTACCTGATCCTGTAGAAATCTGTTATGTATCAGAGTAACATCATTGGCTGGTGTAATGTCACCTGTTACGCAATGACATCACCGGAGTGTTTCACGGGCTTTTGTGGTGTCCACCATTGTGCCCTGTTTGAGCAGCATCTTGTAAATAAACCTCTTGCACTATGTTATACGAACTTGACGTGTGCCACCACTGATTCTCTTTGCGGCTACAACAAAGAATATAACAAAAGAGAAACTGGCAACGAGATCTGGGCCGTAAACAAAAAGAACGGGGAAAAAAATCTTTTAATGACGATTTTGTGAGCCAGAAGAAGGAATCATCGATGGAAATCCAGGCCATCAGGCGTGAGGTCGGGAGATATATTGTCGACTTCAAAGGTGAAATCATCGTTGTGGAAGTAAAAACAACTCTCAAGTAAATAATTGGACACCACACAATTTGCAGCTGGGCATTGCTGATTCATCCAGTAATCGTGACAGCCGCTTGTGCAAGTAAAATGTTTTTTAAAAAAAATGATATCAGACAACTGAGAATTACTGGGGGCTTACTTCAAATGGAGGATCAAAGTTTTCAGTACATTGTAATGTGCAGAGTTGCAGAGACTGCGCACAAAGCACTGATACAGGCTGCGGGAATAGAAACCTACAGGCCAGCCGACTGCAAACTACTGCCCTGCAATCTATAGCAGGGCACAAAAACAGCTGGCGTGCTTGTGCGCTGTAAGTTTGTCTGCTTTAGATAGAGAGAAAATGAACGGCAGGGAAGACAGACTGAAGGCTGAGTAGCACAGATCAGGGAGCTGCAATTTAAGAATGGCGGGAAGAAAAGGCCCATGAATGCGTTTAATGAGGAGGAGAGAGGGAATTCTTATGTGGAAAGGTTCCAGTCATTCCTTAAAGCCAATCAAACACCAGCAGACCTGCACACTGCGACATTTATCAGCTCAGTTGGGAGGAAAACATTCATGTTGCTACGGAATTTCGTACACCCAGCTAAACCTGGAGACAAGTCATATGATGACTTAATGACTGCCTTGCAAGAACATTTCTCTCCCCATCCACTATTAATAGTTGAAAGATTCCACTTTTGTCGTCATGCACAGGAAGAAGGATAAAACATTTCACTCGCCGGCTCAGTACTCCACAAGCCCAGTGGTAGTGGCAGCCCTGAGAGTGTGGGGGCAATGGAGACAGCACATGAGACTGGACGGGGTGTCGGTGTGGTCACTGATCTGTGACAATCACCGGTTCACTCTGGGGGCGCTGGATCGGGGCTTCAGGAGGTGGCAGCGGGCAGGGATTGAGAGATTTGGGGATCTATTCATTTGAGGAGGGTTTCCCGATCCTGGAGGAGCTGGAGGAGGAGTTTGAGTTGCTGGGTGGGAACGGGTTCCGGTACCTGCAGGTACGGGATTTTGTTCGGAGGCACGTCCCGAGCTTTCCTCGCCTCCCACTAACGGGACTACAGGACAAGGTGTTGTCTGAAGCAGGGGTTGGGGAGGGGAGGGTCTCAGAAATATACAAGGAACTGATGGAGTGGGAAGGGACCCCAATTGGGAAGGCGAAGAGGAAGTGCGAGGAAGAGCTGGGAGGAGAGTTGGAAGTCGGGCTGTAGGAGAAGGCCCAGAGGAAAGTCAATGCATCCTCGTCGTGTGCCAAGCTTAGCCTGGTCCAATTCAAGGTGGTCCACAGGGCTCACATGACTGTGGCCTGGATGAGTAGGTTTTTTAAGGAGGCGGAGGAAGATGTGGGCGGTGGGGGGTAGTTCTTTGAACCATATACATATGATTTAGGCATGTCTGAGGCTGAGGGGATTTTGGCAGGGATTTTCAGATGCCATGTCAGAGGTCCTGGAAGGGAGGGTGACTCCGAGTCCAGAGGTGGCACTATTTGGAGTGTCGGAAGATCCGGGAGCCCAGGAGAGACCGACGTTTTGGCCTTTGCCTCCCTGGTGGCCCGGAGGCCAATTCTGCTAGGATGGAGGGACTTGGAATCTCCAAAGTCGGGGATTTGGGTTAGCGACATGGCAGAGGTTCTTAGGCTAGAGAAATTTATGTTCGCCTTAAGGGGTTCATCACAGGGTTTCATTCGGAGGTGGCAGCCGTTCATCGACTTCTTCAAGGAAAATTAACCGTCAGCAGGGGGAGGGGGGAAAGGCGGGGCATGGAAGTGACAAATAAGGGCAGGAAATCACATGTGGGTTTAAGGCTGGGGGGAGTTGGGTGTTCTATTGTGGGTTTTTTTGCATGTGTTGGATCTCTCTATTGTTTGAAATGGTAAAATGTTAAAATTATAAATGCCTCAATAAAATATTTTCTTAAAAAAAAATCACAATTTGTTGCATCACTGCGAAAACTAGTAAAGTACTGCAAATTTGGCCAGACTTTGAATGATACACTTCTTTGGGGCTTTGGGACTGCAGAAAAGGTCCAATTAAGATGTTGTAAACAATAGATCATCATTCTTTCAAGCCATTCTCATGTTTACAAGGAGAGGCCTAATGGGATTTTGTTACGCTTTCTCGGGATTCCCTGGGAAGCAGATAATTAGATGCATTGTGTTTAAGCTTAAGTAAGTAGGTCATGGAATTTGAGAGGGATAAAGATGATGTAAGTAATGGGAGGAGGCAGGTCTGTAGCAGGCAGTAGTTTTAGTTTAGTTTCTGGAAGTTGGGAGTTGAACAACAGCTTTTGCAGAAGATTGTCAGATGCAGCATTAATCTGACAGACAGGGATCTGCAGGCTGTTTACTGAAAGGACCTCTCTTTCTCAAAGCAGTCTTTCAAATAACTTTCTAATCAGAGAACAGCATGTACTCTCCTGTGTTTTCTAACTTTATTAAAAGTGGTTTTTGACCTGTGATGAGTTTTGCTTGATTGGAGATAGTGATGGTATCAGTTGGAAGTTACAGTGTTTCCTTTTATTGTTAAGCATTGAGGGCGAAATTCTCCGCCCCCCACGACGGGTCGGAGAATAGTGGGAGGGCCTTCCCGACATTTTTCCCGCCCTCCCGCTATTCTCCCCCGCCCAACTCCCGACACGAATCGCTACCGCCGTTTTTTTACGGCCGGCAGCGATTCACAGCTGTTCGATGGGCCGAAGTCCCAGCCCTTTACGCTGTTTTTACGAACGGCAAACACACCTGGTCTGGCCGTTCGTAAAAACGGCGGGAACAACTCGCTTTTTATAACCATGGCACCGATTGGCACGGCAGTACCACGGCCGTGCCAAGGGTGCCATGGGCCCGCGATCGGTGCCCACCGATTGCGGGCAGCGGGCCCGATGCCCGCGCACTATTTGTCCTTCCGCCGCCCCGCAGTATCCATTCGCGGGGCGGCTGAGGGGCATCCCGGCCCGCGCATCCGCGGGTTTTGCGCAAATGCGCGATGACGTCATCCGCGCATGCGCGGGTTGGAGTCTTCCAATCCGCGCATGCGCGGCTGACGTCATATGACGCGTCAGCCGGCGCTAACTCCGGCAAGCCGGCTTAACGAAATTCGTTAAGCCCGTGATGCCGGAGCTTGCGGCGTCGGGCTGCTAGCCCTGACCGGGGACCAGAATCGGTTCCTGGTCGGGAAGGGGCGCGCTGGCGTCAAACCCGCCCGGGTTTGACGCCAGCCTTACGATTTCTCCCGTTTTGGGAGAATCGCGCCCTGTTTAACTGGTAATTACAAGCTATATTTCTGTGATGTTAAGGCTGTTTGATAATGTGTTAAAAGTAAAATTTGTTTTAATATACCATATCCCTGTTTGTGTGTGAAATTACTCCTGGAGCGAAGTAGGCGCCGGAATGTGGCGACTAGGGGCTTTTCACAGTAACTTCATTGAAGCCTACTCGTGACAATAAGCGATTTTCATTCATTTCATTTCAAGTATCCTTTCCTCACAATTTCACAAATTAAGAAAAAGTGATCGGGGTTCCTTTCTGGTCTCCTAGCAATGTTGGTCTGTTCTGGGATTATAATAATCTTATGTGGAAAATGTTCCGGTAATGTCTTCTCAGATGCAAAAAATTACCAGAACAGATTGATGATGGAGAATGTGTTGAAAATTATTCAAAAAGGCATGGTAACACAAAAGAACGGAAAGAATCCAGACCTTAAACCCTATCTTACCAGGCATCTTGACTTGACAGTACAAAATGGTGTATTGTTGTATGGTATTAGAGTATTCATTCCGCTGTGTCAACAAAGTAGAATCCTGGAATAGCTGCACCTGGTGTAGTTAGAATAAAGGAGTTGGTGAGAAGCTATCTCTGGTGGCCCTGGTTGGATTCACAAATAAAGGAGAAGGTGGTGTTATACCAACTCTGCGCTGCATTGCAAAATGTACAGGTCTCTGCTACAACTGTTGCATCCATGAGAATCCATGTCGACTATGTGGGACCAGTCGCAGGACATGTTTTTGGTCATGGTTGATGCACAGTCGCATGGCCGGAGGTTGCCATCATGAAATCGACAACTACGGAACAGACCACAGAAAGGCTTGATGAGATATCTTTAAGATGCACCAACGGCTTAACTGAACAGTTTGTACTATCGCTCAAGAATGCAGTGAAGGTTTTGTGGGATAACGGCTCTCTATCCAAGCGTGTCAATAGCTTTCTAATGATATACAGAAACACTGCGCATTTAACAACACAAAGTTCACCGGCAATACTGATGTTTAAAAGGGAACTACGCACACAGTTCGACCTTTGACTCCCCCCCCCCCCGAACTTCAGAGATAGTCAGGCAACAACATCAGACTCAAGTGGCGAGAAAGGAACAACATGCCAAAAGCAGAGTCTGACCGTGGGGAATGTGTTCTTAAGAGAAATTACACCTAAGGTGAAAAATGGACTCCAGCAATTGTATTAGCCAAAATGGGTCTGATTTCATGAACAAATTTAGTTTTGGCACGCTAACCAATTATTGTCTGCATATAGTGATAGTACAGAATCTGTACCAGATGTTTTCACTGCAGAGAATATGGACAGAGACATGCCGACTTGAGGACTACAACTGCCAAAATTACGGATCTGTTATGACAGGATTAGCCACACAACCAGAGACAGTTCCTGAGTTGGTTTTGCCAGATGTAGCAATGACCAGTGTACACAAAGACACTCCTGGTACCTCTAAGAGCCAAGTTCATGAATGTCATGTTCTGCCAAAACAAGGCAGACATCCACCAAAGAGACTGTCTTACTGATATGCATATGTATCCATAGCAGAGGCAGTGGCGTAGTGGTATTATCACTGGGCTAGTAATACAGAGACCCAGAGTAATGCTGTGGGGACCTGGGTTTGAATTCCGTCATGGCAGTTGGTGGAATTTGAATTTAATAAAAATCTGGAATTAAAAAGTCTAAAGATGACCATGGAGCCATTGTTGATTGTCGTTAAAAACCCATCTGGTTCGCTAATATCCTTTGGGGAAGGAAATCTGCCGTCCTTACCTAGTCTGGCCTACATGTGACTCCCGATAACAGCAATGCTGTTGACTCTTAAATACCTTCAGGGATTGGCAATAAATGTTGGCCCAGCGAGCGATGCCCACATCCCATGAATGAATAAAGAAAAAAGCACTTTACAACGTAAAAAGGACATAGCACTTTTGCTACCACGTCAGAAGGTTGCGGATTGAAGCCACACTCCAGTCATTATTGAGCATACAATCTAGGCTGAAATTTCAGCGAAGTGCTGAGGGGTGCTACTGTCAGAGGCGGCATCTTTTGGATGGGACATGAAACTAAGGTCCCTTCGCTCTCTCAGATAAACATAAAAGATGCACAAAAGAACATAAACGAGCACTATTCAAAGAGCTCCCAAAGTTCTCCCAGTGTCCTAGCCAACATTTATCCCTCAACCAATATCTGAAACAAATATTTTGCTCATTTATTTAATTGCTGTTTTTGTGAGATCAGTGAGTGCAAATCAGAGCTGCATTTCTTACATTTTCTACATTATGGGTCAAAATCCTGGAACTCTCTCCCTAACTGCAGTTGGGTGTACCTACACAACATGGACTGCAGCGATTCAGGAAGGCTGCTCACCACCACTTTCTCAAGGGCAATTAGGGATGGGCAATAAAGGCAGGCCTAGCCAGCGATACAGAAGTCCTATGAAATAATTAAAAATTAAAGGATGCTTTAAGCATTCTTTAGTTGGGGGGGGGGGGGGGGGGGGCAAGGGGCAAGACACCCAGAGAATGTAAAAGATGCCATATAAATACATGGCATTCTTCCGCCTGATTCTTGGATAGTTGCTGGTGTGAAACTGAACAAAGATGTTCAACTACAGGGGATGCAACCTTTGTACGATAAACACAGTAACATTTGCAAGTGCCATTTGATCCAGCTCATGTGATCAGATGTCATGGGATTAATGTCAAATGATTAAATGTCACTTGGTGAAATGTCATGCGAGCAAATCTCCAGGAATATCTCCAATCAAAGGTGGCAACTGTGCACAAGTAAAAACTGAAAAGGTCCTGATTTTTGTAGAATCTCCAGCAGACCCCTGATTTGGGCACTCATTTAGCCTGAAATTCACATTTGAATGTCCTGGCCGCTGGAGCCAATATGTTGTCCGGCACACTACAGGAGCAGTAGATCACAGCAGGTCACAATAGAAAATTCTATGGTCCAACACCAATGTTATGCCAGAAAAACAGCTGGCTGTCAGTTGCATTTTCCTGGCAGAATTTCTAACATTGTAAACATTACTGACATGTAGATCTGTTAGAGATGGACTCTCAGATGTTCTTTTTATGCAATTTAATTTTGCAAAAAAAAGTTAACAGTGCTGGGTAAACGTTGAAAACTGATAGCTGAATGTGTCAACAACAAAATACAGGAGTCCTGGCACCCTCTGCTCAACCGTTCTTGTTCTTCTGCCTGATGGAATGTGGGGCTAGGCCTGTATTTATTACCCATCGCTAATTGCCCTAGGGAAGATGGTGAGCTACCTACTCGAGCCACTGAAGTCCATGTGGTGTAGTTACACCCACGGTGCTGGTTACACCCACGGTGCTGTTAGGGAGGGAGTTTCTGGGTTTTGACCCAGTGATAGTGAAGGAACAGTAATATTTTCCAAGACAGGGTGATGAATGGCCTCGAAGGGAACTTCCAAGTGATGCAATTCACATGTATCTTCTTTCCTTGTTCTTCTGGATGGTAGTGGTCGTGGGTTTGAAAGGTGCTGTCTAAGGAGCCTGCAGGGTATCCTACAGTGTGTCTTTTAGATGGTACACACTGCTGCCACTATGTGTCGATGGTGGAGGGAGTGAATGTTTGTGCATGGTGTGCCAATCTAGCGGGCTACTTTGTTCTAGATGGTGTTAAGCTCCTTGAGTGTTATTGGTGCCGTAATCATCTAGGCAAGTGGGGAGTTTTCCATTAAACTCCTGACTTGTGCCTTGTAAATGGTGGACAGGCTTTCGGAAATCAGGACGTGAGTTACTCACTACAGGATTCCTAGCCTTTGTCATGCTCTTTTAGCCACAGTATTTATATGGCTAGTCCTGTTCCATTTCTGGTGAATGGTAACCCCCCAGGATGTTGATAGTGGGAGATTCAGCAATGGTAATGCCATTGAATAATAAGGGTCGATTCTCTGATGTTGGAGATAGTCATTGCCTGGCGCTTGTTTGGCATTACTTGCTACTTGTCAGCCCAAGCCTGGATATTGTCCATGTATTACTGTGGTGATCCACCACTGTATATATATATGTGTGTGCCTGTATTAGGGGATGTGCAGCAGTACCTGTATTACAGGTTTGCCGGCTAGCTCCGCCCACAGGGAGCAGTATAAATATTCATGAGTTCTCCTGAGCTGCCATTCTACCAGCTGCAGTCGAAGGATAACATCTCACAGTAATAAAGCCTCTCTTGTACCGGGTCGAGTCTTTGTGTGCAATTGTTAGCGCATCAATTGATTACCGTGAGATTTTGCGCATCATGGACATCAGAATTAAACCTGACCGCTTGCAGCTGGATCCGCAATCGCCGAACACCTGAAAAGACTTTAACCACTGGCTGGCTTGCTTTGAGGCCTACGTCACCTCAGCGGACCCTACACCATCTTATGCTCAGAAAATTCAACTCCTCTACTCAAGGTTGAGCTCTAGCGTGTTCCCGCTGATACAGGACGCGCCGAACTACGCACGAGCCATGGAACTTCTCAAAGCAAATTACGTCCAGTCGATGAACACTCTGTTTGCGAGGCATGTACTCGCTACTCGCGTCCAGCAGTCGGGTGAGTCAATTGAGGACTTCTGGCGGGCCCTTAAATCCCTCTAGTACGGGACTGTGACTGTGTGGCCGCCACGGCCACGGAACATTCCAATCTCCTCATGTGAGATGCTTTTGTGATGGGTATTGCATCGGACCCCATCCGGCAACGACTGCTGGAAGGGGCCGCGCTTGATCTAGCGGCGACAAAGACTTTAGCGCTCTCTATGACGGTCGCTTCCCGTAACGTACAATCCTACCCCGCCCGCCGCGCGGCCCACCCATCCTACCCCTCGTGGACCCCACAACCGACCCCCCCGATTGGGGCCGCTCCCGCACAGTATGCCTGCGCTGCTCGCCACACCGCGCACCCTGGGGGTCCCCGCTGCTACTTCTACGGCCAGCAGAAACACCCCCCAGCGCTGCCCGGCCCGTGCCGTGACCTGTAAATCCTGTGGCAAGAAAGGCCACTTTGCAGCGGTGTGTCAGGCCCGCGCAGTTGCCGCTATCGCGGCCGACCTCTCTCCCTTTCCTTAGCCGATCGCGCAATGGGCCCCGCCGTCCGCTGCTTCCGGGGCCACATGCGACCAGTGGGCACCGCCATCTTCTCCTCCCCAGGTCCATGTGCGTTCAGTGGGCGCGCCATCTTTCGCCGCCCCTGCAATGTGCGCATCATGGGCGCCGCCATCTTCCTCCACCGGGTCCACGTGTGGCCAGTGGGTGCCGCCATCTTGCCCCGCCCCCGCAACGTGCGCTCCATGGTCGCCGCCATCTTTGCGCCGCCCCCACAACGTGCGCTGCATGGACGCCGCCATCTTCTTCCCCGCAGGTACTTTGGATGCCACCATTTTGTCCTCCCCTCGGGACTGGACCACGGGACCCGGGTCGCTGCCGCTACATGTCGGACTCTTCGGACGATCGCCCGCTACCCGCCTCCATGACGCTCGACCAATCCCGTCCTCGCAACCTGGCTACCGTGTCAACGACGGTGCTCATCAACGGCCACGCGACCTACTGCCCACTTGACTCCGGGAGCACCGATAGCTTCATCCATCCGGACACGGTAAGGTGCTGCTCCCTCGCGGTCCATCCCGCCAACCAGCAGATCTCCCTGGCCTCCGGATCCCACTCTGTACCGATCCGGGGTTTCTGTCTGGTCAAACTCATCATACAAGGCGTTGAATTCAGCAGTTTCCGCCTGTACGTTCTCCCCAATCTCTGTGCGACAGTTTTACTGGGCCTGGATTTTCAATGTAACCTCCAGAGCCTCACCCTCAAATTCGGCGGACCCCTACCCCCACTCACCGTTTGCGGCCTCCCTCCCTCTTTGCCAATCTGACTGCAGATTGCAAGCCCGTCGCCACCAGGAGCAGACAGTACAGCACCCAGGACAAGACCTTCATCAGGTCCGAAGTCCAGCAGCTGCTTCGGGAGGGTATTATCGAGGCCAGCAACAGCCCCTGGAGAGCCCAAGTGGTGGTGGTTAAAACTGGGGAGAAACACAGGATGGTCGTGGACTACAGCCAGACCATCAACCGGTATACGCAGCTCGACACGTACCCCCTCCCTCGCATATCTGATAGGGTCAATCAGATTGCACAGTACCGGGTCTTCTCAACAATTGACCTGAAATCCGCCTACCACCAGCTCCCCATCCGTAAATCGGATCGTCTCTACACTGCCTTCGAGGCAGACGGTCGCCTCTATCAATTTCTTAGGGTTCCCTTCGGCGTCACTAACGGGGTCTCGGTATTTCAAAGAGAAATGGACCGAATGGTTGACCGGTACGGACTGCGGGCCATGTTTCTGTACTTAGACAATGTCACCATCTGCGGCCATGACCAGCAGGACCATGACTCCAACCTTGCCAAATTTCTCCACGCCGCATCTCTCCTCAACCTCACTTATAACAAGGAGAAGTGTGTATTCAGCACAGACCGCTTAGCCATCCTCGGCTACGTAGTCCAAAGTGGACTACTGGGGCCCGATCCCGACCGCATGCGCCCCCTCATGGAGCTTCCCTTCCCATACTGCCCCAAGGCTCTCAAACGATGCCTGGGGTTCTTTTCTTACTACGCCCAGTGGGTCCCACAATACGCGGACAAGGCCCGCCCACTGATCCAGTCCAAGCAATTTCCCCTCACGGCCGAGGCACAACAGGCCTTCGCCTGTATTCGCTCAGACATAGCCAAGGCCGGGATGCACTGACCTTCCAAGTAGAGAGCGACGCTTCAGGTGTCGCCCTTGCCGCCACTCTAAACCAGACAGGCAGACCCGTGGCAATCTTTTCCTGCACCCTCCATGCCTCCGAAATTCGACATTCGTCTGTTGAAAAGGAGGCCCAGGCTATCGTTGAGGCGGTGCGGCACTGGAGGCATTACCTGCCTGGCAGGAGGTTCACTCTCCTCATTGACCAACGGTCGGTAGCCTTCATGTTTAACAACATGCAGCGGGGCAAGATCATAAACGACAAAATCTTGCAGTGGAGATTCGAGCTCTCCACCTATAATTACGAGATCTTGTATCACCCCGGCAAGCTCAACGAGCCCCCAGACGCCCTCTCCCGAGGTACATGTGCCAGCGCACAAGTGAACCAGCTCCGTGCCCTGCATCCGGGGGTCACTCGGTTGTACCACCTAGTCAAAGCCCGCAACCTGCCCTACTCCATCGAGGAAGCACGGACAGTCACCAGAGACTGCCAGGTCTGTGTGGAGTGCAAGCCGCACTTCTACCGGTCAGACCGTGCACGCCTGGTGAAAGCGTCCCGCCCCTTTGAACGCCTCAGCGTGGATTTCAACGGGCCCCTCCCCTCCACCGACCGCAACACCTACATCCTTAGTGTGGTTGATGAATTCTCTAGGTTCCCCTTCGCCATCCCATGCCCGGATATGATGTCTGTCACCGTCATCAAGGCCCTCGACTCCATATTCGCTCTATTCGGCTTCCCCGACTACATCCACAGTGACAGGGTATCCTCATTCATGAGCGATGAGCTGCGTCAGTTCCTGCTCAGCAGGGATATCGCCTCCAGCAGGACGACCAGCTACAACCCCCGGGGAAACGGGCAGGTTGAGAGGAAGAACGGATGGTTTGGAGGGCCGTCCAGCTGGCCCTACGGTCCAGGAACCTCCCAGCCGCTCGCTGGCAGCAGGTCCTCCCTGATGCACTCCACTCCATTCGGTCACTGCTGTGCACCGCGACTAACAACACACCCCATGAACGTGTTTTTCCCTTCTCTAGGAAGTCTACATCCGGGTGTCGCTCCCGACTTGGCTCGCAGCTCCAGGGCCGGTCCTACTGCGTAGGCATGTCAGACTCCACATGGTGGACCCTCTGGTGGACAGGGTACGCCTGCTCCACGCAAGCCCCCAGTATGCCTACGTGGAGTTCCCCGACGGCCGCCAGGATACAGTCTCGCTCAGGGACCTGGCTCCCTCGGGTGCCAATACACTCCCACACACCTCCCCACCCACGCACCACCCTCCCCTTCCCCGGCGCCCCCAGCATCAGTCCCACCAGGTCCATCCCTCGTTCCCCTGCCCACACTAGAGGACATGGAAGATTTCGGCATGCTCCTGGAGTCGTCCAGCGACTGGCCAGCACCAACACCGCCACCACCGATGCCGTCGACGCCGACACCGCCTGTGCAGACGCCGCCACCGCTGCTGCGTCGCTCTCAACGAACCGTCAGACCGCCGGTCAGACTCAACCTATGACGGGCACCGGGTTGCAAGATGGACACTTAATTTTTTTCCCTCCCCTCTGTAAATAAATCACGGATTATGTATATAGTTTCACGTCACCCCCGCCAGACTCATTCTTAACAGCGGGTGAATGTGGTGATCCACCACTGTATATATATGTGTGTGTGCCTGTATTAGGGGATGTACAGCAGTACCTGTGTTACAGGTTTGTCGGTAAGCCCCTGCCGGCTAGCTCCACCCACAGGGAGCAGTATAAATATTCATGAGTTCTCCTGAGCTGCCATTCTACCAGCTGCAGTCGAAGCATCTCACGGTAATAAAGCCTCTCTTGTACCGGTTCGAGTCTTTGTATGCAATTGTTAGCGCATCAATTACTAAATTTGGATATGGAATGCTTCATTATTGAGGAGTCGCGAATGGTGCTGTAGTCATCAGCAAACATCCCCACCTTTGAAGTGGAAAGAAAGCCATTGATCAGGTATTTGAAGATGGGACTGGAGCTGAGGACTGGGACTGGAGTTGGGGGAACGGGACTGGAGCTGGGAGATGGGACAGGCGCTGGGGGAATGGGTCTTGGTGTCGGGGCCGAGTTGGTGGATAGGGCCCGAGTTGAGGGGACAGGGCCCGAGTTGGGGGGACAGGGTCCGAGTTGGGGGACGGGGTCCGAGTTGGGGGGACGGGGTCCGAGTTGGGGGACGGGGTCCGAGTAGGGGGGCGGGGTCCGAGTAGGGGGGCGGGGTCCGAGTTGGGGGACGGGGTCCGAGTTGGGGGATGGGACAGGGCGGAGCTGGGGGACGGGGGGCTGGGCTGGGGGGCGGGGGAGGGGGGGGGCGTGGGGGGACGGGCTGGGGGGGGGGAGGCCAGGCTGGGGGTTGGGGGGGGCTGGGCTGGGGGGAGGCGAGCTGGGGGGGGGCATAGCTGGGAGAGGGGGGCCGAGCTGGGGGGGGGCGAGCTGGGGGATGGGGGGGGCGAGCTGGGTGGGCTGAACTGGGCGGAGGGGGGCTGGGCTGGGGGAGGGGCGCTGAGCTGTGCGGGGCTGAGCTGGGGGGCTGGGCTGAGCTAGGGGGTGGCTGGGCTGAGCTGGGAGTGGCTGGGCTGGGGAGAGGGGGCTGATCTGGGGCACGGGGCTGAGCTGGGGGATGGGGCTGATCGGGGACACGGGGCTGAGCTGGGGGATGGGGCTGGGCTGAGCTAGGGGGTGGCTGGGCTGGGGAGAGGGGGCTGAGCTGGGGGTGGGGAGCTGCTGGGGGGGCTGAGCTGGGGGATGGGGCTAATGGGGGCATGGGGTTGATCTGGGGGGGCTGAGCTGGGGGATGGCTGTGCTGGGGGGTGGTCTGCGCTGGGGGTTGGGGGAGCTGTGTGATGTGTGTGGGAGAGTTTGAAAGTATTTGGTGAACTCTGTCGATTTCAGTAAATCTATTAACCCCGACCCACTCTCCTCAACTGCATACTTCCAAATGAGTGGAGACAGCAGAGATGAAACGCCTTCGCAGAAAGCGTTACCATTTCACAGCTGGCATTTTTATTAACTGACGTGACTAAAAACACCGACTGCCACAGAATAGGCAGAAGCTACTTGTCAAGTTTGATAATTTTATGCATGAATCTAAATTGTGTTTCAAATTTAATTGGTTATATACTTCATCCAACACACACTGCACCCCCACCAAAAACACACACACTGCACCCCCACCAAAAACACACACTGCACCCCCACCAAAAACACACACACTGCACCCCATCCAACACACACACACTGCACCCCCATCCAACACACACACACTGCACCCCATCCAACACACAAACACTGCACCCCCACCAAAAACACACACACTGCACCCCCACCAAAAACACACACACTGCACCCCCCAACACACACACACTGCACCCCCACCAAATACACACACACTGCACCCCCACCAAAAACACACACACTGCACCCCCCAACACACACACACTGCACCCCCACCAAATACACACACACTGCACCCCCACCAAATACACACACACTGCACCCCCACCAAAAACACACACACTGCACCCCATCCAACACACACACACACTGCACCCCCACCAAAAACACACACACTGCACCCCCACCAAAAACACACACACTGCACCCCCCAACACACACACACTGCACCCCCACCAAATACACACACACTGCACCCCCACCAAAAACACACACACTGCACCCCCACCCAACACACACACACACTGCATCCCCACCCAACACACACTGCACTCCCACCCAACACACACAGACACACACTGCACCCCCACCCAACACACACACACACTGCACCTCCACCCAACACACACACACTGCACCTTGTGGTAGTCACCACTAACTGTATATTAAATGTAGTAACTGTAACTGTATATGATGTAGTACGGTAAGGCTCCTGTACTAGAGGTACAGGGGTAAATCCCTGCCTGCTGGCTCCGCCCAGCAGGCGGCGTATAAATGTGTGTTGGGTGGGAGTGCAGAGTGTGTGTGTTGGGTGGGGGTGCAGTGTGTGTGTGTTTGGTGGGGATGCAGTGCTCAACAGAGCTTCTCCCATTCTGGGAGCAGCTGCAGGAGGCCACACATCTCAGCTCAATAAAGCCTCGATTATTCACTACTCTCATCTTCGTAGTAATTGATAGTGCATCACACCTCCACCAAACACACACACTGCACCCCCACGAAACACACACACACACTGCACCTCCACCCAACACACACACACTGCACCCCCAACCAACACACACACACTGCACCTCCACCAAACACACACACACTGCTCCCCTACCCAACACACCCACTGCACCTCCACCAAACACACCCACTGCACACCTATTGATGCGCGATCAATGAACACAGAAACAAAGGAGTAGTCCGAATCGAAGGCTTTAATCTACAAGAAGTGTGCCCAGCAGCTTGAGTACAGAAAGAACGATGGCTGCTGGGAAACACGGGTTCTTATACTCCGCCTCGTGGGCGGAGCTATCTTCATCTTGACCAATGGGAAGACAACACTTGGGCCGATGGGCAACGAGCCTTCTCCACCAATAGCGGCTCACACTCCCAGGTACCGTAGTACCTCTAGTAATACTACCACATTCACCCCCTGTTGAGAAAGGAACTGGGGGGAGGGGGTGGCGTGTGCTTGTTGAGAAGCCGGGGGAGGAGGGGGGGGGGGGCGTCCCGTGCGGGTGGGACAAGATACTGGTAGTATGACTAGTGATATGTGATTATACCTCTCCAACGTCGGCTGCCCACTGGCCCGTAACTATATACAGAGATGTGTTATCACACGGTAATTATTTACAGAGTTGGAAAACGAGAGAGAAAAAAGGGTCCATTAACAGTTCATATCAACTCGATCGGCCGATCGGGGGCCTTGGACGTCCTCTGCGACCTGCGGAGCTTCGTCGGAGATGTTGGAGGTGAGGGCGTCCATGACTCCGGGAGCGATGATCCGGTCCTCGTGGAGGTTTCCACACCCCTAGACGGAGCTGGTGAGGGCCGGGCAGTGGGGGGTCGTCTGGACCTCTAGGCGGCGCGGGTGAGGGCGTTGGTGGGCCAGGGAGTGGAGCGCCTGCGGGCAGCAGTTGCGGTTGGAGGGGGGTGGGTGGGGCTGGTGCCGGGTGCGATGGCGGGGATCCGGTGGGATGGGCCTGGGGGTAGCCAGCCAGGTCGGGAGCGGGGTCCCTGAGGAAGACTTCCTGGGGAAGACAAGAAGGCGTTCATGAGGCGTTTGATTGGTAGATGTGCAAAATAATGACCGGATTGAGTGGAGGGCGTCTGGGAGGACCTCTTGCCAGTGGGAGACTGGGAGATTTCTGGACCGTAGGGCCAGCAGGACGGTCTTCCAGACTGTACCGTTCTCCCTCTCGACCTGTCCGTTACCCCGGGGGTTGTAACTGGTCGTCCTGCTTGAGGCAATGCCCTTGCTGAGCAGGAATTGATGCAGTTCGTCGCTCATAAAGGAGGATCCCCTATCGCTGTGAATGTACGCGGGGAATCCGAACAGGGAGAAAATGGTGTGGAGGGCTTTTATGATGGTGGGTGTGGTCATGTTGGGGCAGGGGATGGTGAACGGGAAGCGGGAGTACTCGTCAATAACGTTGAGGAAGTACGTGTTGCGGTTGGTAGAGGGGAGGGGACCTTTGAAGTCCATGCTGAGGCGTTCAAAGGGACGGGAAGCCTTTATCAGATGCGCTTTTTGGGGCGGTAGAAGTGCGGCTTGCACTCCGCGCAGATGTGGCAGTTTCTAGTGACTGTCCTGACCTCCTCGATGGAGTAGGGCAGGTTGCAGGTCTTTACGGAGTGAAAGAAGTGGGTGACCCCCGGGTGGCAGAGTTCCGCATGGACGGCTCGGAAGCGGTCCACTTGTGCGTTGGCACAGGTGCCGCGGGACAGGGCATTGGGAGGCTCGTTCAGCTTCCCAGGACGATATAAGATGTCGTAGTTGTAGGTGGACAACTCGATCCTCCACCGCAAGATCTTGTCGCTTTTTTATCTTGCCCGTCTGTGCATTGTCAAACATGAAGGTCACCGACCGTTGGTTTGTGAGGAGGGTGAACCTCCTGCCCGCCAGATAGTGCCTCCAGTGTCGCACAGCTTCTACTATAGCCTGAGCTTCCCTCTCGACCGAGGAGTGGCAGATTTTGGAAGCATGGAAGGTACGGGAGAAGAAGGCCACGGGTCTGCCCGCTTGGTTGAGGGTGGCTGCCAGAGCTACATCGGACGCGTCGTTCTTGACCTGGAAGGGGAGGGACTCGTCGATAGCGCACATTGTGGCCTTTGCGATATCCGCTTTGATGCGGCTGAAGGCCTGGCGGGCCTCCATCGACAGGGGGAATGTGACTGCTTGGATGAGGGGACGGGCTTTGTCGGAAAGGTTGGGAACCAAATGGTCGTAATATGAGAAAAAGCTGAGACAGCGCTTCAGGGCCTTGGGCAGTGGGGGAGGGGGAGCTCCATCAGGGAGCGCATGCGTTCCGGGTCGGGGCCTATCACTCCATTTCGCACTACGTAGCCGAGGATGGCTAGACGGTCGGTGCTAAACACGCATTTGGCCTTGTCGTAAGTCAGATTCAGGAGCTTTGCAGTTTGGAGGAATTTTCGGAGATTGGTGTCATGGTCCTGCTGATCGTGGCTGCAGATGGTGACATTATCGAGAAACGGGAAGGTTGCCCGTAAACTGTATCAGTTGATCAATCGGTCCATCTCCCTTTGGAAGACCGAGACCCCGTTTGTGACGCCGAAGGGAACCCTTAAAAAGTGGCCCGTCCGCTTCGAACGCAGTGGACCTGCGATCGCTCGTGCGGATGGGGACCTGGCGGTAGGCGGACTTGAGGTTCAACGTGGAGAAGACCTTGTACTGTGCGACCCTGTTGACCAGGTCGGGTATACGGGGGAGAGGGTACGCGTCCAGCTGCGTAAACCTGTTGATGGTCTGACTGTAGTCTATGACCATCCTATTCTTCTCTCCGGTCTTTACCACCAGAACCTGTGCTCACCAGGGGTTGTTACTAGCCTCGATGACCCCTTCCTTCATAAGCCGTTGGACCTCGGACCTGATGAAGATCCGATCCTGGGCACTGTACCATCGGCTCCAGGTGGCCACCGGTTTGCAATCCGGGGTGAGGTTTGCAAACAAGGACGGTGGATCGACCTTGAGGGTCGCGAGTCTGCAGACAGTGAGGGGAGGCATAGGGCCGCCGAATTTAAATGTTAGGCTCTGGAGGTTATACTGGAAGTCTAACCCCAGGAGTGCGGCCACGCAGAGGTGGGGGAGGACGTAGAGTCTGTAATTTTTAAACTCCCTCCCCTGGACCGTTCGGTCCGCTACACAACACCCTGTGATCTCCATTGAATGGGAGCCAGAGGTCAGGGCGATTTTTTGCTTGACAGGATAGACAGGGAGAGCGCAGCGTCTTACCGCGGTAGGGTGTATGAAGCTCTCCGTGCCTCCGAAGTCCAGTAGGCAGGTCGTCTTGGGCCCGTTGAGCAGGATCCCCGTTGTTGCCGTAGAGAGGGTGCGGGGTCGAGCCTGGTCCAGAGTGACTGAAGCGAGTCGTGGCAGATAGTCGGAGTCTTCATCGGGAGGTGTGTAGTCACCCGTGGGGTCCTCGGAGCCGATCCAAGATGGCGGTGCCCATCGGTCGCACATGGTGGGTGGTGGGCAAAATGGCGGCACCCGTTCACCGCACGTGGCGTCGGAGGAACAAAATGGCGGCACCCAGGGGTCGCACGTGGCTTTGGTGGATGGAGGCAGCGAGGTCCGCAGGCCGCACGGGGTCCCTGGAGAGAGAGAAGGGGGAGTCCCACAGTTGTTGCCCGGGACTGCAGCGACCGCCTTGGCCTGGCAGACGGCTACAAAGTGGCCTTTCTTCCCGCAGCCCTTGCAGGTTGCAGATCGGGCTGGGCAGCGTTGTCGGGGGTGTTTTGCCTGGCCACAAAAATAGCAGCGTGGCCCCGCAGGTTTTTCGGGGCGTCCTGCGGCGCAGGCCTGGGGGGAGTCCGAGTCCATGGGGGAGAGAGAGGCTGAATTACACGCTGCCCAGGGAGCCACCGTGCGGTCGGGGGCGTATGAATGGGCGTTTCTGTTTGCGACATCTAGGGAGGTAGCGAGGGACCGTGCCTCCGTGAGTCTCAAGGTTTCCCTTTCTAATAGTCTCTGGCGGATCTGTGGGGACTGCATTACTGCAACAAAGGCGTATCAGATGAGGAGTTCAGTGTGCTCATTAGCAGACACTTGTGGGCAGCCGCAGTTCCTCCCCAGTACAAGGAGGGTACGGTAAAAATTGGGCAACGACTCACCAGGGATCTGCTGCCTTGTGGCTAGTAAGTGCCGAGCGTAGACTTGATTTACCGGCCGGATGAAGTGTCCTTTGAGCAGGTCCATGGCCGCGTCGTAGTCGGTCGTGTCCTCGATGAGCGTGTAGATGGCGGTGCCAACGCACGAGTGGAGGATGTGTAGCTTCTGCTCCTTCGTTGGTACGTTTTCCGCCGTACTAAGGTAGCTGTTGAAACAAGCCAGTCAGTGCTTAAATGTGGCTGTTGCGTTCGCTGCATGGGGGTTGAGTCGTAGACTCTCCGGCTTGATGCGGAGCTCCATCCTTTAAAATCTTGTAGATTAAATTGATGCGCGATCAATGAACACAGAAACGAAGGAGTAGTCCGAATCGAAGGCTTTAATCTAGAAGAAGTGTGCCCAGCAGCTTGAGTACAGAAAGAACGATGGCTGCTGGGAAACACGGGTTCTTATACTCCGCCTCGTGGGCGGAGCTACCCTCATCTCGACCAATGGGAAGACAACACTTGGGCCGATGGGCAGCGAGCCTTCTCCACCAATAGCTGCTCACACTCCCAGCTACTGTAGTGCCTCTAGTCGTACTACCACATCCATCAAACACACAAACACTGCACCCCCATCAAACACACACACACTGCACCCCCACCAAACACACACACACTGCGCCCCTACCCAACACACACACTGTAACCCCACCCAACACACTCACTGCACCCCCACCAAACACACACACTGCATCCCCACCAAACACACACACACTGCACCCCTACCCATCAGAAATACACTGCACCCCCTTCCAACACAAACACACACTGCACCCCCAGACCACAAATGCACACAATTCAACCCCAACCCCCACACACAACACCCCCACCACACAAACACACACACAGACAATTCACCCCAGCCTAGAAACATAAACAATTCACCCACACCCCCACACACACAGCCCCTACACCCGCACAAACAAACACACACAAACACACTACAGCCCCAGACCACAAATACACACAATTCAGCCCCACCCCCTACACACTGCATCCCCACTCCAAAACAAACACACACAAACAATTCCACCACAACCCACACAATACACACATCCCACAAAACACATACAAGGCACCCCCACCCCCCACACACAGCACCCCACCACAAATACAGAACCCGTATCTCACACACACATTTACCCCCACCCCACACAGCACCACCCCCTCACAAACACAGCAGTGCCGCCCCGCACCCACACGCACAAAGCACCCCCACCCCACGCACAAAGCACCCCCACTCCACAAACACACAGCACCCCCACCCCACAAACACACTTGTAAACTGCACACACATCCCACAAACATACAGCACGCGCACCCCAGACACACAGCACCCACACCCTACACACTGCATACCTACTCCACACACAAAGCACCCCCACCCCACAAACACACTCGTACACAGCACACCCACCCCACAAACACATAGCACCCCACTCCACACACAAGCAGACTGCATCCCCACTCAACAAACACAGACACAGCACGCCCACCCCAGACACACAGCACCCACAGTTCATAAACGCACAACACCGCACACCATATGCACAACACCCCATCCCCCATGCACACACACTAAATCTCCTCCCAACAAACATGCACACACTGCAACCCCACCCCACAAACACACACAAGTCACCTCCATCCCACAAACACACACTGCATCCCTTCTGCACAAAAACACGTACACCATACACCCACCCCACAAACACAGACTGCACCTCCACCCCACAGAAATGCAGCACCCTATCAGACACAGCACCCACCTCCCAAACATACCCACTGCGCCACCACTCAACAAACACACCTCGATCACCCCCATCGCACAAACATAATCACACCACCGCACTCCACAAACACTCTCACACACTGCACTCCTGCCCAAAACCACCATACACACACACAGTAGCCCCACTCCACAGATACACAAGCACACACACACTGCGCCCCTACCCCACTCACACAGCAACCCCACCCCACATATACTGAAACACTGCATCCCCTCCGGTTTAGCTCAATGGGCTAGACAGCTGGTTTGTGATGCAGAGGCCAACAGCGCAGGTCCAATTCCCGTACCGCCAGAGGTTATTCATATAATCTTCATTGTCACAAGTAGGCTTACATTAGCACTGCAGTGAAGTTACTATGCAAACCCCTCAGTCGCCATATTCCAGTGCCTGCTCGGATACACAGAGGGAGAATTCAGAATGTCCAATCCACCGAACAGCACGTCTTTCGGGACTTGTGGGAGGAAACCGGAGCACACGAGGAAACCCACACAGACTCGGGATAACATGCAGCCTCCACACAGACAGTGACCCAAGTTGGGAATTGAACCTGTGACCCTTGCGCTGTGAAGCAACAGTGCTAACCAATGTGCGCCGTGCTGGCCCAGTCCCGCCTTCTCAACCTTGCCCATCGCCTGAGGTGAGGTGATCCTCGAATTAAATCACCAGCAGTCAGCCCTTGGGCAAAGCAGCCTATTCTCATCTGGGACATGTTTACCTTAACTTAACCCCTCCCGTCAAAAACACACACAGAGCAACCCCCCCCCCACCCAACAAACACACACGTTGCACACTCACCCCACACACACTGCACCTCAAAGAAAACGCATACACAGCACCGCCACCCCACAAAGATTGCAACACCCACCCACAAACCCACAGGCACATCATACCCACCCCACAAACACACACAGACTGCACCCCCACCCAACAAACACACAGGCGCATCACCCCCACCCCACACACACAAACACACAGACTGCAGGCCCACTCCACAAAGAAACACGCACATCACCTTCACTCACAAACACACGTGCACATTCTGCCCTACCCCACAAGCTAAACACAACAGCCCCTCACCAAAATAGACACAACACTCAACCCCCCCACACACACACACTGTGCCCAACCCCACAAACACAACACCCCAACCCACTAACACACACACCTCCACCCCACAAACACACACACATCATCCCCAGCCCACAAACACACACACATCACCCCCCTCCCTACAAGCACACCCCCACCACCCCACCCCACAAAAATATCCCACCCCCACCCCACAAACACACCACGCCCACCCCACAAACACATATACACATCACCCCAACCCAAACACACACAGATCACTCCCACCCCAAAAACACAAAACACTCAACCCCCACCCCCACACACACTGTGCCTCCACGCCACAAACACACATCAGCACCACCCCACAAACACACACACAGCAACCCCCACCCACAAACACACACACCCATCACCCTCACCCCACAAACACACACACAGCAACCCCCACCCACAAACACACACAGACTGCACCCTCATCCAACAAACACTCAGGCACATCACCCCCACCCACAAAAACACACTCACATCACCCCCACCCCACAAACACACACTCACCCCCTCTTACCCTACAAACACACACGCACATCACCCCCACCCACAAACACACACACATCACCCCCACCCACAAACACACACACATCACCCCCACCCACAAACACACACACATCACCCCCACCATCAAACACACACATCACCCCATCCCTGCGACACACACACACATCACACCCACCCCACACACACACTCCACCCCCACTCCACAAACACACACACATACCATCCCCACCCCACAAACACACACACACATCACCCTCACCCCAAAAATACACTCCACCCTCACCCCACAAACACACACACACCCCACCACAAACTACCCCTACCCCACAAACTCGCAGATATAACCCCCACCCCACCATAAGATGATAAGACATAGGAGCAGAATTAGGCCACTTGGCCCATCGTGTCTGCTTCGCCATTCAATCATGGCTGATATTTTTCTGATCCACATTCTCCTGCCTTTTTCCCATAACCCTTGATCCCCTTATTAATCAAGAACCTATCTACCTCTGTCTTAAAGACACTCAGTGATTTGGCCTGCACAGCCTTCTGCGGCAAAGAGTTCCACAGATTCACCACCCTCTGACTGAAGAAATTCCTCCTCATCTCTGTTTTAAAGGATTCTCCCATTAGTCTGAGATTGTGTCCTCTGCTTCTTTCACCCGCACCCCACAAACACACCCCGCAAACACACACTGAACCCCCACCCACAAACTCACAGCACTCAACCCGCTCCACACGAACACACACCACCACCACCCACAAATACACACACATCACCCCCCACCCAACAAGCATACACATAAACTCACCCACCCCACAAACACACACACACCACCCCGACAGGCACACACACACAAACACACATGAAATGAAAATCGCTTATTGTCACGAGTAGGCTTCAAATGAAGTTACTGTGAAAAGCCCCTAGTCGCCACATTCCGGCGCCTGTTCGGGGAGGCTGTTACGGGAATCGAACCGTGCTGCTGGCTTGCCTTGGTCTGCTTTCAAAGCCAGCGATTAGCCCTGTGAGCTAAACAGCCCCTACACCCCACAAACATGCACACATCACCCCCACTCCACAGACATACACACACACATCACCCCACCCCACAAACACACACACACCATCCCACAAACACATGAACCCCACCCCAAAAACACACCCCACCCCACCAAGAACAACTCCCACCCCACAATCCCGGACACATCACCCCTAACCCACGAACATACACACTCGTACACATTACCCCACAAACATACACACACTGCACCCCCAACCCACAAACACACAGCACTCAACCCGCTCCACACACACACCACCTCCACACACAAACACACATACGCACTGCATCCCACTCCCTAACACACACAGACACCCTGCACCCTCATCCCTCAAGCACACTGCACCCCCAGCCCTACAGCCTCTCTGCTGCCTTTCAAATCGGACTCAGCAGCTCCTCCAGACTCTGAGAGATTGTCGCCTCAGCACAGTTCCTCGTCAGAATCATGTGTCCCTGCTGCTGCAGCATGGCAAACTACTTGGAGCAGAACTGCAGTTACGTTTCAACTGATCCCAAGTCGAACAGCTTTTGGGGAGGGAGGAAGATCCCCGTGTTGTTTTGGTTACAATGCTGTCACTGGTAAATTTCAGCACTTGTCTCTGAACACATGTAGGAAGCACATAGCTTGTTAAATATTCTTCATGAAAATACTTCCCCTTGATATTGCATAAACCTGTTTCTGTGCAGTGTGAGCATTTCATGAAATGGAGTTATCAGCTCAGGAATCGTGTTGCCGGTAACCAGAGGTTGGAGAATAATTGTACACGATGTCCATGAGCAAACCCAGGCAACTAGTCATATTCATTACTTCAGGATGTTACTAGAGTGTAGTGTTATGCTGCTTCGGATAACACAGGCTGCTACTTGATGCAGTCTTAACTAAAGGATGCTCCAGACTCTGAAATGAGTTCAACGTGTTTATTGAACTATTAATACAGTTCTCAACTAAGTTTGACTCTCTGCTAATCTAACTGTAGTAACTCAGTCTAACTGCACCAGTTTGCTCTAAACCACCTGCTGCTGGGGTGTGATGCTGCTGATCAACCCTGTCTAACTCTCTGGATGTCTGTCTGTGGAAAGAGGCAGGGTGTGATCATCCCTTTTATAGTGTTAATGTTTTGCCCCCTTGTGGTGATGCCACCTCTGAGTGTCCTGACTGCCCATTGTCCGTGTCCTATTCTGAATGTTCATTGGTTGCATGTTTGCATATCATGACAGAGATTGTCTCCGAAGGTAAGATAGGGAATTTGAGCATCATGTTTCCTTTCAGAGAACATAAAACAGGTGGGAGACAGCTCATGTGTGCAAGTCAGGTAGACACAAGGGCGAGGACACCGTTTCGCAATTCTAAAGTGTACAAGTCACACATGTTCCATTATTTTGTGCTGGGTGGTGAGCCCTCTAATCAGCACTCCAAATGTGACCTAAAACGTTTTTAGGGGTAAAGGTTTGAGGGCCAGGAGGAGCAAGAACGATCTTAATGTTTCCATTAGAAATTCATGTCCCGGGGCAACACGGTGGCGCAGTGGTTAGCACTGCTGCCTCACAGCGCCGAGGTCCCAGGTTCAATCCCGGCTCTAGGTCACTGTCCGTGTGTAGTTTGCCATTCTCCCTGTGTTTGCTTGGGTTTCGCCCCCACAACCCAAAGATATGCAGGGTAGGTGGATGGGCCACGCAAAATTGCCCCTTAATTGGAAAAAATGAACTGGGTACTCTAAATTTATTTTTTAAAAATTCATGTCCCTTGGGTAAGCCAGATGTCTCCCACCCCCAGTGCGCCTCCTCACTCCATTTACTGTCCCCAGGTGGCTCGGTCCGTTGAGGGTGCTGTCGGATTTTCAATTCCCCAAGCTGAAGCTCGCTGTCTGCTTTCCAATGAGGCTCAAACTTGAACATGTTACGGGCAATAGGTTGTATTTATCAACTGATACACCACTGAATTTACACCCGCTTTGGCGAAGTTGCACACTGTGCTTTTCGATGTCCACGATAGGATAGTGTCGAGGTGATGGCGTAAACACAATTGCTTCCCAGCGACACGAGGCCCAGGGAAGGGAGGTGCTGTTAGAAAAACTATTGTGAATTGTTACAATACTTTCTGTTGTGCACGTATACTGAAGCCGCGGTGCAGCAGTGGAAAGTCCCGAATTGGGATTATACCTTGGTTTCCTGGCTGGTGTGGTTCAGAAACACGTCAAAACACTTACCCACTGAGCAACATGGGAGAGTCTTTCTTCTCTAGGAGACAATGACAGAAATTGTGAGAGGTCATGTAGAGCACACATACTTTAGTGTACCATTAACCTGTGCTGGTAAATTAATGTCTTAAACTCAATATTGATCATTTTAATATGACACAAAACATGTCGGGAATATTACCATAGCAACTGCAAAGGAAAATCACTTGTTCGATGTGAATGGCTTATTTACTGAAACTCTCCCAAGGCTACAAGGCTATATTTTGACAAAATATACCTCGCATAGCATGTTGCTATCAATTGGGTTTGAGAGCTGGGTTTATTACTGCAAGGCCATGAAAGGTCAAACCATTGAAGACTGAGTAATCAGTCTGAGAGTCGGTGGCTGCTATCGTCTGGCGTTGCCTGCGGATTCAACCTTGCCCGCCTACTATCACTGTTTTAGCTTTTACCATGACAATTGAATGGAACAGAATATCTTAAGTGATTAAAGATGTCTCATTATTTTTAGCGGTACAATTTAAGAATTCAGATAAATAATCTACATTATTTAATTTATCCCATTATTACAACGTAAACAAATAATGCCTGGTTTGTTCACAACTGTCCAGAATGAAGCCTTTTAACATTACTGTAATAACCACCTCCCAGTCTCACATTTTACCAATTTACAAGGATGAGCAGTGCAAACACATTTTCTCCTTAGAAAGAACAGGTGTGTTATTTCCCCCAGAAAATGGTGAAAATAACTAAAAATGTGTGTGTCTGCAACTATTTTGAGAACACGACTCCAACTCCCCCCCCGCCCCCTCGATTTCCCTGCATTTTTTTATTTTTCTCTCCTGATGGCACACTCACATACAGGTTTGGTAGCACAGTGGTTAGCACTGTTGCTTCACAGCGCCAGGGACCCGGGTTCGATTCCCGGCCCCGGCTTGTGTCACTGTCTGTGCGGAGTCTGCACGTTCTCCCGTGTCTGAGTGGGCTTTCTCCGGGTGCCCCGGTGTCCTCCCACAAGTCCCGAAAGACGTGCTGTTGGTGGATTTGACATTCTGAATTCTCCCTCTATGTACCCGAACAGGCGCCGGAATGTGGCGACTAGGGGATTTTCACAGTAACTTCATTGCAGTGTTAATGTAAATCTACCTGTGACAATAAAGATTGTTATTATCAAAGTATTGCGAAATGGGTGATGGCAAATCAGCTGCGAGCTTGAAATCTCTCCCAATTTTTACTTCAGTGGGTGAAAATGGGGAGCGTTGTCAACCGAGCTGCTGTTGTTTTGCTGTCACCCTTTTCACACTGTCACATGGAATTGAGATCTGCACACCTCTTTGCGGATGAAGAATGATCAGGTGGAGAAGCCCTGATTGTTTACCCTTCCTCTCAGCTCATGGACACTGAAACCAAAAGCTGCCATGCCTGAGAACAGAGCAAACGCTGAATCAAACCTGGGACAGGTATAGTCTGCTTTGCCCAGCACATCAGCAGGTGATGTCTTTACCTATTGAACCACTGGGATGGCAAGAAATCCATGCATAAGGGCAAGTAGTTTCTTGATGGAAATCTGGGCTGATTTCTCGATAATGATCTGTTGATGATAGAATCATAGAATTTCTACAGTGCAGAAGGAAGCCATTTGGCCCATCAAGTCTGCGCCAACCCTTGGAAACCGTACCCTACCTAGGCCCACGCCCCGACCCTATTCCTGTAACCCAGTAACCCAGTAACCTCACCTAAGCTTTTGAACACTAAGGGGCAATTTAGCTTGTCCAATCCACCTAACCTGCACATCTTTGAATTGTGGGAGGAAACCAGAGCACCTGGAGGAAAACCACACAGACACAGGGAGAATGTGCAAACTCCACACAGTCAACCAAGGCCGGAATTGAACCCGGGTCCATGGGGCTGTGAGGCAGCAGTGCTAACTGCTGTGCCACTGTGTCGCCCCAATATTAGTGAACATGTATTTGATATGGCTGTCTGAAATTCTGCAGTCCTTTATTTTTAGGCATTAACCCCATATGAAATAACTAATTAACACCTGCAATAAACTAGGACTGAGGAACATCACATGAATGTCTTTGGACATTAGTATCATCAGCAGTGACTTTTAAGCTCCAACATGATCTTTATTTATCTCACATAGCTGGAATAATCTGGTATTAAGTAATTAATAATGTGTTGTAAACTATTACTGGAAAACTATTTGCGACAAAAATGTTAGCCTGTAAAATCATCTCATCATTGAAGTCTGGTTGAACTTTTAGTTCCATATATTCAGATATTTCCTTTAAATACACGGCCGCGTTGCCACACCTGGAGGATCCAAAATGGAAAGATGTCTCTCTAATCTTCTGGTTTTTGGTGCACTGAAAGACAAACAGAAACCTGCCAATGCTTCCAAAGTTTAACACATCCTACAACAATTCTGGCTCAACAAGTGTGTATTATTTTCTGCATTTGACTTTGATCACGTATGAGGGACAGAAGTCCAACTTGGAGAGCTGTGAGAGGGTTTTGCCACCTGAATTCTGTGCTGACTTTTGGGCTCACCCAAGTTGTCAGAACTGGTAGAAGTGAGTGTCGACGGATGGACTCGTAGCCCGCAGATGTTTGCGAAATGTAATACGTTTGTGATTCATGTAAACAACCATCAGTTTGCCAATTGTCACAGCCGTTTGTGTCTGAGCCCAGATTCAAGTGTGCACATGGAGGGTTTCTGGTCCTTTTAATGCCACATTGCACCCTGGGAGGTTGACATTTGAAACCCACGGCATTCATGTGCAATTTGCTCCACATTCCCGCAAGTGTCACTTCTGAAAATAGAACTTGTTTTGGTGATCAGGTTGAAGGACCTGTGACTGAATAGTTCAACATAGTTGGCCTCAGCAAAATGTCTAAAGGAGAAAGAAAGAAGGTTTGAGGAAAGTACCTTCTGTACCCAGTGCTGTCATATTCTCTCTCTCTCAGCAAAACAAAAGAAAAATGAATCTTTATTTTTGTGCATTACTTTTAGCCTTTAGGAGACCAGCACTTTCAGGTTTCCACTTCCTTCAGTGTACTATTTTCGGATACCAAGAGTGCAGGACACACAGATTTCCAAGGCCGTAGCATATTTTATCAATGCAGTAGAGATTTGCCTTTAACCTTGTTTAATTGAAAGACATAGACCAGCTCTTAAGCTGAGCTTTATCAATCTTATTGAATAATCACTGTTTTGTCCAACAAGTCAAAAACCTTTCCAATTTGAACCGCTCATATTGATTTGCACTCTGTTCTTCTTTCAAACCCTGAAACTATTCTTCCTGCAAATTTTAAATATTAAATTTGGTGTCTATGATAAAGTGAACTTTAAATAAATAATAAAGTGCATTTCTTCACCACAAGTAGCATTGTTGAATCTATAAATTACTTTTTTTAAGAAAAGAAGCCAATTGCTTGACAGTTCCAGTCACAGAAATTTGCAATGTCACTTGGTGTTGTATAATAAGGATACCATCTGTCAATGTCTAATTATATTCCAACCTACTATCAATTATCCAGTCGGTTTGTCAGCCATCCAGTGACACTATTCCTGAAGCACTACTGACCCCCAGTGGTAATGCAGCATTATTATGTGCTACATGGCAGCTACAGAAAGCAGCAGTCTCAAATTGTTAACTTTCATATATCCCTGAAATCACTTTGATTACCAAACAATTTAGAACATAGAACAGTACAGCACAGAACAGGCCCTTCGGCCCTCGATGTTGTGCCGAGCCATGATCACCCTACTCAAACCCACGTATCCACCCTATACCCGTAACCCAACAACCCCCCCCCCCCCCTCTTAACCTTACTTTTTAGGACACTACGGGCAATTTAGCACGGCCAATCCACCTAACCCGCACATCTTTGGACTGTGGGAGGAAACCGGAGCACCCGGAGGAAACCCACGCACACACGGGGAGGACGTGCAGACTCCGCACAGACAGTGACCCAGCCGGGAATCGAACCTGGGACCCTGGAGCTGTGAAGCATTTATGCTAACCACCATGCTACCGTGCTGCCTAAATTTAGAAAGTTAAATATGAAAGTTTTTTTTCCCTGCATAAATTTAAATTGGTGCATCTAACCACTTAACCATCAACAGTACCCTGGAATGACATTATCAATTATGTCTAATTTTCAGTTACAAATCCAAAATTATACTAGATTTATCAACGTTTCAGCTTTGCAGAATAGCAATACAGCGCTACCTCTTGCATTGCAGGAAGGGCGGAATTAATCAGGAAGAGGTTCAATTAGTTGAATATTGTCTAATGCTTGATTTCCTTCTGCTGAGGGATGACGGATGGCTTATATCTTTTATTTTCTTCTGTTTGTTCCCTCGCCTGTCACATAGTGAAATGAAAATGAAATGAAAATCGCTTATTGTCACAAGTAGGCTTCAAATTAAGTTACTGTGGAAAGCCCCTAGTCGCCACATTCCGGCGCCTGTTCGGGGAGGCTGGTACGGGAATTGAACCCACGATTCTGGCTGTCTTGGTCTGCTTTAAAAGCCTGCTATTTAGTCCTGTGCTAAACCAGCCCCGTGTCCCACCAATCCCGTGTCATTGACCTCCTCTTGGGCACTTTGCCTCTGCCCACCCAATCCCAACTCATCGCTTGCAATCTGCGTTCTGACTCATAGATTAAACCCTCAAATTCCCTCAGCCTTTGTGATCGCCAAAGGGTCCTTCAAGACACCCATGTGCCTGCTCAGGAGCAGATATCCCAAGTGCGGCATCCTCCTCTTTCACCTGCCTTCCCACCCACTGGTCAGTATTATCTCCGTCAACCTAAATGAGTGTTCTCTGGCAGGGTGCTCTTAATTATTTTTCAGTAAAAATCCCATTACTGTAGTGCGGTGAATTTAATTTTTGTGAAATCCCACATTTCCATGACATAGCCATCACCGAGATTTTTGTAACCAACCCCAACACCCGAACCTATTTTCACCCTCCTTCTCCTGAAAGGTTTGATTTAAGCTGAGTTCTGATCCTAATGTACAGCCACCCACTTTGACCATTCTTCGTGGAAGAGCATCAACTGTGAGTGTTGAGAAGAAGCAGGATACCTTCCTGGTTTCATCCAGCAGCTACACAAGAAAACGTTTTATAGGAGTCACTGCAAAACAGGAGCGAGAATACGGCCTGATTTTCCAGCACAAACATGACCGGCTGAACCGCCTCCTTAACAGTTTATGCTTCTATTTTGATCCCCCTCCCAAGCCCAGCAGTGATGGAAGGACCTATTACCACATCAACAGAAATAAACAACCTCCGTAATTCTCATTATACGGTGACTCCTGCTAGAATGTGCGAGAACAGGCTGTGAAGCTTTCAAATAATCGTTTAGCCTATTCCAACTCACTAGGGTCATTCATGCCCCGCTGAACTGCATCTTAGCCCTGCATGTGATGAAGCTTCAACCTCTCTGTGATTTCAGCCCTTGATTCCCATTAATAAAAATGAACAGGAGTGGGCTGCATGTGATCTATGCTCCCAGTGGTTAAGGGAGTGCGAATTCAGAAAATCAACCCTTATGATGTATGGCTCATAAGCATTCAAACAAAATAGTTTCAAGAATCCCAGAACTGTGGTGCATTACCTTTTGAATTATCCTCTGCCTCAACCGTCCATTTGGCACTCATCTCCCTCCATGATCTACCCACTGCCCCGCCCTGCCGCACCAAGAGCCCACTTGTGAACCATGGCTATCCCAGTAATGGCATGGGAGCCTACCTATAATCAAACAACAACACCCTCAGAACTTGGGACTAAGGCAAACTGCTGGATGGAGGTCCCATCCTTTCACTCATCTGGTAGCACATTTCCAGGACTGCAGCTTCTGGGCTGGGTATTTTGTTGTTCTTCACGGTTGAGAATGGAATTCCTGAGAACACACAGCCTGGAAATTATTCTTATTAGTGGTATTAGATGGATCCTTAATGTATTCTCATAGAATCATAGCATTTACAGTGCCGAAGGAGGCTATTCGGCCTATCGGGTCTGCACCAGCCCTTGGAAAGAGCACCCATCTTAAACCCACACTTCCACCTTATCCCAGTAACCCCACCTAACCTTTTTTTTGGACACTAAGGGCAATTTAGCCTGGCCAGTCCACCTAACCTGCACAGCTTTGGGCTGTGAAAGTAAACCGGAGCACCTGGAGAAAACCCACGCTGATACGGGGAGAACGTACACATTCTGCAAAGACAGTGACCCAAGCCAGGAATCGAATCTGGGACCCTGGAGCTGTGAAGCAACAGTGCTAACCACATGCCGCCCTATTCTAGCGACTTTCCTCTGCCCACTATTTCAGTGGCAGTAATAGTTTTTTCAGAACGAGTGAACTGTCTCTTTTAAATCAGTAGGAGGAATAACATGAGGATGTATTGTGAGATTGTTTGTTGTCCAAGTTAAAGTTATGAGCATGCTGCTTATTTATTGATCTATTCGATTATATGTAAATTCCTAGAATTGATCAATGGTGTTGATAATGCAGCAGGGGACTTCCGGTTGCGGCTATGACCAGCTAAGTCGCACGTTTGTCTGCTCCTGCGGGGAAGGTGTTTTCGGGCCGATTGGAGGGCCCCTAATGGCGCTGGAACGACGATTCCCGGTGGGGGAAGGTTCCCAGAGGAGAACCCTGCAAAATTTATGGTCGTCACCCGAAGTGGGGCAGGAAAAAAAGCGGCAGCAGCTCCCCGAAAAAAGCGGGGGAAGAAACCCAAAATGGCGGCCGGCGGCGCACCCGAGGACTGGAGGAAATGGGTGGAGGAGCAGCAGGCCGTTCTCCTGCGCTTCTTCACGGAGCTGAAAGTAGAGCTGCTGGAGTCGATGAACGCGACGACCACCAGGCTGATGGGAGCCCAGGCGACCCAAGAGGCGTCAATTCGGGAGCTGCAGCAGGAGATGGCTGTGAGGGAGGAGGAGGCCACGGTCCTCGTGGGAAAGGTGGAGGTGCACGAGGCACTCCACCTGAAATGGCAAAACCGACTGGAGGAGATGGATACCCGCATGAGGCGGAAAAACCTGAGGATCCTGGGCCTGGCAGAAGGGCTGGAGGGGTCGGACCTCCCGAGGTATGTGGCAGAAATGCTGGGCTCACTGATGGGGGCCGGGGCCGTCCCTTCGCCCCTGGAACTGGAGGAGGCCTACAGAGTAATGGCCAGGAAGCCAAGAGCAAACGAACCCCCGAGGGCGGTGCTGGTTCGGTTCCAGCGATTCAGTGACCGGGAGAGGGTGCTGAGGTGGGCCAAGAGAGAGAGGAGCAGCAAATGGGAGAACTCGACGGTGAGGATCTACCAGGACTGGAGTGCGGAGGTGGCAAAGCGGCGGGCCCGGTTCAACCGGACGAAGGCGGTGCTGCATGCCAAGAGAATCAGATTCGGGATGCTGCAGCCAGCGCGCTTGTGGGTGACCTATAAGGACCAGCACCACTATTTCGAGTCCCCGGAGGAGGCGTGGGCCTTTGTCCAGGAAGAAAAGCTGGACTCGAACTAGAACCAGGGGATACTTGGCGGTCGTTGCCGCTCTGGTACTTTAAGCTGGACACGTGGCTTTCTTTTGGTTGGATTTTCACTTGGCTGTATTTTTGGACCCTTTTTTTTCTCTCTACCAGTTTTTTTTCTTTTTTCTGTTATTTATAATGTTATGTTGGGGGGGCGGGGTGGGGGGGGAGTGCCGGGGGTATGTGTTTCTTGTGGGGTTTTTTTCTATCGGTGTGGGATCGGGGACGGGGGTGGAACTGAAGATGGAGGGGTGGGGAGTGGCAGGGCGAAAGCGCGGGCTTTCCTCTGGTTTCCCGCGCACGGGGCAGAGGAGGGAGGAGGGTGGGAGAAAGGGGCGTGGTCAGCACTGGCTCCCTTTCCCGCGCTGGAGCGGGGTCAAGGAGGGGTGGTAAGGGGGGGGATGTCCCCCATGCCGGGAGGAGTCGGATTGTGGCAGGGGCAGCCGGGTCAGCGTAAACCAGCTGACTTACGGAAGTACTATGGAGGGTGCATCGCGGCTAGGAAGGGTCCTAGCCTGGGGGGGAGGGAGGTGGGGGGGGGGGGGGGGGGAGGGGGAGGGGGGAAGGGGGGGCTACCGGGTTGCTGCTGAAAAGGCCAGGGAGGAGAAGTTGAGGACCGGAGGGGTGGGGGGAGGGCGTCATCGCCATGGGGAGCGGGTCAGAAGGGGAGGGCTGACTCGGGGCGAGCAGGTGACAGGATATGGCTAGTAGGCAGGGGAGAGGGGCGGGCTGCCCTTCGACCCGGCTGATCACTTGGAATGTGAGGGGGCTGAATGGGCCGGTCAAGAGAACGAGAGTAATCTCGCATTTGAAGGGACTGAAGGCGGATGTAGCAATGCTACAAGAGACCCATTTGAAGGTGGCGGACCAGGTCCGCCTGAGAAGGGGGTGGGTGGGACAGGTGTTCCATTCAGGACTGGACGCAAAGAACCGGGGGGGTGGCGATCCTGGTAGGGAAGAGGGTGTCGTTCGTGGCGGCGGAGGTGGTGGCGGATAAAGAGGGTAGATATGTCATGGTGAAGGGTAGGCTACAGGGGGAGAAAGTGGTGATGGTTAATGTGTATGCCCCGAATTGGGACGACGCTGGCTTCATGAGGCGCCTACTGGGCCTCATTCCGGACCTGGAGGCAGGGGGCCTGATCATGGGGGGGGACTTCAACACAGTGCTGGACCCCGTGCTGGACAGATCGAGTTCAAGGACGAGTAGGAGGCCGGCAGCGGCAGAAGTGTTAAAGGGGTTTATGGAGCAGATGGGAGGGGTAGATCCCTGGAGGTTTGGGAGGGCGAGGGAGTATTCCTTTTTCTCCCATGTCCACAGAGTCTATTCTAGAATTGACTTTTTTGTATTGAGCAGGGGACTGATCCCGAAAGTACGGGAAGTGGAGTACTCGGCCATAGCGGTCTCAGACCATGCGCCACACTGGGTAGATTTGGAAATGGGGGAGGCGCGAGACCAGCGTCCGCTGTGGCGCCTGGATGTGGGGTTGCTGGCGGATGAGGAGGTGTGTAAGAGGGTCCGGAAGAGCATTGAAAGATATCTGGACACTAATGACACGGGGGAGGTGCAGGTGGGGATGGTCTGGGAGGCCCTGAAGGCGGTGATCCGGGGGGAGCTGATCTCCATACGGGCGCATAGGGAAAGGAGGGAGAGACAGGAGAGGGAGAGGCTGGTGGGGGAGCTTTTGGACGTGGATAGGAGATATGCGGAGGCACCAGAGGAGGGGCTGTTGGGGGAACGGCGCAGTTTGCAGGCTAAGTTCGACCTGTTGACCACCAGAAAGGCAGAGACACAGTGGAGAAGGGCGCAGGGCGCGATTTATGAATATGGGGAGAAGGCGAGTAGGATGTTGGCGCATCAGCTCCGCAAGCGGGATGCGGCTAGAGAAATTGGGGGAGTGAGGGAGAGGGGTGGGAACGTAGTGCAGAAGGGGCCAGAAGTAAATGGGGTCTTCAGAGACTTCTATAAGGAGCTGTATCGGTCAGAGCCGCCGACGAGGGGAGGGGGGATGGAGGGCTTCTTGAACAAATTGAGGTTCCCCAAGGTCCAAGAGGAGCTGGTAGAGGGGCTGGGGGCGCCGATAGGGTTAGAGGAGCTAGTCAAGGGGATTGGGCATATGCAGACGGGGAAGGCGCCGGGGCCAGACGGGTTCCCGGTGGAATTTTACAAAAAATATGCGGATTTGGTGGGCCCTGTGCTGGTACGAGCCTTCAACGAGGCATGGGAGGGGGGGGGCTCTGCCCCCGACAATGTCGCAGGCACTGATCTCTCTGATCTTGAAGCGGGACAAGGACCCCGTGCAGTGTGGGTCATATAGGCCTATCTCGCTCCTGAATGTGGACGCCAAGTTGCTGGCAAAGATCCTGGCTACCAGGATAGAGGATTGTGTGCCAGGGGTGATACACGAGGACCAGACGGGTTTTGTGAAAGGGCGGCAGCTTAATACGAACGTGCGGAGACTGCTAAACGTCATCATGATGCCGGCAGTGGAGGGTGAGGCGGAGATAGTGGTGTCATTGGACGCGGAGAAAGCATTTGATAGGGTGGAGTGGAAGTACCTGTGGGAGACGCTGGAACGGTTTGGATTTGGGGAGGGATTTATTAAATGGGTGAAGCTGCTCTATTCGGCCCCGACGGCAAGTGTAGTGACGAATGGTAGGAGATCGGAGTATTTTGGGCTCCACCGGGGGACCAGACAGGGGTGCCCCTTGTCCCCCCTGCTCTTCGCACTGGCAATTGAACCGTTGGCGATGGCACTGAGGGGCTCAGGGGGGTGGAGAGGGCTGACAAGGGGCGGGGAGGAGCACCGGGTATCGCTATACGCGGACGACCTGCTGCTATACGTGGCAGACCCAGAAGGGGGAATGCCGGAGGTGATGGAACTGCTAGCAGAATTTGGGGACTTTTCGGGGTACAAGCTAAACTTGGGCAAGAGTGAGGTATTTGTGATACACCCAGGGGACCAGGAAGAGGGAATCGGGAGACTCCCGTTGAAGAGAGCAGGAAAGAGTTTTAGATATTTAGGGGTGCAGGTGGCAAGGAACTGGGGGACTCTCCACAAGCTGAACTTCTCCAGGCTGGTGGAACAGATGGAGGAGGAATTTAAAAGGTGGGACATGGTGCCGCTGTCGCTGGCGGGCAGAGTGCAATCCGTTAAAATGACGGTCCTCCCGAGGTTTTTGTTTTTATTTCAGTGCTTGCCCATCTTCCTCCCTAGGGCCTTCTTCAAAAAGGTGACGAGTAGCATCATGAGCTACGTGTGGGCGCACGGCACCCCAAGGGTGAGGAGGGTCTTCTTGGAGCGGAGTAGGGATAGTGGAGGGCTGGCATTACCCAATCTTTCGGGGTATTACTGGGCGGCAAATGTATCGATGGTGCGCAAGTGGATGATGGAAGGGGAGGGGGCAGCTTGGAAACGAATGGAGAGGGCGTCCTGTGGCAACATAAGCCTGGGGGCCCTAGTAACGGCGCCATGGCCGCTCCCTCCCACGAGGTACACCACGAGCCCGGTGGTGGCGGCCACCCTCAGGATCTGGGGGCAGTGGAGGCGACATAGGGGGGAAGTGGGAGGTCTGATGGAGGCACCGTTAAGAGGGAACCATAGATTCATCCCGGGCAACATGGACGGGGGATTTCAGAGCTGGCACAGGGTGGGCATCAGGCAGCTGAAGGATCTGTTTGTAGATGGGAGGTTTGCGAGCCTGAGAGAGCTGGAGGAGAAATTCGGGCTCCCCCCGGGAAACATGTTTAGACATTTGCAGGTGAAGACATTTGCTAGACGCCAGGTGGAAGGGTTTCCCTTGCTCCCCAGTAGGGGGGCGAGTGATAGGGTGCTCTCGGGGGTCTGGGTCGGAGGGGGGAGGATATCGGACATCTACAAAGTAATGCAGGAGGCGGAGGAGGCATCAGTAGAGGAGCTGAAAGCCAAGTGGGAGGGGGAGCTGGGAGAACAGATAGAGGATGGGACATGGGCTGATGCCCTGGAGAGGGTTAATTCATCCTCCTCGTGTGCGAGGCTTAGCCTCATTCAATTTAAGGTGCTACATAGAGCCCATATGACGGGGACAAGGATGAGTCGGTTCTTTGGGGGTGAGGACAGATGTGTCAGGTGTTCGGGAAGTCCAGCGAACCATGTCCATATGTTTTGGGCATGTCCGGCACTGGAGGAGTTCTGGAAGGGGGTGGCAAGGACGATGTCGAGGGTGGTGGGGTCCAGGGTCAAATCAGGATGGGGACTTGCGATCTTTGGGGTTGGGGTGGAGCCGGGGGTACAGGAGGCGAGAGAGGCCGGAGTACTGGCCTTTGCGTCCCTAGTTGCTCGAAGAAGGATACTAATACAGTGGAAGGACGCGAGGCCTCCAAGCGTGGAAACTTGGATTAATGACATGGCAAGCTTTATTCAGTTGGAAAGGGTCAAATTCGCCCTGAGAGGGTCGGTACAAGGGTTCTTCAGGCGGTGGCAGCCTTTCCTCGACTTTTTGGCTCAGAGATAGGGTACAGAGGTCGCAGCAGCAGCAACCCGGGGGGGAGGGGAGGGGGGGAGGGGGGGTGGCAACAACGGTTGTGGTGGGTTATTTACGGTTGAAATGCGGGCAAATCTGCTCGCAGTTCATGTTTGATGTTGATTGCTGCTTTGTTTGTTTTTGGGGGAGGGGGGAGGGGGGGAGGGACAACGCGCGCGCGAGTTCGGGCGGGGGGGGGATATTTGTTAAGAGGGAATATTTTGTAATATTCTATAGTTAGTTGGGGTAAATATCTTCATGTAAAAAAATTCTTTCAATAAAAATTATTTTAAAAAAAGATAATGCAGCAGGGGGATTGTTTGTTTTAATGCTACATAAGGTTGTGGTACTTCTTACTTATTTAATGCTACAGTTTAGCAGAGATTAAACAGTAGCTCCACTGGCACACAGTATTTAATGCATTGGGAGCATTGAAGGGTCTGGGGCAAGATTTCACCAATTAATTGCAATGTTATGGTGGCCTTGTTGCAGGACGTCCCGTAGAGACAAGCTCTTTTTAGAGATGAGGGCCCACTTCAATAAAGAATGGCGCTGGACTAGCAATCCAGAGAACCCGGATTCGAATCCCACCACGGAAGGTGGTGGAATTTAAACTCAATAAAATATCTGGAATTAAAAGTCTAATGATGACCATGAAACCATTGTCAATTGTTGTAAAAAAAATCTGGTTCACTCGTGTCCTTTAGGGAAGAAAATCTGCCATCCTTACCTGGTCTGGCCTACATGTGACTGATGCATTATCAATTACGAGAAGACGAGAGTAGAATGTAATCGAGGCTTTATTACACTGGGATGTGTGGCCTCCTACAGTAGTTGACGAAATGGCTGCTGTACGGGGAGCACACATATTTATACTCCGCCTACTGGGTGGAGCCAGCAGGCAGGGATCTACCCCCGTACCTGTAGTACAGGGGCCTTACTGTAAAACACATATATATACAGTATATACATATGTGGTGACTCCCACAGTGACTCCAGACTCACAGTAATGTGGTTGACTCTTAATGCCCTCTGAAACGGCCTAGCAAACCACTCAGTTGTATTCAACCACTACAGAAACACAAAAAAGGAATGAAACCGGACGGACCACCCATCATCGACCCAGGCACCAGAAACAACAATGGCAAACCCAACCCTGCCAACCCTGCAAACTACCAAAATGCAACACCTCACATTTGTCCGGATTAAATTCCATCTGTCATTTATCTGCCCAGTTTTGCAGCCTATCTATATCCTGTTGTATTCTCTGACATCTTCATCACTATCTGCAACTCCTGCAATCTAAGTATCATCTGCAAACTTGCTAATCAGACCAGCTTTGTTTTCTTCCAAGTCATTTATATATATTACAAATAGCAGAGGTCCCAGAACTGATCCCTGCGGAACACCACTAGTTACAGACTTCTATTTGGAAAAACACTCTTCCACTGCTATCCTCTATGGCCAAGCCAGTTCTGAATCTATCTAGCTAGTTCACCCCTGACCCCGTGTGATCCCAGCCAGCCACGAGCGATCTTGTCAAGTGCGTTACTAAAGTCCATGCAGACAACATCCACAGACATTACCTCATCAATCATTTTTGTCACCTCCTCAAAAAACTCAATTAAATTAATGAGACATAACCTCCCTTGTACAATTCAATGCTGTCTGTTGCTAATAAGACCATTCACTTCCAAATGTACACAGGTTCTATCTCTGAGAATCTTTTCCAACAATTTCACTATCATTGACATCAAGCTCACTGGCCTATAATTACCCGGGTTATCCTTGTGACCCTTCTTAAATAACAGGAAAACATTCGCTATCCTCCAATCTTCTGGGATCTCACCTGTGGCCAACGAGGAAACAAACATTTCTGTTAGAGGCCCAGCGATTTCATCTCTTGTCTCCCTCAGTAATCAGGGATAGATGCCATCTGGCCCTGGGTATTTCTCTACCTTAATGTTTTTTAGCACACTTATGTTTTTTAGCACACTTAACACTTCCTTCCTCGTAATAATGACTTGTTCTAAAGTGTTTACATATCCCTCCGAGAGACCACCAACCAACACATCCTTATTCATTGTGAATACCAATGCAAAATATTCATTAAGGATCTCACCTACTTCCTTTGGTTCTACACAGAATTTCCCTCCTTTGTCCTTGAGTTGACCAACTCTTTCTCTAGCTACCCTCTTGTTCCTAATATACGTATAAAATGCCTTGTGATTCTCCTTAATCCTGTCTGCCAGGGACATTTCATGACCCCTTTTTGCCCTCCTACCTCCTTGTTTGAGCTCTTTTCTACTTTCCCTGTATTCTTCAAGTGCTTCATCTGTTTTTAGTTGCCTAGCCCTCACGTATGCATCATTTTTCTTTTTGACTAGACTCGCAGTTTCCCTGGTCATCCACGGTTCCTGAATCCTCCTTTTCCCTTTTAAAGGGCACATGCCTGCCCATCAACTGCTCCTTAAAAGACTCCCACATGCCAAATGTGGATTTACCCTCAAACAGCCTCTCCCAAATAACAGCCTCCAAATCCTGCCTAATCTGGTTGTAGTTAGCCTTCCCACAATTTAACACCTTAACCCAAGGACATCCTCAATAGACCATTCAGTCCCTCGAGCCTGCTTCTCTAGCAAAAAGACCATTCAGTCCCTCGAGCCTGCAGCACCAACCAATAGACAATTCAGTCCCTTGACCTTACTCCACCATCCAATAGACCGTTCAGTCCCTTGAGCCTCCTCTACCATCCAAATGATTGCAGTTGATCTTCTGCCTCAACTCCACTTTCCTTCCACTCATACATATCAGGTCAAAAACTGTCTCTCAGATGGAGCATCTACAAACCTCTGGGATTGAACAGATTAAAATTCCAAACACTCATAACCCTTGAAGTGAAGAAATTTGCCCTCATCTCAGTTCTCATTGATCGGCCCGTCATCCTGAGGCTGTGCATTTATGTTCCAGATTCCCCAGCCAGGGAAGAAACTTCTCAAAGTCTACTGTTGTATCTTGTGGATTTGAATCCAGTTTTATTTAATTTACGATTGCCGGTTGTTGTTGAGACATTGCTGAAACTCAGTAGAAATTCAAGTTAAAAACTTGTCAGGTGCAAATAAGAATTGTTTTATTGAAGTTCATTGGTTACAACTTGAAAATGATTTAAAAGGTAGTTTGTAGACAATTTGATTTTCTTCAAAGAATCACAGGAATTATCTTCTGAGACAATAGCCTGAACACAACTTTAAAAGTCAACGGCTGAAGTCAAAGTATGAAAATGAAATAGGAATACAGAACTCTTCTAATTCTCTTCCTTTACTTTCTCTCTCTCTCTCTCTCTTTCTCTGTCTTGTTCTCTCTGTCTCTTTCTGTCTTTCTTTCTTTCTTTCTTCTTGTCTTCTTGTCTAAAATGGTGGCCAAATCATCCATGGATATACTCTTTCATATCTGTCTTAAGCGATCCGATCACACCCCAATATAATCCTAATTGGTTTAATCTATATTCAAGACACATCCTCCCAATGCAACGCCACTTATCTGCAACAATTAAGACATTATGTCATCTCATCATGCTATTATTCCGAAAATATAAATGAAACTGTATTTTGACACAGTCTAAAATGTTTCAGCTTGCATACGTTATGGAATGTGGTTCAGGCTGTTATCACAAGTGGCCAGAAATCAGAACAATGGAGCCTTTAATTATACCACCTTAAAACCCATGGGATTTCGCTGCTGCCCTTGAAAGAATGTGATGTTTTTATCAGTGGTTCTGTTTTTCCCAAACACATGTCTGAGTTTGGAAGTTGTATATTTCTTTCATTTTAAAACTTGGATTTAATATTTCTGTCTTAAACAGTCTTCTTACCTATATTAAGTGTATTTAAAATACCTGACTTCTACATCTACCCTGTCAAAATCCTTCTGAACCTTGGCTGTTTCAAAGAGACCACCTCTCATTCTTCTAAATTGAGAGAGGAGAAACCCGGTTTACTCAGTCTTTCATCATAGGGAAACCCATTCATCCCTGGAAGCAATCTAGTTATCCTTTGCTGCATTGCCTCCTTAAAAATACTCTCTTGCTCATCATCTAATTAATATAGGGTGGGGTTTTCTGGCCGTTCGCGCTCGCTTGATGTTATGGTCCCACCGACGGTGCACCCCAGGTATGGGTTTCGCAACGGCGAGTGGTACATTCAATGGAAAACCCGTTGACAATGGCAGTACGAGAAGTCACCCTCCGCCGCTGTTGAATACACCACAGAGGGGAAGGAAAGCCCTGCCCTTTGATTGTGAATAACTGAGGCTGCAGCTTTTTGAAAATGATGTTCACACGCGCACATCATAAGTTTCAAAGCGAGAGGATAGATTAAGTAGTTTTTGTAAACTCCAATAATAGTCCGTGGTATACGGATTATGTAGATTAATGGCTGAACAACAGCATTTCAGTGATTCAAACAGCAGCTCCGAAGGTGGCCAAATATTTGCTTGGCTGTACTGTACAAATTCCAAAGTCATTAAAAATACTTTTCTAGAAGAACCCATCAGCAAAGTTTCAGGGCTTAATTGTCTTTCAAAATTCTGTGTTGCAGTGATTTAAAGATATTGACAAATAATTTAATGTTTTCTTTGCTAGGCAGAAGCTGCTGGGTTGATTCCTAAAACACTGTCTGTGGCATGTTGTTGATCAAACAACAGGCAGAGCTCAAACTTACAGGATGGATGGAGAGAGAGAGAGGGTGCAGTCAGGGACCTTCTTCTGTTTACAGCTATTTTCTCTTTCTGGTCTGGAGGAAAATAGTTTCTTAAAAGCATAAAATAGGGTTAATTGTCTCGTCTCATGATCCCTCATTAACCAACCAATTACCCAAACATGGTCATAGCAAATTAATTCAAGGTCCATGGTTTAGGCCTGATTACATTGTGGCTGGATGAGTTCCCTTCTCAGCCACAGTTTATTGTCCAAAGTGATTACATCAAATGGCTTGATCCGCACCCTGCTGAATATACAGTTTGGATGTTTTGTGAATGGATCTGGGGATGTGGCCATTCACATTCCCCTGGAATGATTATCTTTGATGATGGGTTCTTCTAGAAAGCCTGACTCCATTTTTAATTTGGAATTTGTAAGTTACAGTCATGCAGATATTCGGCCATCTTAGGAGCTGCGGTTTAAGTCACTGAAATGCTGCTGTTCTGTCTTTCAAAACTCAATCAGTGGTTCAGCCCAACAAACAAACAAGTCACTTGCAGCTTTATAACAAGATAGTCAATTAATTTAGTCCGTCCATACAAAATGCCTAGGTATATTGTCATTTTTTTTATCAATACTGGGAAAAATAACCACGAGTTGCTCGCAAAGTAAGCAAACTGTACAACTGCAAATATTAGTTAGGATACGTGCACATCAATAGTTTCAGATGCATACTCAACAGCTTATGGTTTTCTCCTGCCATTAGTCGTGTGTTGTTGTTTTGCCTTTTCAGACAAAGACCTAACAGACTCTAAGCAACAGTAGCTAAGGTGTAGATTTCCACGTCACCCGATAGACTGCCTACATTAGATTAGTGGATGGCAATCACAAAGGTTTGGCTCACAGGAGAGAAAGGTGACTTTTTTTTGATAGTTTTATGTTCAGGATCTGATGGAATCTCTCAAATATTTATTGTTCAGGCCAAACTTAAAATGTTTGCCAAAAGATTTTGATATCGTTATTGTATCGGAATAAAGTAACCGGCCTTGTTGCTATGGTTTGGTGGAGCAGTTAACGATTCATTCTGGATTAGGACTCATTTAATACAAGTTGCAATGTTACCAGCCGCTGAGGATTCGATTATAACGCTAAGTTACATCAGATTAATGATGATTGACTTTCAGCCATGGGAAGAGCAGTCTGTATATTTGATGAAATGCAGAAACTTTGCTTCGAGGTTCGACAATTGACAGAAAGATAAAGTTTTCTGCTGCCAATCGACCTACACCTTAATCCGTACACATGTTGATCTGCCACAATGGCCATTAACAGTACAGGTATTTTTACAAATCCATATGCAATTGAGGTTCTGCAGAGCAAGAAAAAGGAACTTGTAGCAGGAATTATCAACACTGATCATCTTCTGGACTGGTTGGTTGAGAATTGTATCATTTCAGCAGATAAGAGATTTGCTGTGTTAAGCTACAAGACACGAGAGGAAAAGAATTCCAGAGTTCTGGATATGTTGGTTTCTTGTGGCGAGAGAGCCTGCAGGCTGTTCTTCTATCCTTGCCTCAAGTATGTGGAACCAGCTCTGTATAATCACATAAGAAGCTATGTCAGTAGTGTGTCTGGTGGCTTTGGAAAAGCCAAGAGACAGTTGGTGGGATACCTTTTGGAAAAAGATAAGGATGAAATCCCCAGGGACAGCCGAAAAACGTCAGAGGAATTCATACAGGACATAACGCCGAAAAAGAACCCACATCACCTACTAAAAGGAGCTGCTAGATCTCAACCCAGCCAAGTTGAAATCACCGATCTCTACCAAGCTGTAGCATTAGGAGATCTTGCCAGTCTGGATAGAGCTTTTGGAGATAATGATGTAAATGGCACCAATGCTTCTAATGAAACCCTGTTGCACATTGCTGCTGCTCATGGGCATGTTGCAATTATTGAATATTTATTAAATAAAGGAGCAAAGATAGAAGTGAGGGATAACAAACAACAATCACCCCTCCACCGGGCTGCGGTGGAAGGGCATTTCGGTGCAGCTAAAATGCTTCTCCAAGCTGGAGCACACATCTATGCTTTGGATAAAGAATCCAGAAGTCCATTGCACTTAGCTGCAGACAACAGTCATTTCTCCATGGTGAAGTTGATGTTGAAAGAAGAAGCCAGAAACCAGAAGAGGAAGAAATCTTTTTTGCACAGTGCTGCACTCAGAGATGAAAGTAAATTCGCGCAAATCCTTCTCAAATATGGAGCTCCAGTTGACACTAAGGATGAGAAGAACAGGACCCCACTGTTTCATGCTATTTCCCAAAGACATCTCAATACTGTGAGAGTACTGCTGGAGGCTGGAGCCAAGGTCAATGTTGATTTGATTCATGTAGCATTTGATAGTAATGACCAATTCCTGATAAAGCTGCTCTTGCAGCATGTCAGTGAAATTAACTCTGCCGTCTTGGTCAGTGCGCTCTTTAAAGCAGTTCAGAAAAATCTATACAGAACTGTGGGCATTATCATTGAACAAGGCATCGACATCAACACTAGAAATGGAATGCAATACACCCCTTTACTGTTCGCAGCAGAACTTGGCCATGCTGAATCTGTCGATATCCTGATAAATAAAGGTGCACGTTTAGATGAAAGGATGCCAAATATGGACAGTGCATTACACCTTGCAGCCCAAACTGGTTCACTTTCTGTTGCAAAGCTGTTGATCGACCAGGGCATGGATGCAAACATAATTGGCTCTGGCAACCAAACACCCTTACATGTTGCATCCTTTCATAACCAACGACCAATGATAGAAACTTTGATAGGAGCAGGTTCAAAAGTCAATGCTGTCACTAAAGAAGCAGTTACACCTTTACATATTGCTTCACAAAGAGGTAACAGAGAGACAGCTGAGTGCCTCATCCAGAATAAAGCAAATGTGAATGCCAAAGACAAATGTATGAAAACGCCCTTGCACCTGGCTGCTCTAGTTGGAGATGTCTCTATTGCAGATCTACTTCTGTCAAACCGGGCAGATCCTAATGCAGTAAATATAGAGAAGAAGACCCCCCTCCATTTGGCTGCTAATGAAGGCCATTTGGATGTTGTATCTTTAATGTTAACCAGAAGGGCCAAGTTTGCTGCAAAGGATATGGATGGGAATACTCCAATGCACTATGCAGCCAACAATTGCCATAGCATTGTTGTCAAAGCTCTTTTATTGGCTGGAAAAAATAAAAACATAGATGTTAAGAATGTTTGGCGGAAAACACCATTGCATATAGCAGCAGAACATGGTGACGAGGACCTGGTAAATTTACTGTTGATTAGTGGAGCTGCCATTAATGCCTTAGATAGCACCAAAGACACACCTCTGCATTGTGCTTGCAAATCAGGGAACCTTAACACTTCCCAAAAACTAATCAACTGGTCTGAAGGTGAAAAACCCAAGTTTCAGTCAACAAATAGTTTAAGAAAAACCCCTCTTCAAGTTGCAGAAAGTGGAGATACAGATAACCACCGTCAAATAGCAACATTATTGAAAAAGAAAATGTTGTTAACTAGGTAAGAAACAAAATCCCAATTGCCTGATGGCTTAATTGGTCACTTCATTATCTAGTGTGGACCTCAGATACATGGACCAGTATCATCCCAGTTTCACGTTTGTGCTGTCTGGAGTTAACAAGCTGCAGTATGCTGGAGCTCGTGATTGTGGGGTGTGAGTTTGGGAAGCATGCGATGGAGAGTGTTAGTGTTCATGCTTCTATTTGCTGTCCAGTGACCCTTTTTCAAAAATGCATGGATATAAACTTTGAGTGAGGACAAGATGAGACTCGAGCTGCTGCGACTTACCTCAAATTTATCTAGTCAACCAGCGCCCACTATCAGGACTCACACTTGAAAAACAGTCACTTCGACGAGGTACCAAATGGCTGCTGACATTTTTGAAACTTAGCATGTCAGTGGTTTTAGAGGAATAGGGGAGGAAATTGGGAATAAAAAGCGCAAAGCTCATTCTAAAGGTGTATAATTTATTGTAGCCCCCAAGTAACAAACAAAGAAAAAAAACAGCAAAATTATCAATTGTAAAAGCACATGAAAAAAACTGAACTCTGGTCACCTCTACCTCCTTTTTATGAGCAATGCAGTGATGCATTATGTGTGAAACTAAATCACAGTGTTGTTTGATTGGAATTCATTACTGCTTGTTTGCCTTTGTTTACTTTCTCATGGCAGGAATCCATATATAAATGTCTATTTTATGTTTACTTTTTATGTACAAAACAGTAACTTGGCAATACAGCACCAGTGAACATACATCATATTTGGACTATCATTGGAAACTGACACCATTTGACAAAGATTCCATTTACTGATTTGTCCTCTCAAACCAATTAATAAAATTAATTGTCAGAATATGTAACAAAGCTACTTGATAAGAACCTTACTTTTCTAAAAAGCTTCTTGTAATTAGGATGCTCAATCAAGCAATTTACAAATCAGATGAACAAATATTTTGAGTATTTTTCCCTTTAGTTCAGTGTATCCAAAAATAGTATTGAAGTGGTTGATGCATGCTATGAATAGTTAATGTAGTTTTGCTATCCAGCTCCATGAACTCTGCTCTTTGACAAGTATTATTTCCATTCTGAAATAAATGTTGTATATTTTGCACTGGTAATGAATGCATTGTGGCTTTTATTTTAACTATGCCAAAAAGATTTTAATTCATGTTTTGTAACTTTTTTGAGAACCCCCACAGTTGTGGCACCTTGGTCATTATCATAGAATCCCTACAGTGCAGAAGGAGGCCATTCAGTCCATCAAATCTGCACCGACCCTTTGAAAATGAAAAATGAAATGAAAATTGCTTATTGTCCCGAGTAGGCTACAATGAAGTTACTGTGAAAAGCCCCTAGTTGCCACATTCCGGCACTTGTCCGGGGAGGCTGGTACGGAAATTGAACCGTGCTACTGGTCTGCTTTAAAAGCCAGCGATTTAATGCAGTGAGCTAAACCAGCCCCTGAAAGAGAACTCTCCCCATGTCCACTTCCCCCGACCTCCCCACCCTATCTCCATAACCTCCTAACCTAAACTGCAGATCCCTGGACATCAAGGGACAATTTATCATAGCCAATTTACCTAACCCACACGTCTTTGGGTTGTGGGAGGAAACCGGAGCATCCGGAGGAAACTTACCCAGACACAGGAAGAGTGTATACACGCCACAGAGACAGTGACCCAAGGCCAGAATTGAACCTGAGTTCCTGGTGCTGTGAGGCAGCAGTGTTAACCACTGTGCCACCCAATGTTTAGTTTTTATTCTTTGCTTTAAAAGTAATAATGAAAAATTATGTTTAATTGGAGAACTTTAGAACATACATGGTCAATACCACTGGCAGACATGTAAAATTGAGAGTATTTATGACTAATGTATAATTACTGTGTGTACAGAAATGCCCTATTGGTGATCCATTTTAGTGAATCTTAGTTGCATGTTGTAGTTTTAATGGGACCTAAGATGTATTGTTGCTTCAAAATTGCCCCTAAACCGAACACAGTAGTGCAAGTTTTTGTGGTGCAAGGGTAGCAAGGAGAGTGTTGTGGTTTTCCTTCATTTCAACCTGAAATCCACTGAGGTTCACCTTTAGAACTTAACAACATTAAATCTATCCTCACAGCACCTTTGAATCACAGAAACGCATCTGTTTTAAGTTACACAACTAAAGATCTTTTGAAGTATTGGTAAGATCACATTAAAGTGCGGAACGAGGAAAAAATATTATCTGGCAAATCAAACCCGCTTCTTGCAAAAGATCAAAGGTAATTTATTTAAATTCCCGAACAAAACATAAATTCCAAAAGGACTTTCAAAAATGTCCTGAAGATATCCTGAAGGATATCAAACAAAACTCTGGGCATCAATCTAACATCTCAGATTGATCCTCTATGTGGCAGTTCTTTGAGAAGGTGACTGAACAGGTAGACGAGGGTAGAGCAGTTGATGTGGTGTATATGGATTTCAGTAAAGTGTTTGATAAGGTTCCCCACGGTCGGCTATTGCAGAAAATACGGAGGCTGGGGATTGAGGGTGATTTAGTGATGTGGATCAGAAATTGGCTAGTTGAAAGAAGACAGAGAGTGGTAGTTGATGGGAAATGTTCAGAATGGAGTTCAGTTACGAGTGGCGTACCACAAGGATCTGTTCTGGGGCCGTTGCTGTTTGTCGTTTTTATAAATGACCTAGAGGAGGGCGCAGAAGGATGGGTGAGTAAATTTGCAGACGACACTAAAGTCGGTGGAGTTGTAGACAGTGCGGAGGGATGTTGCAGGTTACAGAGGGACATAGATAAGCTGCAGAGCTGGGCTGAGAGGTGGCAAATGGAGTTTAATGTGGAGAAGTGTGAGGTGATTCACTTTGGAAAGAATAACAGAAATGTGGAATATTTGGCTAATGGTAAAATTCTTGGTAGTGTGGATGAGCAGAGGGATCTCGGTGTCCATGTACATAGATCCCTGAAAGTTGCCACCCAGGTTGATAGGGTTGTGAAGAAGGCCTATGGTGTGTTGGCCTTTATTGGTAGAGGGATTGAGTTCCGGAGCCATGAGGTCATGTTGCAGTTGTACAAAACTCTAGTACGGCCGCATTTGGAGTATTGCGTACAGTTCTGGTCGCCTCATTATAGGAAGGACGTGGAAGCTTTGGAACGGGTGCAGAGGAGATTTACCAGGATGTTGCCTGGTATGGAGGGAAAATCTTATGTGGAAAGGCTGATGGACTTGAGGTTGTTTTCGTTAGAGAGAAGAAGGTTAAGAGGTGACTTAATAGAGGCATACAAAATGATCAGAGGGTTAGATAGGGTGGACAGCGAGAGCCTTCTCCCGCGGATGGAGGTGGCTAGCACGAGGGGACATAGCCTTAAATTGAGGGGTAATAGATATAGGACAGAGGTCAGAGGTGGGTTTTTTACGCAAAGAGTGGTGAGGCCGTGGAATGCCCTATCTGCAACAGTAGTGAACACGTCAACATTGAGGGCATTAAAAAATTTATTGGGTAAGCATATGGATGATAAGGGCATAGTGTAGGTTAGATGGCCTTTAGATTTTTTCCATGTCGGTGCAACATCGAGGGCCGAAGGGCCTGTACTGCGCTGTATCGTTCTATGTTCTATGTTCTAAGTTACAGGGTTGCAAGAGGAAATCTGGCTGTTTATCAAACGTCTTTTGTGATCCCTGACTACTTTTCCCATTGACAACATAGTGCTTGTTGGCGTAAATGCATCTAAATGTGTTAATTGATAAACTGAAAACTGTTTCCTCCCTGTTTCAAAGTCAACTTCTTTATCCTTGCCCAATGTCTTGCATCATCAATCACTAACTGCATATGATCATGTATTGGAACGCATGATGAAAAAGCAAGTTATGAGAGACCGGATTGATATGCTTTGCGACACAAAACTATAAACATTACGCACTGAAAGTTCATATTGGATAGTGGGAAGAATTCTCTGCTTCTGAGACTATATTCTCCCTCCTGAGCTGAATTGCACCTGCAGATCAGGAAGTAATTCCCAATCCTTCACCATGCAAAAATCTGCATTGTGAGGATTGTAAGGGATTCCAGGGGACTCCCGCTATTGAGCTGCCACTTTGAGCGGGTGGCCCAAGAGCAAGGTTCCACGGCTGCCCCCCCCCCCCCCCGAAACACCATTCAACCCTCACCGCTGGATTTTCTGGATCACCCCCCCCCCCCCTTCCCCCATGTGTGGGGTGACCCGAACCGCACCTCCCCCACCCACAGAGACTTCCTAAATAAGGAGGCCCCCTCCTAGAGACACCCTAAATAAAGAGACCCCTACAGACCCTCTAGAAAAGAGGCCCCTGTCAGGAAGTCGCCCAGAAAAGAGACACCTGGCAGGAGGCCTCCCCCCAGAAAAGAGACCCCTGTCAGGAAGCCCCCCAGAAAAAGACCCTTGTCTGGAAGCTCAAGAGCAGTCCAGACAGGCTCAAACACAGGAAGCACCACCTGTCAATTCCTGGAAAGAGAAACCAGTCAGCTGTGTTTAAACCTCTCAGTTCCTTGAGCTGCAAGCCATTCATTCAGTTCCCTAACTATACTGTGATAGATACCTTCCCCCCATGTACGCACATGCGCACACACACACACACACACAGCTGTCATCTTTGTTTTATTCATCTTCCTTCACAGTTGAGTAAATCTGAAGTGCTCTAACTGTAATATTCATAAACATCAACCTCTTCAAACAGAGTTAAGTGTTTTCCAATCACCTCCTTTCCAGTTGAGTGATTTTGAAGTGGTCAGCTGAAAATTGACAGCACTTAACTCGTATTGGGGGAGGGGGGGGGGTGACTCTCTTATGGATTTTGGGGGCAACTCCCAAAAGGAGTTACCCCCTTGGCCCATGATGCATGGTCAATTGCACAAAGACTCAGATTGGGTACAACTGTGGCTTTATTGCAGTCAGATGCATGGCCTCTTGCTGCAGCTGGTGAAATGTCAGATCAATGGAGGGCACGCATATTTATACAGCTCCTAGTGGATGGAGCCAGCCGGCAGAGGTTACCGGTGAACCTGTAGTACAGGTCCTACCTTACATCCCCTAATACAGGTGTACACAGTGGTTCACCACATCCCATCCACCACGTCAGTACCAGGCTTATCCAGTGGCGAACTGGGTCTAAAAATATTGGTTGCCAGGAGACAAAGGGGGCCCACCCACAACTACAATGCTATCATTTAATTTTCATAACGAATAAATAAAATTTTCAAAAAATACAGATGGAAAAAAGGGTACAATTAAAATTTTTGTGGAAAAAATGTGTATTTCTTAGTAATTACAGTGTACATGTACTGTACATATTACTGGCAGTAGATACCAAATGTAAATACAGAATGTTATAATTGAATTTTAAAATTTTTTTTAAGTAATTGGTTGATATTTTTAAATAGTTTACTGCACAATTTATACATTAACAGATAGTTCAAAAGCACAATAGAGCATTGCATGCAGTCCACTATATTAAGAGCAATCGTTTGTGTTCGCTAGATGATTGTGCGAATCTGCCAATAATTGCTTCTGCATCCAATTCATCTAACAATTCCTTTTCAATGGATAGCAACATGTATAATTCCAAATTCTCCTCAGAAAGCGAATTTCTTAACCTTGTCTTTATGATCTTTAGCTTTGAAAATGTCCTCTCACATTGGACTTGAGTAACTGATAGTGTGCAGATGACTTTATAAAGTTCATAAAGGTTATCATATGCCTTGTCATGAAGTCTGTTGGATGGCAGAATTTTTAGTACACACGATGGGCAAGTGCTGCAAATTTTACAATTGTTGCAACTGGAATCCATATTCTCACCATCATTAAGCAATAGCTTTAATACATCAAAGTTTGAAGCAAAAGAAAACAATTCCAATATTACTTGACCTTTGCTGATTTGTGGAAACAGCTTAATAATACCTTCCAATGCTTCATCTTCAAGGCCCTTCTCTGCAATAGTTTTAAACTTTGCTGGGTCCAAGCAGGACAAATCTTTCTACAACTGTTTGTGTTGCACAAAGTGTGATTCTAGTGACTGGACAATGCGATCCATTATTAGGTTAAACACATTTACTCGAAAATCAGCTAGAGAATCTGAGGCATTTCTTTCATCATCAATAAGCTCATCTGCCATTCTTTTCTTCTTCCTCTGCCTCTTAACTGGCAATGCTGTTTCCAATGCATCAATTTCCAATGTTTGATTTTCATCCATATTCATCTGTGAAATCCTGTCATTACATTTATTTACAAATTCCAAAGCCTTGCTGTGAACGTTATCAAATGTTCTTGTCTGTTCCTTCAACTTTGTTGTAGCTGAATCTACCAAACTCCATGCAGTAAACATATCTAAACCACTTGTCTGTAGATAACTTGATAACGGGGTTGTAGTTTCAAATATATACAAGTAAGTAAATGGTGTCAATATGGTTTCAAACTTTAGAAGACTTTGAAGTAAAACATTTGCTTCATGTTTTGTTTTTGCATCAAACTTTTCTGAATCTTGTATCATTGATAAGCATGTCAATAGATTTACGAAAGTACTGGCAGCGGCATCATCAAAACGTCCAAATATAGTTGTTGCTGCATTGGATTTTCCTGACCATCTGGTCTCACCAATTAGCTTTAATCATTTCATTTTTTCTTGTCCTAGATGTTTTCCAACAAATTCTATCCATTCAGCCATTCTCTTGTATGATGCTTTCACAAAAGTTGCTATATTCTGGAGCAAATTGAAAAAAGAAACTGCAGGCATACAACATTTTGTTGTTTCAGTTAGCACCAATTTCAAGACATGGGCATAGCACCATATATGAACATGTTGATCAGCCACATCAGCAATTTTACTTTGTAAACCATTATACTGGCCATGGTAGCTTGCAGCGTCATCTGAGCTATCAGATAAACATTTTTGGGGGTCAATTTTAAGATGCTGTAATGTTTCAATCAATAGATCAAAAAGTCCCTGTCCTGTACCATCATTACTTGACACAACTGAAAGTAGTCGCTCACAGATAGTACCTTTAAGCACATACCGAATAATAAAGCTAAACTGATCGATGGATGAATTATCTTGTGTTGAATCAACCTGAATAGAATAATATTTTGCTTGAGAAACTTCATGACTAATTCTTTCTTGTATCATATTCTTCATAATTTTGATTAACATGTTTATAGTTGTTTTACTCAGGTATGTAACAAGTCCACCACGGCCTTTACTTTGAGCCTTTCCTTGTTGCTCTAATCGTTTGATTCTTTGTTTAGACTTGTTTTGCACTGCAGAAACGTGAGCCGCCATAATGGGGTCATATTTTGCCATCAACTGCACTGTAGCTAAAAAATTGCCATGATTCAGAACCTCATTATCTAGAGTGTAAGCCGATTCATTTCTGTGACCTCGAAAAGGAAGTGCTTGCTTGCCTAACATCTTTATGATGTCTATAATCCTCATGACAATACTTCTCTGCTTCAATACTTCTTTTAATTACTTTTAAATACTCCTTTTAATTAGTGATGCTGCAAAAAATTTATCTAAGGTGCCATCATTAACCACACTGATATATTGCTCAGCATTTCTGACATGTGTTGTTGACTATTCATGTAAAGTCAAGCTCTGGCTAATACGCCTGTAGTCACTAAAGCCACGTACAAAGGGTGATGGATTACAAGTGTTGGGAAACTCAAAGGCTAAGCAGTATGAACAATATAAGCATCTATTTTCTTTGTTATATGTTAGCCATTTTCTTGGGACTGAGTCATTCATAATTTTCCTCTCATACAAACGAGCATCAAATGGCAGATCACCAAGTGGCTGAAGTGGATGTTCAGCAAAAAACTGTTTTAGCTTTGCTCGTGATGGATATTGGAAGATTCCAGTAATTGATCTTTCATTTTCTTGTGTAGGTTCATTTACAGGATGTGCTTCAGAAACCAAGTCATTTATGCTTGAAGGAATATCTGATTCCCTGTCACTAGTTGAAGTTATGTGTTCAGATGTTGCAACTACAGGCAGTACAGATACCGGAACAAGGAAGCCAGAAGAAATATTGGGCCTGGGTTGATTAGTAATGGATGCACTTGTATTTGTCTCTACGTTCAAAGTAGCTCTTCTCTGTTCTTGTAACTCGCATATCATTGCATCATCACCATGAGCATTGTTTCTTGCTTCTTGATTATTTGTTGCAGAACTGGATATTGATGTGGATTGTTCTTGTGGTATTATAAACTCTGTAATAGGCCTGCATCGCTTGGCTGATTCCTTCCTTTCTGCTTCTTTTTGTTCTTTGCGTTTTAGTGACCCAGATTTATGCTTTTTCTTTTCCATGCTAGTAGGGGTAATATTCCTGAAATAAAAACTTAATTAAAAATAGCCCACATTGGGAAAAATGAATATTGATGATTGCAAGAATAACTTGAAGGAACGCCAGATAAACCCCTACTTGATAAAAAATATAAAATAACTTACTTACACTTCAATAGGCTATGTTCATTAGTCAATACTACTGTGGCCTATGCAGCTTCAGAAGAGGAGACAATCCACTGTCCAGTATTCACACCAGCAAGCAACTGAGACAACTGTTGAAACTTAGAAGTTTGGTCCGACTATAGTAAGACATTAAAAGTGGTCCCACGACCAAAGTTAACATGTCCAGTTTGATACCAGTATAGTGTTACAAGTCGCAACCCTTTGAGTTTACCGATCATGGCTTATCACTTCAATATCTTTGACCTCATGATTGACGGTCAAAGGTACTGCTTCTCCTTTTCGGTGACCTCACGACCCTATGTACTGCTTGATATCCTTTCAAGTTGCCGACCATCTCAAATCACGAACTGTAACTTTATCTTTAAATTCACACACTCTTGCTGAAAACGTGGATTTCCAACTATGTCCGACCCGGGTGAACCAAACCCCCCCCCCCCACTCCTTTTCACATCCGTTTAACACTGCTTCGTTCCTTCATACACTGAGTGATTATTTGTTTGTTTCTTTATTGCATTTTTATTTGGTATTGCTCTTTTTAAAAACAATTATATTTTATTAAGTTAGAATACAAATCTCAGGAAAGAAGTTGGAGATTTATTTATCTGATTAATTATAATTTTTAAGGACCCTTCAGAGATTCACGGGCCCCTTCTTGGCTCTTCGGGCCCCGGACCGATGTACCGGCTGAACCAAGACTACTGCTTGATATCCTTTGAAGTTGCCGACCATCTCAAATCACGAATTGTAACTTTATCTTTAAATTCACAAACTCTTGCTGAAAACATGGAATTTCCTTAATTATGCCCGACCCGGGCCCCCCTATTCCACATCCTTCCACTACCTCCCCTGCTTCGTTCCTTTTCATGCACTGCTTATTTGTGTCCTGTTCTCTTTTTTTTCTTATTCCTTTTTATTACTAAAACAGTTGTCTGTGTTTGTTTCTTTATTGCATTTTTATTTGATATAGGGGGCCCACTTCATCAGGGGCCCACTTGCCATCGGGCAAGCTGACACCCTGGCCAGTCCGCCACTGGGCCTATCCATACCTGTAGTAATTCTCGCCCATGCTATTTCTGACCCAGAGGACCGGAGAGTCACATGAGCCCGAAGAATATGGTGCCTGCCCCACCAAGTGGATGCAAATTAGTCATTAAGTCCCATTTGCAACCTCGCAGTGGCACATGGGCGCAAACCTTGATCCCTATGCCAGTAGAGGGCTGAAGCATCGGAAACGGATCAATGCTGTTTTCTCCCCGATGCTGGATTCTTCGCTTCGCCGGGAATTTTGCTACTGGCAACGCGAAACGGAGAATTTAGTTTGGTATATTTTGTACTTTCTAATGGAACTTTATTAGTTTATGGATTGTGTGTTAGTTGAATATGATGGTTTAGTTACCTATAATGAAACTATTGTTCAAAAAGTGCAACATTTGTGGGCACCAATAGAGAACTGTATAGTTCTGGTGAAATGGACCTCGGTTGTGACAATACTTTGTGTGAAATTTTACTGCAATTCTCATTGATGAGAAAGATGGGATAAAATCAAGCCAGTTTACCATAAAACTAAATCAAGTAAATTGAATCAATAAATAGAAAATGCCAGTCAGGTAGGGTTCATGGAAAAGTATATTTAAGTCAGACTTGTGGAGGTCACATATACAGATCTAATTACTTAGTATAAGGCAGTATATCACAATACTTGCAAAGCAGTTCAGCAGAAGAGCATCTGAAACCTCAGAAAATAGCACTGATCCCATTTACATGGCAGGGTAGCATAGTGGTTAGCACTGTTGTTTCACAGCGCCAGGGACCAATTCCCGGCTTGGATCACTGTCTGTGTGGAGTCTGCACGTTCTCCCCGTGTCTGCGTGGGTTTCCTCTGGGCACTCTGGTTTCCTCCCACAAGTCCCAAAAGAATTCTACCTGTGTACCCGAACAGACGCTGGAGTGTGGCAATTAGGAGATTTTCACAGTAACTTCATTGCAGTATTACTGTAAGCCTACTTGTGACACTAATAAAGATTATTATTCGAGTTACGATGGACAATTCAGAGAATTCCCATGAAAATTCAGCCTCTATATAGGCTGAGGAAGTGCATGCTGAATTACCTGCAGGTAAATGATACCGGGAGATCTCGGCAGCGGTGGTCTGGGAAGCGCTGGAGGCAGTGGTGAGAGGAGAGCCGATCTCAATCCGGGCTCACAGGGACAGGATAGATAGGGCAGAGACGGACTGACTGGTAAAAGAGATTCTATGAGTTGATAGGAGGTGTGCGGAGGCTCCAGAGGTAGGGCTTTTAAGGGAACTGTGGTAAACCACTGTAGTATATTATATGTGTATTGTGGTAAACAGCTACTGTATTACATGTAATGTGCTAAACCACTGCCTGATGGCTCCGCCTCCCCTCAGGCTCGGTATAAAGGTGGCTGGTCTCCGCCTCTGCCCCAGTTCGGGATCAGAGGCCAGGAGGCTTTCTGTTTATCTTATTAAAGCCTCAGTTACGTTCACTACTCATCTTGTGTTCATTGATGGCACATCAATTTAATAAGCTAAACTTCTGAGATGAATTCATCGCTCAAGCCTGATCGCCTGGAGCTGGACCCACAGGCAGCCGACGCCACTGCAACATTTGAGCACTGGCTAAGCTGCTTCGAAGCTCATCTTGGATCCTCCACCGAAGACGTCACCGACCTCCAAAAGCAGCAAATACTCAATGCACGGGTGAGCCCGCAAGTTTTCAAACTCATCAGAGACGCCCCCTTGTATACGGAGGCAATAATGCTGCTGAAGGGACAATATGTAAAGTCTGTAAATGATGTGTATGGTAGGCACCTTCTTGCCATGAGGTGACAACACCCTGGGGAACCACAAGCCGAATTCCTGCGTGCCTTGCAGGTACTCGGCCGGAACTGTGCTTACCAGGCGGTATCAGCCACCCAACACACGGAGCTGCTGATCAGGGATGCCTATGTCGCAGGCATGAAATTGGACTACATCCGCCAGCGATTGCTAGAAGGGGGTATACTCAACCTCCCAGAGACAGTGCAGCTCTCAAACTCGCTGGAGATTGCTTTCCAGAACATGGAGGCTGACACCTCTGATCACGTGGAACCCTCGTGGACCTCGTGGATGCCGTCATCACCGATTAGAGTGCGGCGCAAGCCTGTGCCGCGCAGTAGCCCGCCAACGGCGGAAGCCCGAAGTGCTACTTTTGCGGCCAGGGTAAGCATCCCAGACAACGCTGCCCTGCATGGAACGCGACTTGCAACGGGTGTGGGAGGAAGGGCCACTTTGTGAAAGCCTGCCAGGCCCGATTTCTCCCTAAAACTCCTAGGCCCAGCAGCGCTGCCTGCTGCCTGTCGTGGCTGCCCCCAACTGTCGCGCCACCCGCCATGTGTGACCCGTGGGCGCCGCCATCTTTCCTGCCACCCGCTATGTGCGACCCGTGGGGGCCGCCATCTTCGCTGCCATCTTCGATTTCGCCCACCACGCATGACCCATGGGGGCCACTATCTTTGACGCCATCTCCGATGCCACCTGCCACACGCGACCCATGGGGGCCACCATCTTGGGACCACTCCGCAGCTTCCCGGGAGCCCTGCTCACCTGCTCGTACGCTGGCCGCCGCTACCTTCTACCGGCCTACCCATCACCTTCTGAAGCTCGCATCCATCACGCTCGACCAGTCCCAACCTCATCACCTCACAAAATCTATAATGACCGTCCGGATCAACGGGCACAAGATGGCCTGCCTTTCGACTCCGGGAGCACAGACAGCTTCATACACCCAGATACGGTAAGGCGCTGCTCCCTCACAATTTTACCCACAACCCAGAAAATCTCCCTGGCTTCCGGATCACATTCAGTAGCAATCCGGGGGTGCTGTGTCGCGACCCTTACTGTCCAAGGCGTAGAATACACTAACTTTAAACTCTCCGTATTTCCCCATCTCTGCGCTGCCCTATTACTGGGGCTCGACTTCCAGTGCCACCTCCAAAGCCTTACCTTAAAGTTTGGTGGACCCCTGCCCCCCCTCACCGTCTGTAGCCTCGCGGCCCTTAAAGTCGCCCCACCCCCGCTCTTCGCTAATCTCACCCCGGACTGTAAGCCCGTCGCCACTAGGAGCAGAAGATACAGTGCCCGGGACAGGGCCTTTATCAGGTCGGAGGTCCAGCGATTCCTACGAGTGGGGATCATTGAGGCTAGTACCAGCACCTGGAGAGCCCAATTGGTGGTCGTCAAGACTGGGGAGAAGCACCGGACGGCCAACACTGCAGTCAGACCATCAACCGGTACACGCAGCTCGATGCATACCCCCTCCCCCGCATATCTGACATGGTCAACCAGATTGCACAGTATTGTGTCTTCTCCACAGTTGACTTGAGTTCCGCGTACCAATAGCTCCCTATCCGCCCGGAGGACCACCAATACACTGCCTTCGAGGCAGATGGATGCCTCTACCACTTCCTCAGGGTTCCCTTCGGCATCACCAATGGGGTCTCGGTCTTCCAGCGAGAAATGGACCGAATCGTTGACCAGTACGGGCACGTTCCCGTACTTAGATAATGTCACCATCTGCGGCCATGACCAGCAGGACCATGATGAAAACCTCCGGAACTTCCTCCACACCACTAAACTTAACCTCACCGACAATATGAAGAAATGCGTTTTCCACACAACCCGCCTAGCCATCCTTGGCTACGTTGTAGAAAGCTGAGTCCTGGGGCCCAACCCCGACCTCATGCACTCCCTCCTAGAACTCCCCCACTGCCCCAAGGCCCTGAAGAGATGCCTGGGGTTCTTCTCTTACTATGCCCAGTGGGTCCCCAATTATGCGGACGTGGCCCGTCCACTTATTAAATCCGCCATTTTCCCCCTGATGGCTGAGGCCCGCCTGGCCTTCAACCGCATCAAGGCAGATATTGCCAAAGCCGCGATGCACGCTGTGGACGAGTCCATTCCGTTCCAGGTGGAGAGTGATGCGTCGGACTTTGCTCTGGCCGCTAAACTCAACCAGGTGGGCAGGCCCGTGGCTTTCTTCTCCCATACCCTCCATGCCTCCGAAATGCAACACTCCTCCATCGCAAAGGAAGCCCAAGCCATTGTAGAAGCTGTGCGACATTGGAGGCATTACCTGGCTGGCAGGCGATTCACTCTCCTCACTGACCAATGGTCGGTTGCCTTTATGTTTAACAATACACAGCCGGGCAAAATCAAGAACGACAAGATTCTGAGGTGGAGGATCAAGCTCTCCACCTACAACTACGAGATCTTGTATCGACCGGGGAAGCCCAATGAGCCCCCAGATGCCCTATCCCGCAGTACATGTGCCAGCGCACAAGTAGACTAACTTCGGGCCCTCCACAATGACCTCTGTCACCCGGGGGTCACCTGTTTTTTTCACTTTATCAAGGCTCGCAACCTGCCTTACTCCATCGAGGAGGTCAGGACCATGACCAGGGACTGCCAAATCTGCGTGGTGTGCAAACTGCACTTCTATCGGACAGAGCGCACCTGGTAAAGGCCTCGCGCCCCTTTGAGCGCCTCAGCATCGACTTCAAAGGGCCCCTCCCCTCCACTGACTGTAACGTTTACTTCCTCAACATTGTTGACAAATACTCAAGATTCCCCTTTGCCATCTCATGCCCTGACATGACCTCTGCCACCGTCATCAAGGCCCTGCACAGTCTCTCCACCTTGTTCGGGTTCCCCACCTACATCCATAGCGATCGGAGTTCCTTCTTCATGAGCGACGAGTTGCGTCAGTTCCTGCTTAGCAAGGGCATCGCCTCAAGCAGAACAACCAGCTACAACCCGGGGCAACGGACGGGTGGAGAGGGAAAACGCAACGGTCTGGAAGGCTGTCCTCCTGGCCCTCCGGTCTAGAGGTCTCCCAGTCTCCTGCTGGCAGGAGGTCCTTCCCGATGCACTCCACTCCATCCGGTTGCTCCTGTACACTGCCACCAATGAGACCACTCACGAATGTATGTTTGCCTTCCCCAGGAAGTCCACCTCCGGGGTCTTGCTCCCATCCTGGCTGACCCGTCGCAGGGCCCGTCCTCCTCCGGAAGCATGCGAGGAGTCATAAGTCAGATCCCCTCATCGAGAAAGTCCTGCTCCTCCATGCCAATTCACAATATGCCTATGTGGCACATCATGACGGGTGACAAGACACAGTCTCCCTCCGGGATATGTCAGGTTCCCCAGTGACCTTCACCATCATCCTCGACCCTACACCGTCTCCCTCCACCACTACCCAGCTACTTCAAGGTTTGGCACCCGCAGGCCCACCGGCGACCATCACCACCACCCCCGCCCATACACCGCCCGCCCCCTCCACCGATTCGACTACTGGGTGAAGAAGAGGACAACGTGCTCCCGGACGTGCAGGTCTCGACACCAGTGCCCACACCACAGCCGGGACTGAGGCGATCACGGCGGAAGGTCAAGGCCCCCGACAGACTTGATCTTTAAGTCCACTTCACCCCCGCTGGATTCTTTTTTTTAACAGGGGGTGAATGTGGTAAACCACTGTAGTATATTATATGTGTATTGTGGTAAACGGCTACTGTATTACATGTAATGTGGTAAACCACTGCCTGATGGCTCCGCCTCTTCTCAGGCTCGGTATAACGGTGGCTGGTCTCCGCCTCTGCCCCAGTTCGGGATCAGAGGCCAAGAGGCTTTCTGTTTAGCTTATTAAAGTTACGTTCACTACTCGTCTTGTGTTCATTGATGGCACTGATGCGACCATCAATTCACATGGGATGATGAGTAGAAGTGAACAGTGGTTTTAATAAGCTAGATCTGTGCCTGCCTGTGACTGCGCTGTACTGAGTGCCGCCTACAGGCTGCAGATCTATATACCTCCCCCGAGAGGGCGGAGCCAGAGACGGAGCCTACAAGGGCATCAACATAATACAATACAATATAATGCAATACAGTGGTGAATGGTAGCAATAATACGTTCACCACAGGCACATCAGGAACGCTGGAGGCTACAGGCAGAATTTGGCTTTTTAACCACAGGGAGGGCAGTGGAACAGCTCAGAAAGGCGAGAGAGGCGATTTACGAGCACGGTGAGAAGGCCAGTAGGATGCTTGCACAGCAACTCAGAAAGAGAGAGGCAGCTAGAGAAATAGGGAAAGTTATTGACGGGGATGGGAACTTAGAAGGCAGGGGTGAGCAAGGCCTTCCAGGACTTTTACAGCAGGTTGTATAGGTCGGAACCTCCTGCGGGGTCAGAGGGGATGATTACCAAAAGTAATGGTACATTGTGTCCTGCAGGTTCCTGCAACACCTCTAGAACTACTTAAAATTATATTTTTATTTAATGCATGCTGACTAAGGGAATAGATAGATATTTTGATTGCTACTGAGGGCAACACTTCAATACTGGGGGCCCCGATCGGGCTGGTGGAGATCGTAGAGGGTTTGAAGGCCTTGCAGTCGGGTAAGGCCCTGGGACCGGAGGGGTACCCAGTCGAGTTCTAGAAAATGTTCTCCGGAATATTAGGGCTGATACTGATGAAGGTCTTTAACAAGGCTAGGGAAAGAGGGGTTCTGCCCCAGACGATGTCACAGGCCATGGTCTCACTCATCCTGAAATGGGACATGGGCCCGGAGCTACAGACCGATTTCCATGTTGAATGTAGATGCCAAACTTCTGGTCAAAACTTTGTCCTCCAGGATTGAGGACTGTGTACCGGACGTTATTGTGGAGGATCAGACAGGGTTCATTAAGGGTAGGCAGCTGGTGGCCAATGTAAGAAGGCTGTTAAATATGATCATGATGTCCCCGGAAGGTAGGGAGGTTGAGGTAATGGTCGCTATGGATGCGGAGAAAGCTTTTGACCGGGTTGAGCGGGATCATTTATGGGAGGTGCTGGAGCGGTTCGGCTTTGGGAGGGGCTTTATTGACTGGATTAGGTTGCTGTATCGGGCTCCGGTTGCAAGTGTACGGACAAACAGGACGACTTTGGACTATTTCAGACTGCACCGGGGGACGAGACAGGGATGGCCCTCTCCCCACTGCTGTTTGCGCTGGCAATAGAACCACTGTCAATTGCTCTGAGGGCCTCCAGGGGCTGGAAAGGGCCTGGGTGAGGGATGGGGGCGGGGGGGGGGGGGGGGGGGGGGGGGGGGGGGGGGGGGAAGCACAGGGTCTTGCTGTAGACCTACTTTTGTATGTTTCAGATCCAATTGAGGGGATGGAAGAAATTATGGGAATTTTAGGGGAATTCGGCCTGTTTTCGGGGTCAATATGGGAAGAGCGAGATGTTTGTGGTCCAGGCGCGAGGTCAGGAGAGGCGACTGGGGGAACTGCCGTTCAGAGTGGTAGGGGACAGTTTCAGATACCTGGGTATCCAAGGGGCGAGGGATTGGCACAGGCTACATAAATTGAACTTGGCTCGGCTGATGGATCAGTTGAAGGATTTCCGGAAATGGGATGCGCTCCCGTTGTCTCTTGCGAGCAGAGTTCAATCGGTATAAATGATGGTCCTCCCGAGATTCCTATTCGTTTTCCAATGCCTCCCCATCTTCATCCCGTGGTCCTTTTTAAAGCACATCAATAAAGTTATTGTGGGCTTTGTGTGGGGGGGGCAAGTCCCCCGGGTGGGGGGGGGGGGGGGTGGGGGGCGGGTCTGGCGCTGCCGAATTTCAGCAATTATTACTGGGCGGCTAATATAGCCATGGTGAGGAGGTGGCTGTTGGTGGGGGGGAGCCGGCTTGGGTGCGCATGGAGGCGTCTTCTTGCAAGGGCTCAAGTCTGGGGGCGTTGGTAACAGCGCCTCTGCCATTCTCGCCAGTGTGATACTCTACCAGTCCAGTTGTGGTGGCGGGCCTGAAAGTCTGGGGACAGTGGAGGAGATATGTGGGAGCAGTGGGAGCATCGGTCTGCTCCCCAATCTCTGATAATCACCGGTTTGCCCTGGGGAGGATGGACGTGGGGTTCCGAATTTTGCGGAGTGCGGGGATTGAGAGGATGGGGGACTTTTGTATAGAAGGAAGCTTCCCGAGTATGAGGCGCTGGAGGAGAAGTTTGAATTGGCGGGGGAAATGAATTTTGATATTTGCACGTACGGGGCTTTCTGATGAGGCAGGTGCCAACCTTCCCACTCCTGCTGCTAATGGGGATTCAGGATAGGGTGGTTTCCAGAGGATGGATAGGAGAGGGGAGCATCTCGGACATATATAAAGAGCTTATGGGATTGGAGGAGACGCAGACAAGGAGATAAGCAAAAGTGGGAGGAGCAGCTGAGGGGAGAGATAGAGGAGGGCTTTTGGGTGGACACGTTGAGTAGGGTCAACGCGACCGCAACATGTGCCAGGCTCAGCCTGATCCAATTTAAGATTGTTCACTGGGCTCACGCGACAGTTGCCCGGATGAGCAAATTCTTTGGGGTGGAGGACACAGTGGGGGGGGGGGGGGGGGGGGGGGGGGGGGGGAGGGGTAGCAAACCATGTTCACATGTTCTGGGCATGTCCAAAACCGAGGGGAGTTTGGCAGGGGTTTGCTGATGCCATGACCGAGGTATTAACTATGAGGGTGGCAATGAGTCCAGAGGTGGCGATTTTTGGGGTGTCACAGGATCCGGGAATCCAGGAGAAAGAGGCAGATGTTCTGGCCGTTGCTTCCCTTGTAGCCCGGAGGCAGATATTACTAGCATGGAGGGACTTGAAGCCCCCGAAATCTGAGACCTGGCTATTGGACAAGGCTGCCTGGAGAAAATTAAGTTTGCCATGAGAGGGTCGATGTTAGGGTTCGCCGGAGGTGGCAACCATTCGTTGACTTCTTCGCAGAGAATTAATCGTCAGCAGAAGGGGAGAGGGGGTTAGGCTAGCGTAGATTAGGATGGTAAGTAATGGACCTGGGGGAGAGGGAGGTGGTATTTGCACTATGTTAATATTTTCCTTGTTATGTACATTGTTGATTTTGTTGCTGCTACAATGCCAAAGAAATACCTCAATAAAATGTTTATTAAAAAAAAGAAAATCCAGCCTCTATATATTTTGCAAACAAATGACCAGGCAATTTTAATTCAATGATAACTCAGAAAAACATAAGTCTAATATAGTTGACAAAGTGTTACTAAATAGCCTGTACTTACACTTAGTATCAGAATGGATATTGCTAAATTGCTGGCTTTTAAAGCAGACCAAGCAGGCCAGCAGCACGGTTCGATTCCCGTACCAGCCTCCCCGGACAGGCGCCGGAATGTGGCGACTAGGGGATTTTCACAGTAACTTCATTGAAGCCTACTCGTGCCAATAAGCGATTTTCATTTCATTTCATTACCGTTAAATCAAATTTGTCCTGTTTACATTCATGCCTGTGAAAGCCTGCAGAATAAAGTTATTTTTTTCTTGAATGATTGTGTAGATGACTGTCGAGGTATTGGACACTAAGGGGCAATTTAGCATGGCCAATCCACCTAATATGCACATATTTGGACTCTGGGAGGAAACTGGAGCATGGGGAGAAAGTGCAAACACCACAGTCACCCGAGGCCAGAATTAAACCTGGGACACTGGAGCTGTGAGGCAGCAGTGCTAACCACTGTGCCACCGTACCAGCCACATGGAATGGACTGGTGGGAACTGACAGAAATAAATTCCTCGTGCTCTCTGACAATGACAAAACATGAGGCAGTAGTCCACACAACTACAAAGACCTTTTGTTTCCAAGATAGTACGTGAACAGTATTTCTTCCTAAGGACAATCCCACAGTGGAACAATCTGCCAAAGAAAATAGCCACAGCTCCATCACTTGAATCTTCCAAGACCCATCTTTAGATTATTTCCACTTAAAAACCAGGACGAGCACAAATAGCACCATGCCTGGTTTAGCCCACACTACCCATAGAAGTCTTGGTGAAATAAGGGTCTGCGATGCCCACACAACCGAAGCATTAGCTATACCCCTTACTCCCCAAACCTCACTTCATACGTTCTCCCACCGCTTTCAGACACACCAGCTGATTTCAGTGATGGGTGAGGTTGGATCATGTTCCCAGGCTGGCAATTTCTCTGCAGCAGTCCCTGGTGATGTCATGGAGCAGCTGGCAATTTGATACAAGATAACAGCAGCATTAGACAAGTCCACTGTGTGTAGGTGATCCATGCCCTCATTCTGGGAGGGAGGGAGGGTTAATCCTGCAGTCCACAGCAATGTTAATACTTAGACCTGTTTTAGTGTTGTCAAGTTTGTTATATTAAGACCTTGGGCAGTTTTGTTTTTGTCAGTTGACGAGGTTGATATGTGCACTTGCGTCTGAGAAAACTCAGAACGAAATCTTTAAACTTGCAAATAATTCAACACACAACCAACCTACAGCCTAACCTCATCACGTGACAGACTGGTTTCAGATGTCACGTGTGACGGTGCGGACCCTAACCCGAGGATGCCGGGAATACGGAGGACTGGATGAGAGAGGTGGATGCCGGGAATACGGAGGACTGGATGAGAGAGGTGGATGCCGGGAATACGGAGGACTGGATGAGAGAGGTGGATGCCGGGAATACGGAGGACTAGATGAGAGAGGTGGATGCCGGGAAGGCGGAGGACCGGTTTGGTGTGTTGATGGAAGCAGATGGCTCGCAATGAAGAAAAGCAGCTGGGGAACCTGAACCGACTGTGGCTGCAGAGGGAGAAGGAGGGTAAATGAAGCCGCTACATCTTTCTGTACCAACATCTGTTGATGGATGTGGATGTCTGTGCAATGTGGCTGGGTGACGAGGAGCTGCGGATCCCCACAGCATCTATCCGTGAAGTTTATAACAGCGACGCATGAGGCACCTTTGGGGTTTATTTGCCCTGTTGTGCTGGGGTTAAGTGCTGGCTCTGCGGTGCTTAAATTCCTTCTCCCCGCCCCTCGTGACTCGCCTTTTTGGGCTACTTTGCCAGCGCAGCCAGAAGGAAGTTTGTTGAGGGCCATTTACGACTGGGAGACTTTGGCATTATAATTCAGCCAAAACTCGTGAAGCGTTCTCAATGTTATCCTTAACTGCATTTGATTTGCGTGACCGGTCACCCCTTTTAGTGTGTATATAATGTAGCGATTTACCGACAACTCTGCAGGTTAACTGCATTCGAGTGCTGAAGCTTAACATTTGCCGTATCAAATATTTGCATAAGAAATTACCCCTTTCAGTATGCACATTTTATGCGATACGAGCTGTCTGCAGCGTTCTGTGCCTTTTCTTTGACTACTACAGTATGGCCGAATCTCTGTGCTTCGCAAACAATGAAAAGCAGCACGGTAGTACAGTGATTAGCACAGTTACTCCACAGCACCAGCGTCCCAGGTTCAGTGCCCAGCTTGGGTCATTGTCTGTGCGGAGTCGGCACGCTCTCCCTTTCTGTGTGGAGTCTGCACGTTCTCCGCGTCTGCGTGGGAGTTTCCTCCGACAAGTCCCGAAAGACGTGCTTGTTAGTTGATTTGGACATTCTGAATTCGCCCTCTGTGTACCTGAACAGGTGTTGGATGTGGTGACTAGGGGCTTTTCACAGTAACTTCATTGCAGTAGTAAAATAGAAGTTGACTTCTAACAATAAAGATTATATATAAAAGCTAGGGTTTAAGTGATGATGTCCATGATTTCGGACTCCCAGCTCTGTAAATGACTATGTCCTTTTGCTTATTCTCAATTTTTGTTCAAGAATATGAAGGAAATTCCTTTTCAAAAGGAAGAACTTTCAATCTGGTCATCGGTTTACACATTAACTGCAATGAAGGCTTCAATGATGAGTCACTACTAGCAAAAAAACAGCTAACAACGTAAGCCCTACAAAAAACATCACTTAAACTCCTTTTTCCAGTTCTTAGTTATCAGCTCCAGATACCTGAACTTAATGTGTATTACTGAAATTGGAAGGTATGGTGCCATTTTAGTGGTTGCTGTACTCACCTGTGTAATCACTAATCTACACTATCTTTAGGTTCAGCAAAAGCCTTTTATTATTCTCGCCTTTGTTTTAAGTGCCCCTCCCTGTGTCTGTAATTTCCTCCATCCTCACAACCCTCAGAATCTTGCGCTCCTCTGGCGTCATTATTCTCAATGTTCTGTGTTCCACCATTTTCAACGATAATAATCACTTCTTGTCACAAGTAGTCCTCGATGAAGTTACTGTGAAAAGCCCCTAGGCCCTGAGCTCCAAAATGTGCTCACTAAATCAATCTTCCTCTGCCTCCTGCATAGAATCATAGAATTTACAGCGCAGAACGAGGCCATTTGGTCCATTGAGGCTGCACCGGCCCTTGGATAGAGCACCCCACCCAAGCCCCATACCTCCACCCAAGCCCCATACCTCCACCCAAGCCCCATACCTCCACCCTATCCCAGTAACCCCACCCCACCTTTTCTGGGCACTAAGGGCAATTTAGCATTGCCAAACCACCTAACCTGTACATCTTTGGACTGTGGGAGGAAACTGGAGCACCCGGAAGAAACCCTCGCAGACACGGGGACAATGTGCAGACTCTGCACAGACAGTGACCCAAGCCAGGAATTGAACCTAGGACCCTGGAGCTGTGAAGCAACTGTGCTGCCCCCATAAAGATTGTGTTTATCTTAGTGTTGTATATTTAAGTGTATCAAAGGCATTAGTCATGTACTAACAGTTTTTAATCACTTTGTTTTTGTTAATAGAAGGTCGACTGAGAGAGATACATCAAAATAGACCCAAACTGGTGAGTAACCAAACCATTTTTTCCTGGTGTCTGAAGTTGCAGTTTTATAATGGAGCAATCTATTTGGCTAGGAAAGTAAACCAAGATTCCTGTGGTCCTGCTAATGCAATAACTTTCTACAGCTGCTGAACAACAAGACTCAAATGCTGGTTGCTTTTTCAGTATTGCTGTTTGGGTTTCTGAATTTTAACCTTTGTTCAGCTTTTCTTCATATCTGAGCAACTTGGTAGTAGTTGGGACAGAAGGGGGTTGTAAATTGTGTTCTGCCACGGTGTCACACCGTTACCCTTTTAAATGCCTTTTATCTCTGTGGAAGGCAGACTCTTTGTTGTATAATGCTGTGCCATGATGCAGTAAAGAGCAATAAAAGTAATCCTCCATTGCCCAACTTTGCATCCCTAACAGTGCCACAATAGCAAATTTATTAAGAGGGTGCTTAACAAATGCTTAGGCACAGAGAGGTGGTTGTGATTGCACATGCTCCTCTTATTACACCATTCTCAGCATTAGAGATTAAATATGTGTATGTTAATTCTGTCCCAATGATTTAAAAAAATAGTATTTCCTCCATGCAAGATCCAAACCATATTTGTATTCAATAACTGAGATGCGAGTTTCTTTTCTGCTGTCCTATTTCAAACAAATACAATATATTTAAAAAAGGAAGAAACCTGCCTTTGTGTGACACCACAACCTCCGTATGTTCCACAGTTAAATTATTTTTGAAGTATATTCACTGTTTGTAATGATTCTTTATCTGATTTTGTTTGCTGCAATTTATTCATATTTATGACTTAATAACAAGCTTTATAGGAAAGTTAAATTGATTCAAGTTGTCTGAATTCATACCTACTGAAAAGTATATTTTCATTGCTAATAAAATAAGGATTTTCCTTGAAACCAAGCAATACAATGCAGGTTAGCTTCCAGTGACCACTGGTGTCACGAGTGGTGATTTGAATTTGTTGTCTCTTGTTTCTAGTCATCCTTGAATTCAGCTGTTGAAGTGAAAAAATGGATTCCAAGCATCAAGACTGAAATTGAGTATTACCTTCAGGTGAGTAATTCAGTTTATGAAAGGGGCACTGATAATGTTGAACTTCAGGAGAAAGAAATTCCCCCTGCGCAGCAATATCAACTCATTTTTTTGTGGTGAGAATTCAGGTTTTCAGTCAAAAATAACTTTTCTTCAGAATCCTATCAAGGGAGTTTCTTAGTAATGGATCCTCCTGTAAGAAAACAATATATGGGAAGATCTGTGCTGTCTAAGTATTTTTTTTGTTAACCATTTTTTAAAAATTAAAGATATTTTGTTTGGGTTTGTTACAGATGTAACATTGGGTGTGCTCATTAATTTTATGTATGTTACTAGGTAGATAGTTTAACAGGGAACCAAAATATTAACAAAAAAATGCATTAGTCTTTTGATGAGGTAACAAAGAGGGTTGATGAGAGTAATTCTGCTGGGGTAATGTGCATGGGCATTTGATACAATGCTATACAATAGACTTATGAGCAAAGTTAGTCCTCATGGGAATAAAAGTGACAGTAGCAACATGAATACAAAATTGGCTTAGTGACAGTTCACAGTAGTGATGAGGGGTTGGTTTTTTTTCGGACTGGAGGAATGTTTATAGTGGACTTCCCCATGCGTTGGTGTTCGGACCCTGCTCTCTTGCCATATATTAGACAAGGGAGAAACTGTTCTCATTGGTGTAAGAATCGAGAACCAGAGCACACGGATTTAAGGCAATTGGCTAAAGAGCAATGGAAACGTGAAAATATTTTTTAATGTGTGGTTGGGTTTTGGAAATGCACTGCCTGCGAGTGTGATGGGGGCTGGTTCAATTGAGGCATTCAAGAGGGAATTGGATTATTATCTGAAAAGGGAGAAGGTGGGAGTGGCACTTGGTGATTTGTGCTTTCAAAGAACAATCACAAACATGGAAGGCTGAATGGCCTTTTTGCTGTAACGTCTATGATTCTATGAATCGCATTATAGTGATACAATAAAGAGGAAATATTTTCTCTGCTTCACAGCAATCACAATTATCCCATTACTCAGAAAAGAAGATAAAGGAATTCCAGGATTATATTGAAAAACTTCAGAAGGAGTATCAGCGTTACTTGTGGAAACTGCGTCAGTTAGACCCTTCCCACAAGGACCACCCTTGGAAACCCCGTGCTTACACAAGGAAAAGACCACCTAACTCTGCACCACAGATCATCGGCCAACCAGGTATTCAAAGTTATATCTGGGGTTAGAACATAGAACATAGAACACTACAGCACAGTACGGGCCCTTCGGCCCTCGATGTTGCGCCGACCTGTGAAACTATCTGAAGCCTATCTGACCTACACTATTCCATTTTCATCCATATGTCTATCCAGTGACCACTTAAATGCCCTTAAAGTTGGCGAGTCTACTACTGTTGCAGGCAGGGCGTTCCACACCCCTACTACTCTCTGAGTAAAGAAACTGCCTCTGACATCTGTCCTATATCTATGTCCCCTCATGTTGGTCATCACCATCCGAGGAAAAAGACTCTCACTGTCCACCCTATCTAACCCTCTGACTATCTTATATGTCTCTATTAAGTCACCTCTCAGCCTTCTCCTCGCTAACGAAAACAACCTCAAGTCCCTGAGCCTTTCCTCGTAAGACCTTCCCTCCATACCAGGCAACATCCTAGTAAATCTCCTCTGAACCCTTTCCAAAGCTTCCACATCCTTCCTATAATGTGGTGACCAGAACTGCACGCAGTACTCCAGGAGCGGCTGCACCAGAGTTATGTACAGCTGCAGCATGACCTTGTGGCTCCGAAACTCAATCCCCCTACTGATAAAGGCTAGCACACCATATGCCTTCTTAACAGCCCTATTAACCTGGGTGGCAACTTTCAGGGATTTATGTACCTGGATGCCGAGATCTCTCTGTTCATCTACACTACCAAGAATCTTACCATTAGCCCAGTACTCTGCATTCCTGTTACTCCTTCCAAAGTGAACCACCTCACACATTTCCGCATTAAACTCCATCTGCCACCTCTCAGCCCAGCTCTGCAGCTTATCTATGTCCCTCTGTATCCTATAACATCCTTCAGCACTATCCACAACTCCACCGACCTTCGTGTCATCTGCAAATTTACTAACCCATCCTTCTACACCATCTTCCAGGTCATTTATAAAAATGACAAACAGCAGTGGCCCCAAAACAGATCCTTGCGGTACACCACTAGTAACTGAACTCCAGGATGAACATTTGCCATCAACCACCACCCTCTTGTCTTCTTTCAGCTAGCCAATTACTGATCCAAACCGCTAAATCACCTTCAATTCCATACTTCCTTATTTTCTGCAATAGCCTACCGTGGGGAACCTTATCAAACGCCTTACTGAAATCCATATACACCACATCAACCGCTTTACCCTGATCCACCTGTTTGGTCACCTTCTCAAAAAACTCAATAAGGTTTGTGAGGCATGACCTACCCTTCACAAAACCGTGTTGAGTATCGCTAATCAACTTGTTCTTTTCAAGATGATTATAAACCCTATCTCTTATAACCTTTTCCAACATTTTACCCACAACCGAAGTAAGGCTCACAGGTCTATAATTACCAGGGTTGTCTCTACTCCCCTTCTTGAACAAGGGGACAACACGGCCCGTGGGGCCTCACGGTAGCATGGTGGTTAGCATCAATGCTTCACAGCTCCAGGGTCCCAGGTTCGATTCCCAGCTGGGTCACTGTCTGTGTGGAGTCTGCACGTCCTCCCCGTGTGTGCGTGGGTTTCCTCCGGGTGCTCCGGTTTCCTCCCACAGTCCAAAGATGTGCGGGTTAGGTGGATTGGCCATGCTAAATTGCCCGTAGTGTAAGGTTAATGGGGGGATTGTTGGGATACGGGTTACGTGGGTTTAAGTGGGGTGATCATTGCTCGGCACAACATTGAGGGCCGAAGGGCCTGTTCTGTGCTGTACTGTTCTATGTTCTATTTGCTATCCTCCAGTCTTCCGGCACTATTCCTGTCGACAAAGACGACATAAAGATCAAGGACAAAGGCTCTGCAATCTCCTCCCTGGCTTCCCAGAGAATCCTAGGATAAATCCCATCTGGCCCAGGGGACTTAACTATTTTGACATTTTCTAAAATTGCTAACACCTCCTCCTTTTGAACCTCAATTCCATCTAGCCTGGTCGACTGAACCTGAGTGTTCTCCTCGACAACATTGTCTTTCTCCAGTGTAAACACTGACGAAAAATATCCATTTAATGCTTCCCCTATCTCCTCTGATTCCACACACAACTTTCCACTACTATCCTTGATTGGCCCTAATCTTACTCTAGTCATTCTTTTGTTCCTGATATACCTATAGAAAGCCTTAGGGTTTTCCTTGATCCTATCTGCCAACGACTTTTCGTGTCCTCTCCTCGCTCTTCTTAACTCTCCCTTTAGGTCCTTCCTGGCTAACTTGTAACTCTCAAGTGCCCTAACTGAGCCTTCATGTCTCATCCTAACATAAGCCGCCGCCTTCCTCTTGACAAGTGCTTCAACTTCCTTAGTAAACCACGGTTCCCTTGCTCGACAACTTCCTCCCTGCCTGACAGGTACATACTTATCAAGGACACGCAGTAGCTGTTCCTTGAAAAAGCTCCACATTTCGATTGTACCCATCCCCTGCAGTTTCCTTCCCCATCCCATACATCCTAAATCTTGCCGAATAGCATCATAATTGCCTTTTCCCCAGCTATAATTCTTGCCTTGCGGTATATACCTATCCCTGCCCATTGCTAAAGTAAACATAACCGAGTTGTGATCACTATCACCAAAGTGCTCACCTACATCTAAATCTAACACCTGGCCGGGTTCATTACCCAGTACCAAATCCAATGTTGCCTCGCCCCTTGTTGGCCTGTCTACATACTGTGTCAGAAAACCCTCCTGCACACACTGCACAAAAACTGACCCATCTATAGTACTCGAACTATAGTATTTCCAGTCAATATTTGGAAAGTTAAAGTCCCCCATAACAACTACCCTGTTACTCTCGCTCCTGTCAAGAATCATCTTTGCAATCCTTTCCTCTACATCTCTGGAACTATTCGGAGGTCTATAGACAACTCCCAACAGGGTGACCTCTCCTCTACTGTTCCTAACCTCGGCCCATACTGCCTCAGTAGACGAGTCCTCAAGCGTCCTTTCTACCGCCGTAATACTTTCCTTGATTAACAATGCCACACCCCCCCCCTCTTTTACCATCTTCTCTGTTCTTACAGAAACATCTAAATCCTGGAACCTGCAACAACCATTCCTGTCCCTGCTCTACCCATGTCTCCGAAATCGCCACAACATCGAGATCCCAGGTGCCAACCCATGCTGCAAGCTCACCCACCTTATTCCGGATGCTCCTGGCGTTGAAGTAGACACACTTCAAACCAGCGTCCTGCTTGCCGGTGCCCTCTTTCGAACTTTTAACCCTATCCCTGACCTCACTACTCTCAACATCCTGTACACTGGGACTACAATTTAGGTTCCCATCCCCCTGCTGAATTAGTTTAAACTAATTCTAAAACTAAAACTAATTGGGTTAATTTATAGCTAAGCAGCAATTGGACCTTTGGTGGACTGTAGGTATAATAATGTAAATATTCTCTTAATGGGGCATTAATTCAATTTTAAATCCTCATCCTGAACTTCCAATTCTTCATAGGGTGGGCCATGGGCCAAAACCATCTCTGCAACTTGCTCCAGCTTTATTCCTTCATCACCCTTTTGTTCTTCACTCTGGCCTGTCATGAATCTCTTTTTTTTTTCTTGCCTGAAATGTATTCCTCCTGACTCAAATATTGGTGCAGCTTTCAGCAACTCTCTGCAATTCCCTTCATTTAGAATTACATCCCAGGGGCTTTTCACAGGAACGTCTTTGAAGCCTACTTGTGACAATAAGCGATTATTATTTTGCCTCTCTCCTTAACTCATGTTCTGAACCTATTTAAAGCACATTTGGACAATTAATTTTACATTCATGCTTCTTTATCTCTCCTCAACTGCATTAATGCAGTTTGGTGTCCCTTAGACTTCCATTGCCGAAAACAAAGCAAAATACTCTGGATGATAGAAATCTGAAATGAAATTAGAAAAATCTGGAAATACTCAGGTCTGGCAATGTCTGTGGAGAGAGGAACATTTTAACAAAAGAAGCATAACTGGAAACACTTTATCTTTTCTTGCATGAACTGGGTGGAAGCATGAATTCAATCATGGAAGACCCACTTGATCTTTTTCTGGCACTTGAAGGTCCTCCAGCTAATCCAATGTAATTTAATGCCAACCTCTAATTGTAGATATTCCTGCTATACCGTGTAATTTCATCAATTGTTATAAAACTATGCCACAGATGATCCCCTCCAGTTTTCCATTTAATAACATTTATTCAAAAACGCCTTTAAAATAAATATGTTAATATATCTCGAAATATTTATTTTTCTCACCTTTTCTACTATTTAATTATAGTCGCCACCATTGAACCGTAGCCCCTTGTTTAGATTTCCTCAAAATATTTTTTGAACACTGCACAGTCAGTTTATATAAAATCAAATTGACGTTTATACCAAAACTTAAATCTTACATATTTTATGTGAAACGTTGGAAAAGTGATTTTGCCACAATTATGAACTAAATATTTCCCTGCAACATTTGCAACCCCAGTACGTAGTTTAATCCTTGTAGCTTCCATTTTTATAAAGCTCTTTTAGCCAATTTTACCATCTGAAAATTTGCACCCAGTAATTAGATTATTAGTCAGATGGACTAGTGTTCTCATTTAGTAAATTAAAGTTTTGTTATTTGCAGCTACTTCACACAGTTTGAAACGACTATGTACACCTCCTTCAAATGAAACGTACGATGGGACTCCAGAGTATAACTCTGGCAAGAAAACTGATGAAGGAAGGGAAAGGAGCTGCCTCAGTCGACAGATACCAGATGCTGTCACCTATGACTGTTTAATGGTTAATTCCAAGTTTCAGGACCAGCCCCTCACTTTTAATCCTGCTAGAATTTCACCAAGATTTTCTATGCACTCAACTCTGAAAAATACAGCAGGAGAAGACTCCCAAAATATGACCAAAATTCTTTTGTCTAAGCTGCCAAACTTAGAAACGTCATCTTCCTTTGGAACCAAAACAGAGTTGAACAGAGAGGTAGAAGAAATACAATCCTCCAAGAGGACAGAAGATTCTCAGGAATCTATTTTGCTGAATAAAAGCTGTGGAATCCTGGGATTGTCTTGCTATTCTTCAGATGAAGATACATAAATGACTAGTAGCAACTGATTTATATTCATAACTCTATCTGCAATTTTGTTTCAAGTACTGTATTTTCTAAATGTATATACATGCTACATTCCCAAAGGGATCCTTTACAGCTTTGTGTTAAATGTATAGAGCTTTGTATGGTTGTTGAATTTCACTTTCATATTGAGCAAGCAATATAATCAAACTAACACTGCCAGCCACATCCAACACTCGTGGTTGGCATGAATTTACATGCTAAAGGGTTCCTTTACAGCTTTGTGTTAAATGTATAGAGCTTTGGTGGTTGAATTTCACTTTCATATTGAGCAAGCAATATAATCAAACTAACACTGCCAGCCACTTCCAACACTTGTGGTTGGCATGAATTAAAATCATTTAGAAATAAAAATGCCCTTCATTTCAAATACTTGTTGGATATAGTTTACTTTGTCATTAATGTGTACGGCATGTATGAAAGCCATTGGTATCACGTGCCACTGGTGAAGCACTGTTCCATTCATGTTTTTGCATTCTCCTTGCAACTGAACTGCTGGTACACATGCTGATACAACAACTTGAGTCTAGGGAATGGCTCTTTTGTTGTTGTACTTTACTACTTTGGATCAATTCACACCTTGCCTGAATGGTAAAGAGTTCAAATAGATTCAATGTGACCCATCTGACTATGAGAAATTGGAATTTGGGCATGCTCTTTTGGTAATCTGATACCTGATTCTGGCAGCAGCTCTGAAGTTTTGATTGACTTTGCCAACATCCTGACCCAGATTTTGAAAATTTCCAATGTAAAACAAATTAACATATAAGCATTGTCTTCTTTCTCACCAGGTTCCATTTTTTTATGTTGATTATCAAAGCTCTCCATGTTTCATGGTCTTTGATTTCAGCCAACACCTTGGTAGTGTTCTCAAATCTTACACTGACAACTTAAGGAACAGAACAGTTGGATTTCCTCCTTTATCTCCCTCTTGCTCTGCTACCCTCAATTTTACTGCTCACCGCCAGATACAGTATTCTATTTTATCTCCCCTAACTACTTGCCCAACAAATTGTGGTTACCTGTTGGTTATTGTCTGCAAAAGATCGTGTGCATCTACTTTCCTCAAAACGTCCTCATTACATTTGTATGTTGTCCAGAAACCACATTCTGTTGCTTTTTAATTTATCTTGCTTGCATTCCAACTTTTGTATTCATATAGTAAAGTTTACCAGATACTTTTGTAATTACATTCTGCGTTCCATAGACATGTTATTTCCAAAGGGGCCTGACATTGTTGCGAAGGTTTGCTTTTAAAGTTTTATGCATGCCCGGATGTCTTGATCACTTGTACCATTGGATATTATTAGGCTACCTGGATAAGAACATGATTCAACTTGGTTTATTTCTTTCAATTCCACTATTATTTTGTAACTAGCTGTGTTTATTTGATTTAATCAAGCATACTGTTTTGCTGTAATTTAATGATCTATATCTGTTACTATTTGTTACAACTAGATCGAGGAGTCTTTGTAGATTTTTCCTCTCTGCCATAGAATCACTACAGTGCAGAAGGAGGCCATCAAGTCTGCACCAACCCTCTGAGAGAGCACCCAACTAGGCCCATCTCCACACTATTCACGGTAGCACAGTGGTTAGCACTATTGCTTCACAGTGCTAGGGATGCAGGTTCGATTCCTGGCTTGGGTCACCGTCTGTGAGGTGTCTGCATGTTCTCCCAGTGTCTGTGTTGGTTTGCTCCGGTTTCCTACCACAAGTCCAGAAAGACGTGCTTCTCAGGTGAATTGGACATTCTGAATCCTCCCTCACTGTACCCAAACAGGTGCCGGAATGTGGCGATAAGGGAATTTTCACAGTAACTTAATTGAAGTGTTAATTTAAGCCTACTTGGGACACTAATAAAGATTATTACTACCCTGGTAACTCCAACTAACCTTTTGGAGCACTATGGGGCAATTTAGCATAGCCAATCCACCTAAACTGCACATTTTTGGACTCTGGGAGGAAACCAACGCAGGCATGGGGAGGACGTACAAACTACACAGTCACTCAAGGCTGGAATTGAACCTGGGTCCCTGACACAGACTGTGCCACTGTGCTGCCCAATTATAATACTGTCATGATTACTGTCATCTATACCTCAGATTATTTATGTTCTGGCAATCTACTGAAATTCCTGGTACTGTATCACTAATAGCTGTCATTTAATCACTTTACTCTAAAGATTGAAAAGATCTGGTGACAGAAGACAACCCCATGTTGCACTCTTTTTGTAGTTATCCAATCATGTTATTCATTGTTTATTCTCACTGCCGTTTTGTCCCAGTCTAAATTCAGAAGCAGTATTAATCTTTCCATTAAACCTTTCCATTCAATGTTCAAGTTATGTAATATTCAAAACATCTGGTCCTGCCTCACGCCTGTCAAATTCCTTGGTACAATGTATAAAACATTGGGGATTATTGTTCTCAACACGTTGCATTTTTTGACCTTTTCCTTTGGCCCATATTTGTGCACTCGTGAGGATTCATAGATTTATTTTGATCTATGTTACTAACAAAGTTCTTCCAGATTTAACCCAGAGTGGTGCACTTTGTTACAGTTGCAAGCACACTTAATTGAGCAATACAGTTTGTTGGGATTTTTGAATGGATTCTGGGGCAAAAACGCCCAGTTTAAAAACATAATCCTTGCAGTCAATGGAAAATACGAGTGTGTCCTTTTGGTGTAACCAAAGTGCTGTCCACGAGCAGGAGTGTAAACCAGGCACTGAACCCGGGCGATGCCATTGAGATGCTGTAGGCGGCGGCGGGCGAGCGAGCGGAAGTGCTGGGTTGATGCCGGAAACGACGTTGTTGATACAATATGGCGGAGGAAGTGGATGTGGATATTGAAGGAGATGGAGCAGAGCTGAACCTGGGGTAAGAGGAGGGACGGGAGGAAAGAGAGAGAGGGAGGGGTGTGAGGTGCTGCTCCTGGAGAGGGGACCCGAGGCCAAGTTGTCGCCGCTGAAGCAGCCCTGGGGGAAGAGGGATCCGGCTGGGGTTGTTTATTTCTCACTTGTCAGATCATTTACTTTGTAAAACATTTAGAGCGTCTTCACTGGAGGGGAGCAGACAATTACTAACCAATGTGCGCTGCTGCCTTTTTCCGTTGAGAATAAAGCGACACACTTTGCAACCTTTTATTCAGATTAACGAATGTGTGTTTTAATATTTGCAACAGTCAAACCTACAGGAAGATGTTTGGCTGATCCCAAAACTAATGAATGAAGTACATACACCCTGAGGATAGGCTTGCGCACTGCGAGTTGCCTCACGCAAAAAATATTTCAGCGATGAGATATTCTGTTTTTATTGGTGGCCGTGGGGTCCTGGTCAGGGTACCGGGAGACCTCTACTGACGTTCCTGTAAGGAATTTCAGGGGAGCATTTATATCCACTTGAGACGGTTTGCAGTGCCGCAGTTCATCTGACTGCAAGGCCAAACTGATAAATGTGCTAAAGTCCCTTCGGAGTCTGAGGCGAAAGTAGTTTAGGGGTAGCATGGTGGTTAGCATAAATGCTTCACAGCTCCAGGGTCCCAGGTTCGGTTCCCGGCTGGGTCACTGTCTGTGCGGAGTCTGCACGTCCTCCCCGTGTGTGCGTGGGTTTCCCCCGGGTGCTCCGGTTTCCTCCCACAGTCCAAAGATGTGCGGGTTAGGTGGATTGGCCATGCTAAATTGCCCATAGTGTCCTTAAAAGTAAGGTTAAGGGGGGGTTGTTGGGTTACGGGTATAGGGTGGATACGTGGGTTTGAGTAGGGTGATCATTGCTCGGCACAACATTGAGGGCCGAAGGGCCTGTTCTGTGCTGTACTGTTCTATGTTCTATGTAGTGTCGCTCACCCAAGAAGGCAGGCATGGGAACAAAATAAGGCAGTAAGGTTGAAGCAAAATAAATACATCAGGGATCGTAGAATGGTTACAACACAGTAAGGGCATTTTACCCATCCTGTGAGTGTTATCCCTCTGAAAGAACAGTTCATCTAATGCCATTCCCCTGCCTCTTCCCTGTAGCCCTGCAAATATTTCCTTTTCAGATAGTGATCCAACTTCCTTTTGAAAACCTTAATTGACCTACCTCCACCACACAGGCAATACATTTCCGTCCCTAACCACTCAATGCATGAAATGTTTTTTTTCCCTAATGTTGCTTCTTTTACCTTAAGTCTGTGCCCCTCTTCCAATGGGAACAGTTTCTCCATATCTATTCTGTCCAGATTCCTCATGATTTTGAATACCTTCATCAAATCTCCTTTCCTCATCAAATATCAATGTCAGGGCCCCATATATCTCTTCCCTTGTCTCCCACAGCAGTCTCGGGTGCATCTTATCAGGCACTGGGGTTTATGCACCTTTATGCCTGCTAAAACATCTAATACCTCATCCTTATAAATCTTCTAAAAAATGTTTTTATTCAGGACATTTTCATTGTATATACAAAACACAACATTACATTTCTCATTCTAAATACCCCCTCCACCATACCACTCCCTCCCACCCCTCTTCATAACCATAATGTAAAACAAAACTTCACCCCTTCCTCGCTGCGCTTAACTAACTCGTAAAGAAGGAGATGAACAGCCTCCACTTCGAGTAGAACCCCTCCTTCAATCCCGTAATGCCAAACCTTATCTTCTACAGATGTAAGAAGCCCGCTAGGTCATTCACCCACCCCAGTGCAGCTCTGGGTGGTTCCGGAGCCCGCCACCCTAACAAGATCCTCCTCCGGGTTATCAGGGAGTCAAAGGTGAACACATCAGCATCTCTCCCCATCTGCATTCTCGGATCCTCCGATACCCCAAACATCGCCTCCATGAGTTTGGGACCACCTTCACCCCCAAGATCTCTGACATCGTCCCCAAAAAGGCCTCTTAAAACCCCACTAATTTCAGGCAGGAGCAAGACGTGTGTGTGGTTCACCAGCCCCGACAGCTAGCATCTGTCCTCCATCTCCAGAAAAACCCACTCATAACACATCCTTGTCATATGTGCTCTGTGCACCACCTTAAATTGAACTAAACTCAATCTCGCACATGAGGTCGAGTTTATCCTATGCAAAGCCTCACTCCAGACCCCCACCTCAAATGTACACTCCAGCTTTTCCGCCCACTTCTTCTCCATTAACTGCCCATAGATATCCAAAACCTTGCCCTCCCCTATCTCATCCTTAGACACAATCCTTTCGAGCAACGAAGGATGCGGTAACCGCAGAAACCTGGCCAACTCCTTCCTCATGAAATTCCTAATCTGCCAGCACCAGAATCCATTCCCCCATGGCAACTGAAACATCTCTACCAGCTCCTCCAACTCTGCAAATCTGCCTTCCACAAACAATTCCCTAAACCCCTCTATCACCTCTCATCCCCAAACTCTGGTACGTTGAGTCCAACCCCGCTGGAATAAATCTATGATTTCCACAGATCGGTGCCCACAGCGGATGCCCTCTAACTTAAAATATTGCCGAAACGTATTCCAAGCTCTTAAAAAAGCAACCACCACCGGGCTGTTGGAGTATTTAGCCAGCGAGAATGGAAGCGGAGCCATCCGGTGCACTCAAACCTGTCCCATACACAAAGCCTCCTCCATTCGCCCCCAATCCGACCCTTCCTCCACGACCCATTTCCAAATCTTCTCTACATTTGCCGCCCAATAATAATTCATCAAATTTGGCAACACTAATTCCCCTGACCGCCCGTCCCTCTGCAAAAATACGCTCCGAATCCGAGGCGGGTAACACCCATGCAATGGCTGAAATTAACCTATTTAGGGTGGCATGTTGGCACAGTGTTTAGCACTGCTGCCTCACAGCGCCGAGGACCCAGGTTTGATCCCCGGCCCTGGGTCACTGTTCGTGTGGCATTTGCACATTCTCCCCGTGTCTGCGTGGGTCTCACCCCCACGACCCAAAAAGATGTGCATGGTAGGTGAATTGGCCACACTAAATTGACCCATAATTGGAAAAAAAAAGAATTGGGTACTCTAAATTTATTTAAAAACAGAAATTAGATTTACTCTCTTTCCCCCCCCCCCCCCCCAAAAAAAATCAATGTAGGCAGTATTGTGCACTGTTTTGGTCCCCTTATTTGAGGAAAAATGTAGTGGCTTTGAAGGCAGTTCAGAGGAGGTTCACGATATTGATTCCAGAGATGAGGGGTTTGTCGTATGAGGAGAGATTGAACAGTTTAGCCTACACTCTCTAGAGTTTAGGAGAATGAGGGGAGATCTAATTGAGGTATACAAGATGCTAAAAGATATGGATAAAGTAGACATAGAGCTTATGCATCCTCTTGTGGGGTATTCTAAAATGTGGTCTCCTCGATATCGGAGAGACCAAACGCAGACTGGATAATCGCTTTGCTGAGCACCTTGGTCTGTGTGCATTCAGGACCCTGACCTTCCCGTTGCTTGTCATTTTAACAAAAGACCCTGCCCCCATGCACACATGTCTGTCCTTGGCCTGCTGCAAAGTTCCAGTGAAGCTCAACGCAAACTGGAGGAACAACATCTCATCTTCCGGTTAGGCACGCTACATACAGCCTTCCGGTCTCAACATTGAATTTAACAACTTCAGATGATTAGCTCTACCCCACCTAGACCCATTTGTTTTCATCCCATTTCATTTCAACTCTCTTACCATTTCTTTCTTTCTTGTCTTTCCTAATATATATTTAACCCCCCCCCCCCCCCATCTTATCCACCTTTCCTTACCCTTTCTCCCCTTTGCTTCCCCCTTCCCCTCCCCCCACATCTCCATCTGTCACAGTTTAGCCTGTGATGTTAGTTTCTCTGATGTTTGGCCTCTCACACCTTTTGTTGTCTCTGGGGAATGCCATTAGCACTCTTTTCCCATGGTTTCTGTGGCTATGAGCTCCCTGCGTCCCAGGGTTTCTGCGGCTATGACTCCTCTTTCATTCTCACTCCACAGTATAAATATTCCCCACATTCTCTGACTGTTAGCTTTGACAAAGAGTCATTGGACTCGAAACGTTAGCTCTTTTCTCTCCCTACAGATGCTGCCAGACCTGCTGAGATTTTCCAGCATTTTAATTTACGTTTCAGATTCCAGCATCCGCAGTAATTTGCTTTTATTCTAAAACGAGAGGTCATTATCTTCGAATAAGAGGTAGCAAATTTAAAACAGATTTGAGGATAAACTACTTCTCCCAAAGGGTTGTGAATCTGGAATTCGCTACCCCAGGGTGCAGTGGATGCAGGGACAGTGAGTAAATTTAAGGAGGAGTTAGACAAATTTTTAATTGGTAATGGGTTGAAAGGTTATGGAGAACAGGCAGGATGGTGGAGTTGAGGCCAGGATGGGATCAGCCATGATCATATTGAGAGTGTTAGACTCGGCAGGCTAAATTGCCTGCTCTCACTCCCAGGTCATGTCTTCTAGGGAGGAGATGTTCTGGCTGATTTCTCAATCCAGCTCTTGGTCTGTGACATTGTAGGTAGCATATGAGGAACATATCAGCCGTGATAGAATGGCGGAGCAGACTCGATGGGCTGACTGGCCTAATTCTGCTCCTATATCTTATGAACTTATGATGTAGTCTGCATGTAAGGACACTTGATGTTCCACTCCACCACCTCTCTTCTCCACTCCATCGAAGCCCTCAGCGCCATCGCCAATGGTTCAATTGCCTGTGCAAAAACAATGGGGAAAGTGGACATCCCTGCCATGTTCCCCGGTGCAAACAAAAACATCCCAAACTTGTTGAGTTAGTGCAAACACTTGCCACGGGGGCCCTGTACTTTAACCTAACCCAGCCAATTAACTCCGGGCCAAAACCAAACCGCCCCAACACCTCGAAAGGATACTCCCACTCAACCCGATCAAAGCATTCTCCGCATCCATAGATATTATCACCTCCGTTTCTTGACACATCAGAGTCGTCATCACCACATTTAATGATCTCCTAATATTAGACGATAACTGTCGCCCCATCACAAACCCAGTCTAGTACTCGGCTATCACCCCCAGCACACAATCCTCTGGACACGTTCCCAACACCTTGGCCATCGACTTCGCACCATGTTTAACAGCGATACGCTAAGAATCGCACTCCTCTGGATCCTTGTCCTTCTTTAAAATAAGCAAAATCAAAGCTTTTGCCAACGTGGAAGGGAGCTGACCTCTGGCTAACGAGCCATTGATCTTTTCCATTAGATGAGGTCCAAACTCTGGTGCAAATGTTTTATAAAATTCCGCTGGGAATCTGGACCCGGAGCCGTCCCAGACAGCATTGAACCAATGCACCTCATCACCTGTTCCAGCCCGTGGGGCCCCCAGCACCCGCACATTCCCCTCTTCCACCACCAGGAAATCCAAGCAATCCAAAAACTGCTTCTTGTCCGAGATTCCGCCCCATCCCCTCTGGGGATCGGGGGTTACAGCCCCGATAAAAGGCCTCAAACACCACGTTCACCTTTTCTGCATAGAGACCACCCTGCCCCCAGCGACACCCACATCCGTAAATGAATTTTTAAAAAAATTACAATTCTCCATTCGTCAAGCACCATTCTTGAGTTTGAGAAAGATTGGAAAATTATGGCCATTACCTCTGCAATTTTCACACTTGTATCTTGGATGCATCCCATTCAGTCTTCATACTGCACTTCTGTATAATTCAGAATATATAGCATTCAATGTCAAGCTGCTTCTGATTTTTTTGGTAACTTTTGTTATTTTACCTTATTGTCAAGTTCACATGCAGAAAACTGGGATTTCTTGTGAAAACTCAAGGCCGGAGATGGATAGTTTTAGACACAATTATAAGTAAGAGATAGAAAAATGTATCCCCTAGCCTAGCCTTAATTTAGGATTGTTTTTTCACTGGGTCAAGGATATGGGTTCACAGGTTTAAGGTTTGGGCAAGAGATGCAAGGGGATGTCAGGAAAATCTATTTATGCAGCAAGTGGTAATGACTGGTAATTTCCCACAAAGGTTGTGAAAGTGGAGGCAATCAATGATTTCAAAAGGATGGGCACTTAATGGAAATAAACTTGCAGAGTTACGATAGAGCAGGGAAATGGGAGTGACTGGATTGCTCTATAGAGAGTTGGCATAGACTCAGTAGGCTGAATGGCCTTCAGTAAAACCCTTCTGGCTCTCTTTCTGGTACACAGTCCCCAGAAAGCTGGGAATTTTTGTTCATTTAAAAAAAATTGAATAATCTTTGTTCGTGTGTCAATGTTGAAGTGATCCAAAACTGCTGCTGATGCTCTAATTTGCATCATCAGTGACTCCTCTAGTGTGTGCAGTAGCCTGTAAATTACCACACAGACCACTCAAGTCACCTGCTTTAACTTGTCACATGTAAATGGCCATACCTTCAGCTTTCAAGGTTTGAAGCTCTGGAATTGCAGAAGGTTAACTGGCATTCACAAGTAGGAGCCATGACTGATTCCACGTCGTGTACAATCCCCTCCAACCATCCAATTCGGGAAGTCATTTCTAGGAAAATTAAAGTAGCATTTAGGTGACATTCATATTGAAATTTTGGTTAGTGGTTATCAAGGTTCATTGGAAATTGTACACTACCATATAAATTTGGTTTAACTACCTTTGCTTGCTTGCAAAATAAAGTTAGCTCATCAAATTTGGAAGATGTGTACTATGGCACTCACAAATTGCGATAGCTAACTGAATAATAAATATGAGAGAAACTTTAATGTGCCCCCCCACCCCCTCCCTCCCAAACCAGGTGGGTTTGGGTCAGATGGGCAGCTAAGAATGTTTAAAATTTCAAACTCTCATGTGGCCACTTCTGATTTTAATGGAAGCGTAATGGAGTGGGAACATGTGTTGGGGAGGGATATTTTAATGAAACTACATGCCTCAGAATTTATCTTGTAGCTTTAACCCTGGCTAGCTGGGTTTCCTGGGGCTTGGGAAATCTGGTATCTGACGTGAGGAGTGGAAGATTCCATTCTTTCTGAGCATTGTTTGTGGGCCGGCAGGAGTGCTTCCTCCTGGCTCCCCAAGTCAAACTGCTTCCTTCCCAGCGATCACTATCTCTTCTCTCATGACTAGACCTCTTCACAATTAGCTGGCACCCCATAGGAGGCAGTGGTGTGGTTGTTTTATCACGGGACTGGTAATCCAGAGACCTGGTGTAGTGCTCTAGGGGCCTGGGTCCAAACCCCACCATGGCCGAAGTTGAAATTTGAATTCAATAAAAAATCTGAAATTAAAAATCTAATGATGACCATGAAACCATTGTCGATTGTCTGGTTCCTAATGTCCTTCAGGAAAGGAAATCCACCACCCATACCTGGTCTGGTCTACATGTGACTCCAAATCCACCGCATTGTGGATGACTCTGAAATGACCTGGAGAAGGACAATAAATAATGAATTTTAAAAAATGTGCCCCAATGTACCTCACAACCATCGACCTACCAGTCATGCTATACCTACACTCTTTGCAATCTCTACCTGAGCAACAGGATGCCAACATGGTTAAAGGATGGTCACGACTGGGAGTTAAATATCCAAGGGTATCAAACTATTTGGAAGGACAGAGTGAATGGTAAGGCAGGTGGTATATTTAAGGATGACATCCGGGCAATAGTGAGGGATGACATTGGTGCTATGGAGGATATGGAGAATCCATTTGGGTGGAAATCGGGAATAGTAAGGTGAAATTGTCACTGATAGGAGTAGTCTATAGGCCACCAAATAGTAACATTATGGTGGGGCAGGCAATAAACAAAGAAATAACTGATGCATGTAGAAATGGTACAGCAGTTATCATGGGGGATTTTAATCTACATGTCGATTGGTTTAACCAGGTCGGTCAAGGCAGCCTTGAGTAGGAGTTTATAGAATGTGTCCGTGATAATTTCCAAGAACAGTATGTTATGGTACCTACGAGGGAACAAGCGGTCCTAGATCTGGTCCTGTGTAATGAGACAGGTTTGATTAATGATCTCATAGTTAGGGATCCTCTCGGAATGAGCAATCACAATATGGTGGAATTTAAAATACAGATGGAGGGTGAGAAGGTAAAATCAAACACTAGTTGGGCAGCACGGTGGCCTAGTGGTTAGCACAACCGCCTCACGGCACTGAGGTCCCAGGTTCGATCCCGGCTCTGGGTCACTGTCCGTGTGGAGTTTGCACATTCTCCCCGTGTCTGCGTGGGTTTCGCCCCCACAACCCAAAAACGTGCAAGCTAGGTGGATTGGCCACGCTAAATTGCCCCTTAATTGGAAAAATGATTGGGTACACTAAATTTATAAAAAAACATTTTTTTTTAAAATCAAACACTAGTATTTTGTGCTTAAACAAAAGAGATTACAATGGGATGAGAGAAGAGCTAGCTAAGGTAGACTGGGAGCAAAGACTTTATGGTGAAACAGTTGAGGAACAGTGGAGATCCTTCCAAGCAATTTTTCACAGTGCTCAGCAAAGGTTTATACCAACAAAAAGGAAGGACGGTAGAAAGAGGGAAAATTGACCGTGGATATCTAAGGAAATAAGGGAGAGTATCAAATTGAAGGAAAAAGCATACAAAGTGGCAAAGATTAGCGGGAGACTAGAGGACTGGGAAATCTTTAGGGGCAACAGAAAACTACTAAAAAAGTTATAAAGAAGAGTAAGATAGATTATGAGAGTAAACTTGCTCAGAATATAAAAACAGATAGTAAAAGTTTCTACAAATATATAACACAAAAAAAGAGTGGCTAAGGTAAATATTGGTCCTTAGAAGGATGAGAAAGGAGATTTAATAATGGAAGATGAGGAAATGGCTGAGGAACTGAACAGGTTTTTTGGGTCGGTCTTCTCAGTGGAAGACACAAATAACATGCCAGTGACTGATGGAAATGAGGCTATGACAGGTGAGGACCTTGAGATGATTGTTATCACAAAGGAGGTAGTGATGGGCAAGCTAATGGGGCTAAAGGTAGACAAGTCTCTTGTCTAAAAAATGAATTGGGTACTCTAAATTTATATTCAAAAATGAAAAAAAAAGGAGGTAGGCAAAAAGCGGGTAATTATAGGCCAGTTAGCTTAACTTCGGTAGTAGGGAAGATTCTGGAATCTATCATCACGGAAGAAATAGCGAGGCATCTGGATGGAAATTGTCCCATTGGGCAGACACAGTATGGGTTCATAAAGGGCAGGTTGTGCCTATCTAATTTAGTGGAATTTTTTGAGGACATTACCAGTGCGGTAGATAACGGGGAGCCAATGGATGTGGTATATCTGGATTTCCAGAAAGCCTTTGACAAGGTGCCACACAAAAGGTTGCTACATAAGATAAAGATGGATAAAGTAGTAGCATGGATAGAGGATTTGTTAATTAATAGAAACAAAGAGTGGGGATTAATGGGTGTTTCTCTGGTTGGCAATCAGTAGCTAGTGGTGTCCCTCAGGGATCAGTGTTGGGCCCACAATTGTTCACAATTTATATTGATGACTGGAGTTGGGCGCCAAGTGCAATGTGTCCAAGTTTGCAGATGACACTAAGGTGAGTGGTAAAGCAAAAAGTGCAGAGGATACCAGAAGTCTGCAGAGGGCTTTGGATAGGTCAAGTGAATGGGCTAGGGTTTGGAAGATGGAATACAATGTTGACAAATGTGAGGTTATCCATTTTGGTAGGAATAACAGCAAAAGAGATTATTATTTAAATTATAAAGTATTAAACCATGCTGCTGCGCAGAGAGACCTGGGTGTGCTAGTGCATGAGTCACAAAAAGTTGGTTTACAGGTGCAACAGGTGATTAAGAAGGCAAATGGAGTTTTGTCCTTCATTGCGAGAGGGATGGAGTTTATCATAGATTATCATAGAATTTACAGTGCAGAAGGAGGCCATTCGGCCCATCGAGTCTGCACCGACTCTTGGAAAGAGCACCCTGCCCAAGGTCAACACCTCCACCCTATCCCCATAACCCAGTAACCCCACCCAACATTAAGGGCAATTTTTGACACTAAGGGCAATTTATCATGGCCAATCCACCTAACCTGCACATCTTTGGATTGTGGGAGGAAACCGGAGCACCCGGAGGAAACCCACGCACACACGGGGAGGATGTGCAGATCCGCACAGACAGTGACCTAAGCCGGAATCGAACCAGGGACCCTGGAGCTGTGAAGCAATTGTGCTATCCACAATGCTACCGTGCTGCCAAGGGAGGGAGACTAGGGAGGTTATGCTGCAATTGTATAAGGTGTTAGTGAGGCCACACCTGGAGTATTGTGTTCAGTTTTGGTCTTGGAGGGTGTGGAGAAGAGATTCACTTAGTTAATCCCAGAGCTGAAGGGGTTGGATTATGAGGAGAGGTTGAGTAGAGTGGGACTGTACTCATTGGAATTTAGAAGAATGCGGGGGGGGGGGGGGGGGGGGGGATCTTATAGAAACATATAAAATTATGAAGGGAATAGATAGGATAGATGCGGGCAGGTTGTGTCCACTGACGGGTGAAAGCAGAACTAGGGGGCATAGCCTCAAAATAAGGGGAAGTAGATTTAGGACTGAGTTTAGGAGGAACTTCTTCACCCAAAGGGTTGTGAATCTATGGAATTCCTTGCCCAGTGAAGCAAATAAGGCTCCTTCATTAAATGTTTTTAAGATAAAGATAGTTTTTTTTGTAATAAACAATTTTAATGAGGTATTTTTGGCATGACAAACAACAACAGTATAAAACAATGTACAAAGAACAATAAACATAGGGCAATCACCGACTCCCATCCTGCCAAGACCCGCCTAACTGACCCCCTATTTTACAGTACCCTAAGCCCCACCCCGCTGACGATTCATTCTCCGCGAAGAAGTCGATGAATGGTTGCCACCTACGGGCGAACCCTAACAGTGACCCTCTCATTTTCACTTCCACCTTGAATTGGATTAGGCTGAGCCTGGCGCATGTTGTGGTCGCGTTGACTCTGCTCAACGCGTCCGCCCATAAGCCATCCTACATCACGCCACCAAGCTCCTCCTCCCACTTTCTCTTCAGCTCCTCGGCCTGCGTCTCCTCCGCCCCCATGAGATCTTTGTAGATGTCCGAGATGCTCCCTTCCCCCACCCATCCTCTAGACACTACACTATCCTGGATCCCCCTTAGTGGTAGGAGTAGGAAGGATGATACCTGCCTACGCAGAAAGTCCCGCATCTGAAAATATCTAAAGTCATTTCCACATGCCAACCCAAACCTCTCCTCCAGCGCCCTCAAGCTAGGGAAGCTCCCCTCTAAAAACAAGTCCCCCATCTTCTCAATTCCCGCCCTTCACCATACTCGGAACTGCCCATCCAAGCTCCCCGGAGCAAACCGGTGATTGTCACACATTGGGGACCAGACCGTTGCTCCCACTGCTACAGCGTACCTCCTCTACTGGCCCCAGATTCTCAGGGCCACCACCACTACAGGGCTGGTGGAGTACCGCGCCGGTGGGAATGGCAGAGGTGCCGTTACCAATGCCCCAGACTGGTGCCCCTACACAAAGCTACATCCATCCACTCCCAAATCGACCCTGCCCCCAAACCGACCCCGCCCCCACCACCCACTTCCTTATCATGACTATGTTAGCCGCCCAGTAATAATTGCTAAAATTTGGCAGCGCAAGCCTCCCTCCCCCCCGGTTCCGCTCAAGCATCACCTTCTTTATTCTCGGGGACTTATCCGCCCACACAAATCCACACACTCGGGGACTTATCCGTCCGCCCAGGATGATTTTATTGACCCTCTTAAAAAAGGACCACGGAATGAAAATTGGGAGACACTGAAATACGAACAAAAATCTCGGTCGGACCGTCACTTTGACCAGCTAACGACATTGGGAGCACATCCTTATCTGTTCAACCAACCGGTTCAACTTGTGTAACCAGCCCCAGTCGCACGCCACTTGTATCTCTAAGTACCTGAAACTGTCCCCATCTAACCTAAATGGCAGCTCCCTCAGCCGACCCTCCTGACCCCTCGTCTGAATGACAAACATCTCATATTCAGTTCATACCCTGAAAACCGGCCAAATTCCCCCAAAATCACCATAATTTCGCCCATCCCCGTGGATCCGATACGTATACGAGCAGGTCGTCTGCGTACAACGAGACTCTATGTTCCTCGCCCACCCCCGAAGCTCCCAGAGCAATTGCCAAAGAATAAAAGGATTAAGGGTTATGGTGCTCGGGCCGGAAAGTGGAGCTGACTCCACAAAAGATCAGCCATGATCTCATTGAATGGCGGAGCAGGCTCGAGGGGCCAGGTGGCCTACTCCTGCTTCTAGTTCTTATGTTCTTATGTAACCTGTACCAGGAACCCAGTCAGGCGTGCCACCAGGTGGGGATCCCGTTTGAAATAACCAGCTATCCACACTCCCACAGCATTTAGGGAAACCCGGGCCTCTGACCAAAACTCTGCCCTCCAGTCTTGCCCACCCAGTTAATCTTGCCCCAGTAAAGATAGGAGACTAATTCTTTGATTATAGGATTAATTATATTGTGGTTCTGAATCAATCAAAAAATGATTCATTTGTGTTTGAAGTGAGGATTGTGGCACAGTTCCTGGTTTCCTGCAGGACCATTACCTCGATTCTTCCTGGAGGAGTAACAATGGATTTTTGGTAAGTCCTAAAACCCAGCAATTTTAAATTTGTCGAATTTATTAATGTAAAAATATAATTTCCTGTGAAGGTTTTCAACAATGGGTTGCATTGCAGCATTCACCAAACCAAATTATCAAATTCTGCAATTAAGCTTACACACCGAGTTCATTAATTCTGATACAAATTTGAGTCACCCTTTCCGACTTAATGGCACCAGTTGCTCCTGTAAACAGACTAAAGTCTCTTTTTTGGGGGAGTTGTCTCCAGTTCCATATCTATTTGTTTAATGAGGCAATGAATGCAAGGATGTCTCATGTTTTTGACTGATAATTGATGCATTTTGTGTGTGCGCTTCATTAATCTTCAAGTGGCTTCCAGTGCCAGCACATATTGAACCTCCAGATGTCTGAAGGGAAAACATCCTCTTCAAAAAAACACCACCGGCTGATAGCTAACAAAGCACACCCATTGACATAGAACCTCAAAGTAAAACCCATGGACCCATCTGAAATCCTGTAGTCCCTACTGGAACACAATCCACAACAGACAAATTGATGACCTCTTATTTGCATACCTCTTGGTTGACTGCAAACACCATCAACAGCAACCTGAATGGTGAAGTCCCAGGTTTGCACCTTCCACAGAAAATCATGACAATCCTCAAAAGCTTGAGGGCAGGCCAAGAAAGATGTGGTCATTTGCTCCACAAGTGAAACATCAGGAACAGCTGAAATTGAGACTGTGACCATCCAAGGCAGAATAACACCCAGATATTGAACTTTTGCCTTGAGCAAACTATTCCTGGTGGCATCACAACCCTTCACATTCTGTCAACCAAAACCATTGTATAGAATGTTCGTCTTGACACTAAACTATAACTCCATTCTCAGCCATATGAATAAAGAAAATTCTCAAAAGACAAACCTAGTAAATGCTCGATGAGGCACAGTCAGCTGATATTATTTGACATAATGAATACAATCCACGTAATTACCCCCGCTGTAATAATGCAAAAAAATTTTTTTGTTTAAAAAAATAAATTTAGAATACCCAATTAATTTTTTCCAATTAAGGGGCAATTTAGCATGGCCAATCCACCTAACCTGCACATCTTTGGGTTGTGGGGGCGAAACCCACGCAAACACGGGGAAAATGTGCAAACTCCACACGGACAGTGACCCAGAACTGGGATCGAATCTGGGACCTCGGCGCCGTAGGCAGCAGGGCTAATTTAATAATGCAAAATTAACAATGTACTGCATTACCCCATTGTAATGGGTGGTTTTGACTCCATTTGTTTTCCAGCATCAGTAACCTTTTTGACTGTGAAAACGCTCATAAATGTCCCTGACTATCTTTGCTGGCTTTCCTGTAGTGTTTATTAATTATTGAGACCGTCTAACAGATCACATTATTTACAGTCTATGGAAAACTTACAGCAATTCTGGTGCTTTTATCTATCTCAGATACTTTTTTAATTAACTTACCTAAGTACCTTTAAAAACCCACCATTAAAAGTAAACCCTTTTTGTCCAATGTATTTCTGTGGAACATTGGAGTAGGAAAGTGGGCCCTTTATCTTCTGAAGCCACTTAAGTATAGCTGCTCTGCACCTTAAATGTATTTACCTGCATTTAATCCATGTTCCTGATACTCTTACCTTGTGAGGATCTATTGATCTCTTAAAAATTTCAGTTGACCCACAGCATTCACACTGGCTTTTGATCAATGGAATTCAGGTTTACACTACCCTTTGATTTTCCTCATTTCCCTCCAAGATAGCCTAGCTTTAATGTTGAGATTCTGCTCCTTAATTTTGGATTTCTCCCTACCCCTGCCCGGAGAGGAAATACTTTAAATCTGCCCTTGAATCCCATCATCATTTTAAATATTTCAACTTTAAATATTTTTACCTTCTAAATGTTAGGGGAACACAAGTCCAATTTATGCTAACTGTCCTCATAATTTAGCTCATTAAGCTTTGAGAAAGTGGTGAATGGATTCTAAACTGTGATAAATGTCGATAACAACTCGCACTTAGATGAGTGCATTTTATGATCGCAGGACATCCCAAATTGCGAGTAAAGTAGTTTTGCAGTGTTGTTACTGTTGTAATGGAGGAAAGCACAGGCATAGATTTCTGCACATCAAGCTCCCAGAAACAATAATGAAATGAATGATCAAATCATTTGGTGTTGATCGCAGGAGAAACATTCTGAGTTTGTTGTTTTCATTGTTCTTTCTTTTCACAGTCCTGGACTTTGGATAGCTCTCTCAGTGAAGAGAATAGAGCAGCTATTGAGAAAATGTTACAGGAGGAAGAGTATCCTTTCATTGGTGGTGTTATTGTACAGGTTCATTACCACTGTAGTCAGATGTAGTTCTGTGTTCAGATAATCTTTCTCTCTCAGTGCAGCTCAGCCTCTCTGTCTCTCCAATTTGAAACTTTGGGTGCAATCTAACGTAAAAGTTTCTAAGTGTCATTTGTGGTGGGGTTTGCTGGGATTTCCCCATTGCTATTCAATGATCCTTGGCAGTGCCACCCTGACACCTGGGCACCCTTACTCTGGCACCCTGGCAGTACTCCTGCTCTCTTGGCACTTCTAAGCACTCCTCTTCGCTATTCAAAGTCCTCTGTTGCCCTTCCCTGCTACCATCACCCTGCTCTGCTGGGAAGAGTTACCAGCTCACCCCTTTCCAGTTTTCAACTCCTTCCCCTTTGGCCCTCCGTCTACCAAGGTGCAGCTATCCTTGTTGATCTTTGCAGTAGCTGCCACTGCTTCTTATACAATCGCAGTCTCTCACCCAAGTTGTCAGGTTGAGTGCTAGTCTAGTAGGGCTGGGTGGGTCAAGTGGGAGTCAATTGATGTGGGATAGTCATGTCAGGTCGCGGGGAGTCCGAAGTCAGTGGTGGAGTTGGCTTTTGGGGGTTGGTCAGGAGATCAGTGTGGGGGAATGTGATTGGGTTGGCTGATGGTTAGGGGTGTAGTCTGGTGGTCAAAGAGGGTAGGTGGGGGGCTCGAGAGGGAATCGAAGTGGGGTCAGTTGCACAGTGGTTTACGATTTTTCCAGTTATCATTTCCTGTGTGGCTATCCGGGTAAGTAAATTGGAACTGTCCGAAGTCTCCAACTTGAACTCTAACTTTTGCGGCGGGTCACGGAAAATTGACTGTTCAAAGCTCAGACTTCCCGGGAAAATTTCATGGAGTCAGTGCATTGGAATGTCCACGTTCTCCTGAAACGCATCTTGATGGTGGTACATCCAGACTCAACAGTCTGGAGACGAGAAGATCTGGTTCTTTCAGTTTGATACATTTTGTCTGTTTCTCGCTCCACAGGTGCTGCCTGATCATCTGCGTATTTTCAGCATTTCCTGTTTTCATGTCATATTTCCAGCATCGGCAGTATTTTGCTTTAGTCCATGTCATAATATACATCCAGGTATATGATGGTGTGCAGACAGGCAGTGATTGACACACAGGATCACCAGTAAACACACAGAACACAGCAGCCAGTCATCAGACAAGACACAACCACTATAAAGCCAGAGGGCACTGGTTTCCCCGCTCTCTCTCGGGATCCAGCCTCTGAGACAGTCAGAGCTCGTGAGCAGCAACTAGAACAAACACCATGTGGTAGTAAGATAGTCTGGTCAGGTTAGCCTCAGGTCTCCAGTCAAGTCAGCATAGTGTCAACCCACAGTTAAAGCATGTATTATAGTTAAGTGTTCAATAAAATCGAGTTGCATTTCTTCAAGTGTTGGAAGCCCGTCCCTCACACCACTGCAGTAAATGCAGTACTCTCAGACCCAGCTTACCCAACACATCAGTCCACAGTATATTAGTTGGTTCGAACAGGTTTCCTACCTGTTCACCATATCTTCAAAAGGACTATTTAGCAGTCTTATTTTCTGTTTCTCTTCATCCTTGTTAGTTTTCTTCTTCCTCCTTTTTCTGAAGAGATTGACTCCTCGTTTGCAGTATGGTTTCCTGGAGATTCTTGTCTGACATTACTTCGCTCAAGTCATTACTCCTGATATGAAAGTTTGGGCAGTGAATTTTCTCAGGAAATTTCACAGCTGGGGAAATTTTAGCCAGGTCCAATCCCGTGAACCCACACTTTTCCAACAGGAATTGCTAGGTAACAGTCTAGGTTGAGTACCCTAGTTTATTTTCTCCTTCCTAATCCAAGAGTGTTAATACTAATTTATCACCTCCAACCTGTTCTAGTTGGGATTGGCTACCTCAGTACAGACTGGGAATTAAAACCTAGGATCTTCCTGATCAATATGGTTACCCTCTATTCTGCTGAGCTATCAGCAGTGTCTCCTTTCTACGAAGGTGGATCTGGGAAGAATTCATGAAATTTAAAATAATCAAACAGATGTGGATCAAACCGATAATAGTTCCCAAATACAGCTTGTATGACTTCAAGTTGTAATCTCTCCTATCCTGGAACAGTATTTCTAAATGTAATTCATTCTTTTTTGTGTGTTCCTTAACCATTTGATAGATACTACCTAACAGGGAAAAAACATTCACAAGGCAGCTGGTCTGATCACCAGGAGAGAGAAAAAATATCTGTGAAAAGGTGAATTGACATGTACAGTAAATGAGGATCCATTTATTAATATTTAAGGCATACGATGTACTGCATTTCAAATAAACTTTAACCAAAGCTTGTATTTTTTTAAGGTGCTTAACAAATTACAATAACACCAAAAATATATTGCAATTAATAACATGGGGGATGAAAATATCTGTATTCAAGATCAGTTAAGATGAAATGAGGAACTCCCTGGTGGATCAGTGCTTTCATTAGTGAACATTTAAGGCACATCGACCAGGAAAGTTCCAGGTTCATACACTGCTCCATGATAGATTAGCTGCTCTCAGATGGAGAGGCTATAGAATTACTGCGGTGCTCCAAATTACAGAGGGGAATAGCACTCGAGTTTTGCTTTTGGTAGCCTTTCTTTCCTGGAGTGTACATTTGTGGATATTAGGTAGGGACAGGATTAAGCTTGGCTGTGAAGTATTCTGCACATGCTTATATCAACTGCGCAGTATTTTATTTGAATAATGGCCATTAGGGTGAGGTAGAGGAAGGTACCCAGTGCCGTTTAATCAGTGCACTCAGGCAAAATAGAAAGGGAAGAAAGTTGAGTGGAAGTCTTTAAAACCTGAGCTCCAGAACCTGTTGAATTAGTTTCCAGATATTTGTGTGGATGGTTGGAGTATTACTATTTGCAGGAATGACTTTGTACAAGTTCACATGGTACCAGTTAAATCCTTGCTTTGTAGAGTATGTGAAAGCGTCCAATGATTTCTTTACCTAGTAAGTGAAGGAAGATATAAATTCATAGTTGTTTATAACTTAGAAGGAGGCTATTCAGCTTATGTTTGTGCCGGCTCTCTGCAAGGCACAGCCTTGCAGAGAGCCTGCACACCCACTCCCCTGCACTCACTCCCACTCACCTACACCCACTCCCCTGCTCTTCTCTGTAGCTCTGCAAATAATTTTTCCTCAGATGATCATTCCAATTCTCAGAAGTCCAGTGTTTTATTTTCTTCTTGACATTCCCTGTGTGCAAACTTCTTCTATATTACACTTAGTATCATGCTTGTGCCACCATCTTCTGACGGGTGAGTCGTAATGCTGATTGTGACAAAGTACACATGGAACGCTTCACTGATCCAGTTAAAAATAAGCATTTTGCTTTGGTTTGGCTGACTGTCCGAACTTGGCTGTATAAGAGCAGTGTAAGGCGAGCTGCAAAAATTGCTTTGTATCTTTGATATTTCCTCACAGAGAAATAACTTGCGATTGGAAACTTTGCAATGCAGTGGATTGTGAGCATAAGTCCATGTTACATTGCTCAATGCACTTATTCTCAGGTGTCATCATGCCAACCTATTGTAGAAAACTTGCTGTATATTCCCCACCATCCCACCTATATGTCCCAGTTTCTTTGACTTTTTTAATGTAAAGCTATTGCATAGCTTCCGATTCTGGCCGATTGCTCACATAAATTTAATGTGTGGGCACTAACTACCATTGAAAAAACATTATTAATCAACAAACTTAGGACAAGGTACTTGGTGACTTTGAGTGTACAAGTAACACAAATGCATTCATCCAGTCCTGTCCCATTGCCTAATCTTTATCTGTGCTTTCTTTCTGCACTAATTGTAGTTTTATGCTATTCTCCACCGACCTTATTAGCTGACTGGTAATCTATATGCCAAAAATGCGCGTGATATTTTTGGAATAATTTCCTTTATTAAAGGAAGAAAGGGGATGAAAGTAAAAACCTAATTAATTTAAGATTTAACACAAAATTAAAAGTGGACTTTGTGACCAAGTGTTAAGAAAAAAAAATATTTTTAGCAGAGATATGGAAAGGATTATGTCCTTTCTTGTGCCTGTAAATTAGTTAATTAGTACTCACTGCTTCCTGTAATTGAACATTTTCTTAGTTTAAATTGTTCTGTTACTTGTGTAAGCAGCAGCATGTTAGGTTCACTGTACACTGGTACCTTATTAAAGAATTAATCTTTGGATGTAGGCAACAACCTCATATAGGCAACATGTTCAGCAAAGGTCAGTGTTTAATTAAAGAGGAAAATTATTATAAGCTCAACTGATGCATGTCAGTGAATTGGAAAAGCTGAGTACTTACAGGCAACCTTGCAATCAAGGGACAGTAACCAGTTAAAATTCAGTAGCTAATGATAGCTGCTTAGTCACAGAACAGCGACATAAATAAGGTCTAATCTCTCTTTTTGACTGTGCTCTGTGTGACGTGCTGCCAGTGAGAGGAAGTAAACAGCAATTTCACCATGAAGATCGGTAAACTACTTATATATTTTCCTACTTCCTTCAAACTTATATGGATGTGTACTTCATTTTAAAACACTGCAAAACTGTTTGTTTACCAAACAAAAGTAGTGTTCTAATTTATACCCACATCAAATAGGCTCAGAAACAAATCATTTTACTGGAAACTTTAAAACTCATACAACTGAAATTAACATAAGGTCAGTAAGGTACAAAAGTATATGTTGTGTAATTTAATCTCATGTGAAATTGCAGCAGCCGTTGATATTTTACTGGGATGAAATATTTCAGGTTATTGGATTGGAATTGTTTATTGTCACGTGTACCGAGGTACAGTGATAAGTATTTTTCTGCGAGCAGCTCAAACAGATCATTTAGTAAGTGAAAATAAAATTTTAAAAAACCATTATAGGGCAACATAATGTAAATACATAGACACCAGCATCGGGTGAAGCATACAGGAGTGTAATATTAATCAGGTCAGTCCAGAAGAGGGTCGTTTAGGAGTCTGGTAACAGCGAGAAAGAAGCTGTTTTTGAGTCTGTTCATGAGTGTTCTCAGACTTTTGTATCTCCTGCTCGATGGAAGAAATTGGAAGTGTGAGTAAGCTGGGTTGAAGGGATCTTTGGTTATGATTATAGTTTTGGAGAAGCATTTACTTCAGCTGCACAATGATGGATTGTCAAAGTTTGTGTGCCACATCACAGGTGGTGGATGTAGATACTCTGAGTTCCTGATCTCACCTGCGGAACCCTTGAAAGATGCCAATTGGAGGCCACCCAGCTCTGCAGAGCAGGAGCAAGACATTTAGTACTGCTTTTACCCATCTCATTTTAATTGGCTTCAGAATTCACTAGAAGGGAGGAGAAGGCCTATTAAGTTATCAATAATTTCATTGAAGATTTTGATGTAAAAAAAACTTGCTAACAATTTATTAGGCAAGTAACACCAGTTGCAGCTGAAATGATGATTTGTACATAAATAATAAATGATGTATTTAATTGTGAAGCTAATAATTTACTGCTTTGTTTTCTGTTGCAAATGCTCTTATATTATTTTGTCTCTACCCATTGACTTTTATTCCTGTTTTACAAGTATTCGTCAAAGGAAGGCTGTGAAAACCAAGTATGTGTGATTTATTCTATTTCATATATTTATTTAGAAGCTCTGTTTTATCCAAGGTGATTGTAATATATTGATTTTGTTTCCAATATCTGCTTACATTTGTTCATCTGTCCAGTAAACATCCTCTGTTGTGTCCAATTCTGGATGCCACATGTTAAGAAGAACAAGAGGGCTTTGTAAGGGCACAGAAGAGATTTACTAGAATGAGGGGTTAAAGTTATGTGGATAGAGTTGAGAAGCGGGAATTCTTTCTAGAGCAGAAATGCGAAGAGGAGATTTGATAGAGATGTTTAAAACCAAGGAGGATTTAGATAAGTAAATGAACAAACACTTGATAATCAGAGAGTACATATTCAAGGTGATTGACAAAAGAACCAGAGACAACATGAGGAAAACCTTTTTTTACGCGACAAGCAGTTAGAATTTGGAGTGCACAGCCTGATAGGGTGGGTGGATACAGGTTCCATAGTAACCTTTAAAAGAAAACTGAATAAATACTTGAAGGGGAAACAAATTACAGCGATATGGGGGAATAAAGCAGGAAAATTAGCAGCTCTCTGGTGGAGGTACCTTTGTCTACTGACCCGATCCTCCAGCAGAACTGGATCTGCTTGTAGCAGATGAGCATCATCTATACCCCTAACTCTTGCATCTATCTTGGTATTGTCTGAAAAATTACAGATCATTCCCCAAAACCTACACCTAAATTGTCAATTAAAATAGTACATAATTCTAACATCAGTTCTTGTGGGACATCAATTTCCAAGCAGATCCATTTTCCACCAATCTGCCTACAGGCTTTCAGCCAATCCTCAATCCACAGCAGTAATTTACTACTAATTTCACAACATCCCATTTGGAAAGAAGCTTTTTATCAAAAGCTTTATGAAAGTCTAGGTAAATAATATAACAATATTATTATAACTATAATTATTATTATAATATCCACTATCCTGGTGACTTCTTCAAAAAATTCAATCAAGTTGATAAGATACAACATTCTTTCCTGAAAGCTGTGTTGGGCTTCTCTGGTCTTCTGTCTAAATGGTCATGTTGTTGCACCCTTCATGATTACCTCGAGCATCTTACCTATTACTATTATCAAGCTGATGGACTTTTTGTATCCTCATAATAAAACTAGTCTAATAATCTTTATTAGTGTCAGAAGTAGACTTACATTATCACTGCAATGAAGTTACTGTCAAAATCCTCTAGTCTCCACACTTCGGCGACTGTTCGGGTATATTGAGGGAGAATTCAGAATATCTAATTCACCTAACAAGCACGTCTTTCGGGACCTGCGGGAGGAAACTGGAGCACCCGGGGGGAACCCACGCAGACATTGGGAGAACGTGCAGACTCCGCACAGACAGTGACTCAAGTCGGGAATTGAACCTGGATCCCTGGCGCTATGAAGAAACAGTGCTAACCAATGTGATATCGTGCCAGTCCTCTTTCTTAAAAATATTAGCTCGCTATGTGAGCATAAAGGAACTAATTGCAGTTCAATTAAATCTGCAAATAACGTAAGAATCTTATTTCTTCCCTGAGCTAAAAATATTCCTTTTTTTCAGTTTGGTCCATGAGCACAGACATGATGATATTTATATTTCTAGCTATACTGGGCATAATGGACACTATTTACATTGGTTCAACTTTATTGCTATTAACCCATGTTAGAAGCTTGAGCATGACATCCAAACTGCTGCTCCATTTGCAGTATTGAGGCAGTGCTGTCAGATGAGACTGCGCTCTCAGCTGGACATAAAGACCCCTGGCACTATTTGGAAAGGAGGCAGAGGAATTATCCCAAAGTCCTGACTGATATCTGGTCACCAACAGACTACTGTATGTTTCCTGTGTCGAATTGCCCTCCGTATTTCCTCTATTCCAATAGTGACAACAATTCAAAAGTGTTTCATTGGCTATGAGGTGCTTTGGGATGTCCAGAAGTCATGATAGGTGCAATGTGAATGCAAATTTGACTTCCTTTTCTTTCAAGAAATAAAGCAGCAGTACTGGTTCATTAATCTCTTCAGCTAAATTCTACCTCTGCTTAAAAAAGCAACACTGTGTCTTCCAGTTAAAATAAAACATTCTTTGCACATCACTTGACAGAACGTGGAAAAGCAACTCTTAGTGTATTGATGCCTCTCTCACTGATTGCTTCAGAACCACAGAATGTTTAAAAAATAAATCTTTTTATTGGCTTTTCTTATATTTATAAACAGTTGTTGCTTATATACGTAACATTTTTATTGTCCACGCTAATTTTCTTTATTTCACAGAGAGGTTTGTTTTGTCCTTCATTTGACTAACTGCATGTACATTTTGCTTCCCTCTGGATCGGTCTATGATACACCCCCCCCGGTTGCACAGTCCTTTGGTTCTTCATCTTTTTGTTCCCGTGGCTTACTCCTTGTTGATGGCCTCGAACAGGTTTTTGAACAGGCCGACAAACTGCCCTCAAGATCCAGGAAGCCTCCCTCTGACCCTCAGATGGCGTATCTTATCCAGGTGGAGAAATTCCGAGAGGTCAGCGAGCCAGTCTGCAGCTTTGGGCGGTGCTGTCGATCGCCAGCCGAGCAGGATTCTCCGGCGTGCGATTAGGGAAGCGAAAGCAAGGGCGTTGGCCCCCTTCCCCATGTGTAGCTCTGGCTGCTCCAATACCCCGATGATTGACAGTATTGAGCATGGCTTCACCCTCACCCCCACAACCTTGGACATTGCCACGGAGAAGGCTGTCCAGAACCCAGCAAGCTTGGGGCAAGCTCAAAACATGTGGGTGTGGTTGGCCGGGCCCCTCTGGCACCGTTCACATTTGTCCTCCACCTCCGGGAAGAACCTGCTCATTTGGGATCTGGTCAGGTGCGCTCTGTGCACCACTTTGAGCTGCATTAGGCTTAACCTTGCGCAGGAGAAGGTGGAGCTCACCCTGCTCAGTGCTTCGCTCCAGAGTCCTCATCCCACCTCCCAGTTCAACCTCCCATTTTTGTCTGGTCTCGTCCAGTGGTGTTCGGGCTCTGTCCAGTAGCTGTCCATTTATTTTCCAACATAGCCCCCCCTTCTCTCTGCTTGTGCCTATCAGGTCCTCTAGTAGTGTGCTTTCCGGGGCTCCGGGGTATCCTACTGTCTCTTTGCGGAGGAAGTGCTTTATTTGGAGGTGTCTCAATTCCTGTCCTCTTGATAGTTTCCACTTCCTCGTCAGTTTGTCCAGTGTCGCCAGTCTGTGCCCTACGTAGAAATGAAATTAAAATTGCTTATTGTCACAAGTATGTTTCATATGAAGTTACTGTAAAAGAACCCTAGTCGCCACATTCCGGCGCAAGTCCCCTACCGTCAGTGTGCCCCCGTCCCGCCTCCATCTTTTGAAGGTGGTATCTAGCATGGCTGGGGGAATCTGTGATTGCCCCAGATGGGGGCCATAAGGGACATTTTGGTTATCCTGACGTGCGGTCTCAACTGGGTCCACGTTCTCAGTGTGGCCATTACCACTGGGCTCGTTGTGTACCTTGTTATGGAGGATGGGAGTGTTGCTGTGGCCCGGGCCCGGAGGGTTGTTCCTTTACAGGATGCCGCCTCCATTTGTACCCAAACTGTTGGATTCTTGTACCCATCCCCTCACTTTTTCTGCTGTTGCTGCCCAGTGGTAGTATTGCAGGTTCCATAGAGCCAGGCCCCCTCTGACTTACCCTCTTTGCAGTGTCGGTTTGGGAATTCTCGGGTTCTTGCCTCCCCCCCCACACAAATGTCATGATTCAACTGTCTATGTTTTGGAAAAAGGCCTTTGGGATGAAGATCGGGATGGATCTAAACAGGAAGAGGAACCTCGGCAGTGCATTCATCTTGATCGTCTGCACTCTTCCCGCCAGGGAGAGTGGGAGTGAGCCCCACTGTTGAAGGTCTTTTCTTACTTCCTCCACCAGGCTGGTCAGGTTCCACTTGTGGATCCGTGTCCAGTCTCTAGCTATTTGGATCCCCAGGTAACGGAAGCTGTTCAGGGCCGTTTTGAACGGGAGCCTCTTCAGCTCTGTCTCTCCCCCTTTTGGGTTCACTGGGATTGCCTCGCATTTGCCCAGGTAACGTTTGTAGCCCGAGAAGGTTCCAAACACATTCAGTTTTTGCAGTATTGCCTTCAGTCCCTCCTGTGGCTTTGAGACATTGAGGAGCAGGTCATCTGCATAGAGTGAGAGTCTGTGCTATCTGTCTTCTCTCCGGATTCCGTTCCAGCTTTTTGCGTTCCGCGGGGCTATCGCCAGGGGTTCGATTGCTAGCGTGAAAAAGAGTGGGGACAGGGGTCCACCGCCCCCATCTGTTCCATGAAGGCCCCTAGCTCCCTAGCCATGCCAGACGTTTTCCCCATTCTGGGGTTTGATCGGTCGGGCAGTGGGTCCAGCACGCAGTTAAAGTTGCCCCCCATAATCAGTCGGTGTATGTCAAGGTTGGGGATTTCCGCAATGGTCTTCTTTATGAATTCTGTGCCGTTCCAGTTGGGAGCATACACATTTACCAGTACGACAGGTGCCCCTTCCAGGACACCGCTGACCATGATGTACCTTCCCCCGGGTCCGTAACTGTCTTGGTTCCCGTAAACCTCGTCCTTTTGCTAATTAATATTGCTAGCCCTCGTCCCGTAGCATGAGTGATATGTCTGTCCCACCCAGCCCTTCCTTACCAGCAGTCCGTCCTTCTCCCTCAGGTACGTCCCTTGTTGGTACATTATGTCTGCTTTTAGGCTTCTTAGGTGGGCGAACACACTGGATCTTTTCGCTGGGCCGTTGAGTCCCCTTACATTCCAGGTAACAATCCTGGTGGGGGGTTTCTGACTCCACGGTCCTGTGGGATCACCCATACTTACCTGGTGGACGCGCACCTGCACGCCGGGGTTTCCCTTTGCTTGGGGGCCGTCCAAAATGGCCTGGGACCTGCTCTCACCATGGGGTCGGGCCCCAGCGCTTAGAGGTTTCCCTTTGCCCAGGGTGCACTCAGTGTAGCTACCAGCTGTGTGTGCACCACACGGATGCGCCCCTGCGCTCCGAGGTCTCCCTCCACCCTGATGCCCTCTCGAGTGGCTGTTTGTGGCGCCATCTTGGTTCCTCGCCCTGCTCCCTGCCTGCCGAGGGCTATGTCTGTACTACTTCACTATCTCACCCTTCTCTTTACTTCTCTTTCATTCTGCGTTCCCCCCAGACTCCTCTTTCCCCCCCCCCCCCCATTGCATTGAGGGAAGAGAAAAGCTCTGAGACAAGACAGCAGTCCACGCTAGGGATAACACACTTGTGCACAGTTCATGAGTCCATTGTCCTTGTTTGCGGTCTGTCCTCCGCTCTTTGTTCTGGTTTTCCCTTCCTTTTCTTTCTCCATGTCTTTCATTGTGGTTGCGTGTGCTCCTCCTCCAGCTTGTTCGCTCTAACAAACTCATCAGCCGCCGCTGGGGTGTTAAAATACAGCTCTTTCCCCACAAATGTTACCCAGAGTTTGGGCCGGGAATAACATCCCAAATTTTACCTTGCTTTTGTGCAGTGCTGATTTTGCCTTGTTGAATTCAGCCCTTTTCTGTACCATTAAATTAACATTCTTTAGAAACAGTTAGAAAGTGTTGCAGTAATTCCAAACAGAACAGATAAACATCTGCTGCTGTGCATCGTTATCATTAGTGATCAATTTGGCAAACTTTCAGCAGAGCTTTCAGGATAGCCTATTATTACTTCAGGGTGTTAACTAATTTTGGATATCTGATGCAGCACACTTAACATTGGATACTTGAAAACTCCATGTTCATTGACCTTAACCTGACCCAATCCCCATATTATAATTGTCGCTGAAGCTGTATGTTGTTAGATTTATGCCAAACAGCATAACCAGGCATGATTCTACTTACGTACATTAGCAACAAGAAAATAAAAAAAATAAGGCTCCTGTGATGTTGAGAAACATTGATCTACCACTAAGCAAAATATGATTCCTGAATTGCAACATTTTAGGAGAATTTGCTTCAATTTCAAGCAGTAGCTTCTTTTACATCTTGAATGGAAAGTAAAATTCGGGAGCCACAGTTTTAAGATTTTCCCTTTTTGTCACCATGGCGTTTTTAAAAAATGAACATATGGCTAGAAAAGAGGCTACATTAAATAGCTATTAAATTAAATGGCATATTAAAACATATTAACAGGAAAATATATACATACTCAATGTGTTAATCACATACAAGAAAGTTAACCTGAATGGAATGCAACTACTGTGGAAAGATGCCAGGCCCTTTATACCATCTTATGGGAACATATAATTGTATTTTACATCAATAAATCACCAAAATAATAATTATTTAAAGATAGAAAAGGTTATAGTAATCAGCAAAGGACATAATACTTTGCTGTTTCTTCAATAAAATTCAAACACTTGACCATGTTATAAAATGTTTTCAGAAAATATTTTCTAATTTATAACGTATTACTGCAGTGGACAAAACTAAATTTAAAAAATCAAATGCTTGATTAAATTTGCATGAGTTATTCACTTTTTTCTGTTGGTGGAAGTGGAGAGATTCGAACAACCAACTCCACTGCCACAAAGAAGTGTGCCACGTGCTTCTGCAAACTGACGTTCTTGTGGCATTTGTTATGTCTGCACACCATTGTTATTGTGCTGTAACTGCGTCACAGCGCCAGGTCCCAAGTTTGAAGCCTGGCTTGGGTCACTGTCTGTGCGGAGTCTGCACGTTCTCCCTGTGTCTGTGTGGGTTTCCTCCGGGCGCTCTGGTTTCCTCCCACAAGTCCCGAAAGACGTGCTTGTTAGGTTGTTGGTCGTTCTGGGTGAGTGTGCTTAACACTCACTTGGCTCTGTTTCTCGTTCTAAGCTCTGGAGTCGCCAGATGCCGTTAAGACACCGCCACAAGCTTCAAGGTGAAGTTCAAAGCAATAAAACCGTACACCAATTAGTAAGTCCAAACAACTAGAGTTTATTATAACACAATTATAATAACTACCCATGCACACGCTAAAGGATTAAACTTACTCCTACCGCTAAACAACTAATACTTATCTCGAAGGAACTGCGAGGTCAAGGAACAAGGCCTCTTGCTGTGCTCTGGTCTGCAGACTTTGGATTGCTATCAGTTGCCAAGGGTGTCAGGAGTGCCTATGTCTGGTAGCAGTCGTCGTCGTTAGGCACTTGTTGGTGGCTGCTGCTCGACGGCTGTAGTAGACGACAGGAGCCCGGAGACAGGAGACTGAACCATGTGTGGGACCTTTCTTTTATAGGTCCCAGGGGGGTCCGCGCCCCTTTGGGCGGACTCCCTTACCTGCTTGGAATTGATTGGGTCTCTTCCCAATCGATATGTTTGAACCCCCCAATCATAGGGCAGTTCCTTGGTTGCTGGGGCGGTTCTTGGGACCTTTTGTTTTGGGCTTTTCTGGCGCCACTGGGTCTGGCCTTCCATAGAATGTATCGATTTGTGCTTAACTTGTGTCCATTGTATCTGGGACTCGCCCGGTATTGCCTCATTAGTATGTTAATGGGTTTTCTTTCACAGTGCTGTCTGGTCTCTGCAGCAGTCAAAACTGGTTTCTGCAGTCGTCCCGATACACAATCGCCTTGCAAGCTGCTTGCTTTCCCTGCATTCTTTGCAATCTTCCATTTTGTGTTGGGCAGTGGCCACCCCAGGTGGCTACAAGGTGAATTGGACATTCTGAATTCTCCCTCTGTGTACCCGAACAGGCGGCGGAATGTGGCGACTAGGGGCTTTTCACAGTAACTTCCTTTGCAGTGTTGATGTAAGCCTACTTGTGACAGTAAAGATTATTATACTCATGAATTAGAATAATTTGAAAGAGGATTTATCTTGCATTCTCATGAGCATTGAAGTTAATTATCCATGATACTATGGATCATGTGTACAGCATTAAAATATAATTTTATTTTGCAATTGGTTTATGAATCTCTATAAAAATATAGTTGTATAAAAATACTGCTGTATGGACATATGTTAATGGCTGCAGAGCAAGCCTGTCAATGGGGACGAAAGCAGTAGGTCTAAAATGTGTGTGTGTGAGAGGGGAGGGGGGGCGGGGGAGAGAATGAAACTGACTCAGATTCAATGGGAATCTAGTAGGCAGCTGGAGGAGACACAGAACAACACACTGTCAAGGAGCAGGGGAGAGGAAATCCTGTAAGGCAGCTGTAAAATCTATAATTTCCACATTAAAAAAAACACAGAATTTTAAATTAAGTTAAATATTAACTTGTCTGAGCAGAAAAAACTCCCAATGAAATGAAGATTTTTTGAACAGTTTCCAAATTTGCATAATCAGTGGCCAGATCATGTAAGTATGTTGTGAGAAGTTTACGTAGATGAACTCTGTATTTCCCCTGAACACAGGAATTTATATAGGGAAAAAAATTGACAGTAGGAAATTGGCACCGAGAAGTCAAGTCATTCAGAAGAGGAAATATTTGTATGCATAACATTTTTAATGTATGGTATTTAGATGTACAAAGTGAGTTCTATGGTCTCTTATTAAGTAGTTTATACTTAATAAGACTGTGCCTATAATTAGTATAACTGCATACTTCTGAGCTCTTTAAATTGCTTTATTACTGTAAATGCAATAATACTTCAAATATACCATTCTTCCTGCTTTTCTTATAAAATTGAAATAGTACAACATCTATTAACTTGCAACATAAAAGCAAAAAAGGCAGAATTATTCCTGAAATCAGAATTGAAAAACAAATGAGAATTTGTGAGATAGGTTGAATGTAGATTTGAAATATTGGGCACAATTCTCCCATCATCTCTGGCGGGAAAAGTGATACGATTTCCTCGGGGTGGATAGGCACGATCCCGATCGCAATCCACCCCCACTTAGTCATGAATTTCACTGGCATTGAGTGGGGTATGACCGAAAGATGCCAGCAGGTCCGGCTCCTCAGAGATTGGATGGGAGCATTGCTCATCACCGGAAGATTAATCATCAAGCTGACTTTGAATATTTCAATAAATTTAAGTGAATGGTAATCAGGGGTGTGGACCTGATTACGTCTGCTGGGAGGGCCTGGAAACATTGTGAACTGTTTGGCGCTTTGGTGCCTGGTGCAAATTGGTTTCAGGCCTCTTCTGGAATTCTGCCAGAATTTGTGCTGTGCGCAACGTGGCCGGCAAATCACCCCCATAATTGTTAATTTCATGTCATCTGCCAACCTGAAAGAAGACCCATATATAGGGCTGGATGCTCCGCCAGTGGGGTGCTCCGTTTTGCCGGCAGACCGGGGGTTTCCCAACGGCATGGGGCTGCCCCACAATGGGAAACCCCGTTGACCAGCTGGTGTAACGGAGCATCCTGCCGGCGGGGTAAAACAGGAATGTGGCGGGGCGGAGAATCCAGCCCTTGATCTCTATAAGCAACTGCATTTTATTGATTGTGAGATTCTGATGAACTGCTTTATTTACAGTTTTAAAAATTTGTGTTAGCATGCTACAAAATGACAATTGCATTTTTAAAGAGAGTTACCTTATTTTAATTCTAATAATAAAACACATTTTTAAATTACATAAAGCTGAACTTGGTTCATGACATAGCTTCAATTTTCACCCTAGGACTCCTGGAGCAACAAGCAATTCTTGGCCAGCACGGTGGACACCCAAGGAGAAAGACCTTTTTGAGCAAGGGCTGGTAAGCGATTGAAGGAACTACTAATCAAAATGGTAGCTTTTACTCAGGCTCAATTCTAGTCTGTTTTGAGTTAGGTGACCTCCAGGACAACAACTGGGCCTGGTCCTACTGTGGACATCAGTGATTACAGAATTAAGAGCTGAAGATTCAACTGGGGTTCTTGTCTTGATCATTACATTGGTGACGAGTGCATATGTATGGACCCTGGGTGATTAGATAATTTGGCTTTGCTTTGATGTTCTTCATGCTCAAATACATTAAGAATTGGCAATATATTGGAGAGCTGTCAGTACCAGTGAAGCCATGCCAGCAAATATCAGTGATTTGGGGAGAATGGAGATAATTTGTCACAAAGTTAGTTTTCCAATAATGTAGAACATTATATTTTTGTAGCCCAACGTTTTTACAAATTGTTCTGCATTACATAATTTGCCACATGTAACGACTATATTTTGCTTACATTGCAAATAAAGTGTAGATTTTGGGAAAGAATGAGGGGCACTAGGATTACTGGTATGTTTTATTGACACAAAAATTAGGCAATAGATTTTTTTGAGTCGTTGAAAACATGAGTGCAAAACTAGGTTAGCTCTCTGTCCTTGGGGTTGAATCCATTGACATTGACATTGGCAGCATGGTAGCACAGTGGTTAGCACTGTGGCTTCACAGCTCCAGGGTCCCAGGTTTGATTCCCTGCTGGGTCACTGTCTGTGAGGAGTCTGCACATTCTCCCCCTATCTGCGTGGGTTTCCTCCGGGTGCTCTGGTTTCCTCCCACAGTCCAAATACGTGCAGGTTAGGTGGATTGGCCATGCTAAATTGCCCTTAGTGTTCAAAAAGGTTAGGAGGAGTTATTGGCTTACGGGGATAAGGTGGAAGTGAGGGCTTAAGTGGATCGGTGCAGACTCGATGGGCCGAATGGCCTCCTTCTGCACTGTATGTTCTATGTTTATGAATAAAAATCTCCTCTCTCGGAGACTTCCAGTGGCGGCTATGAAGGAGTAAGTGGCACATTTGGTGGCTCCTGCTTGGGCTTTTGGACCTTTTCCCCCGATTTTCTACAGAGCACACGCGATGAAGCCCCGAACGGGAGATCCCCCCCCCCCCCCCCCGGTGGGCACTGGTGGTGAGATTCCACAGGTACTTGGATAAGGAGTGCATTCTACAGTGGGTCAGGCAGACAGGGAGCTGTAAGTGGGACAATAGTGTCCAGCGGATCTACCAAGACCTGAGTGTGGAGGTGGCCAGGAGAAGAGCAGACTTCAAGCAGATTAGGTTGATCCATTTTAAGAAAAAGGTTAAGTCCGGCACGTCTCTGGGTCTCGTACGAGGAACGGCACTTTTAATTCAAGTCGCCCGAGGAAGCGCTGGACTTCGTGAAAAGGAGAGGACTGGTGGTGGACTGAGAACTTTTGAACTTTGCTGCAACGTTCATGGTTTTTTCTTTTTGTTTCTCTGTTTTTTAAAATAAAAGTTTCTCGTTTTTCAAAGGGCTCAATTTTCATTTTGTGGAAGCTGTTTGTAATGCCTTCTGTATTGATTTGGGACCAGTGGCAGAGCTGAGTGAGTTAAGGTTTTCATTTGCACTGTTGGGGGATGGAGGTGTGCTTGTTTAGATTTTGGTGCTTTTCTGTCGGGCAATTGTGTGGGGATTGTTTGATGTTGGAGTATGTTTGTATGAGCGGGTGGGAGGGCGGGGAGGGAACAATAGGTGGAAGACTCCGGCGCCAGGGATGGGGGCCACCGAGCTAGCTGGGTGGGCTAGCTCACGGAGTGGGGGGTGTGCTTATGTTTGGTTTATCAAAGGGGTTGGGTTACAGAGTGTTGTTACTGGAGGGGATGTTCTGCTGACGAGCGAGGGACTTGGGCCAAGGGACAGAGAGGTTGGGGGCGGAGGCTGCCTGGGGGGCGGGCCGGTAGAGGCGCGGAGCATGGGCTGGAGGCGGGCCCAAAAAAGGGATGGCTGATCGGCGAAAGGGGGGGGGCAGCAATGAGCCCCTCAACTAGGTTGATCACCTGGAATGTTCAAGGGTTAAATGGGCCAGTCAAGAGGGCATGTATGTTCGCGCATTTTAGGGGACTGAAGGCGGACGTATACTGTTGCAGGAGACGCACCTTAGAGTAACTGACTAAATTAGATTGAGGAAAGGCTGCGTCAGTCAGGTCTTTCACTCGCGACTGGATTCAAAGACTAGAGGGGTTCGATCCTGATCAATAAGCGGGTGGTGTTTGAGGTGGGTAGAACAGTTTTGGATGTGGGAGGCCTGTACATTATGGTCAGTGGGAAACTGGAGGGGGTTCAGGTGGTATTAGTAAATGTGTGCGCGCTTTGGGTTGATGTGGATGATGTGGAGTTTATAAAGAGGATGCTGGGGAAGATACCGGACCTGGACGCACACAGGTTGGTCATGGGAGGGGCCTTCAACACAGTTATTGACCCTGGCTTGGACCGGTCAAGCTCAAAAACGGGCAGGGTGCCAGCAATGGCAAAGGAACTAAAAGGGTTCATGGAGCAGATGGGGGGGGGGGGGGGGGGGGGGAGGGGGGGGTGGATCCATGGAGATTTGGACAGCCGAGGGTGAAGGAGTTCTTATTCTACTCACACGTGCATAAAGTGCACTCCCGGATCGGTTTCTTAATTTTGATCTGGCAGGGGTGGTGGACACGGGGTACTCAGCAATCACAATCTCAGACCATGCTCTGCAGGTTAGTAAAGACAGTAACCAGCGCCCACCCTGGAGGTTAGATGTGTGACTTTTGGCTGATGAAGGGGTGTGCGAGCGGCTGAGGAAATGTATTCCGAACTACCTGCAGCTCAACGACACGGGGGAAATTTCAGCAGTGATGGTCTGGGAAGCACTGAAGGGGAACACAGAGGGGAACTGATTTCGATATGGGCCCATAGGGAGAAGGTGGTCAGGGCAGAGACGGACCGACTGGTAAAGGAGATACTACAGATCGATAGGAGGTATGCGGAGACCCCAGAGGCAGGGCTTTTAAGGGAACGGCGGAGGCTACAGGCGGAGTTCGGCTTGTCAACCATAGGGAGGGCAGTGGAGCAGCTGAGAAAAGCGAGGGGGGCGATCTATAAGTAAGGAGAGAAGGCCAGCAGAATGCTTGCACAGCAGCCTAGAAAGAGGGAGTCAGCAAGGGAGATAGGGAAAGTAAATGACGGAGATGGGAACCTGGTTGGAGATTCAACAGGGGTGAATAAGGTGTTTAGGGATTTCTACAGTAGGCTGTATAGGTCGGAACCCCCTAGAGGGCTGGAGGGGATGAGGCACTCCTTGGGGAGACTGAATTTCCCAAAAGTGGACAGAGAGCTGGTAGAAGGGCTGGGGGCCCCGATCGGGTTGGAAGAGATAGTGGAGGGTCTGAAGGCCATGCAGCTGGGTAAAGCCCCGGGGCTGGATGGGTACCCAGTGGAGTTGTATAAAAAGTTCTCTGGGATATTGGGGCTGGTGTTGATGAGGATGTTCAGTGAGGCAAGGGAAAGAGGGGTACTGCCCTCGAAGAAGTCACAGGCCACAATTTCGCTGATTCTGAAGTGGGACAAGAACCTGAACTGTGTGGGTCCTACATATTCCTGAATGTGGACGCCAAACAGCTGGCCAAACTTTTGTCCTCCAGGATTGAGGATTGTGTTCCGGACGTTATTGGGGAGGACAAGACGGGGTTTGTTAAGGGTAGGCAGTTGGTGGCCAATGTAAGAAGGTTGTGAAACGTGATCATGATGCCCCCGGAAGATAGGGAGGTGGCGGTAGTGATCGCAATGGATGCAGAAAAAGCTTTTGATCGGGTAGAATGGGATTATCTGTGGGAGGCACTGGAACAGTTCAGATTTGGGCGGGGGTTTATTGACTGGGTCAGGTTACTATATTCCTGTGGTAAGTGTACGGGAGAATAGGACAACAGCGGACTATTTTAGACTGCACCGTGGATGAGATAGGGATGCCCCCTCTCCCCAATGTTGTTCGCGCTAGCTATAAAGCTGTTGGCAATTGCTCTGAGAGCTTCGAGGGGCTGGAGAGGACTGGTCCGGGGGTGGGGGGGAGGTTGTGGAGCACAGAGGCATATAGCAGGCTCTAATCAGACGACCTGCTTCTGTACGTATCGGACCCTTTAGAGGGGATGAAAGAAATCATGAGGATTCTCCGGGAATTTGGCAGGTTTTCGAGGTCTAAGCTAAATATGGGGAAAAGTGAGATGTTTGCTGTCGAGGCGAGGGGACAGGAGAGGTGATTGGGGGAGCTGCCATTTAGATTAGTTGGGGGAAGCTTTAGGTACCTAGGCATTCATGTGGCGGGGGAATGGGACCGGCTGCATAAATTAAATCTGGCCTGGCTAGTAGACCAAATGAAGGACGATTTTCGAGATGGAACGCGCTCCCGTTGTCGTTAACTGGGAGGGTGCAGACGGCGAAGATGACCGTCCTCCCGAGATTCTTGTTCGTGTTTCAATGTCTCCCCATCTTTATTCCACGGTCCTTTTTTAAACTGATCAACAAAGTGATCTCTAGCTTTGTTTGGGCGGGCAAGACGCCGCGAGTAAGGAAGGTAATGCTTGAGCGGTGTAGGGGAGCGGGCGGGCTGGCGCTGCCAGATTTTTGTAACAAATATAGCCATGATCAGGAAGTGGGTGGTGGGGGAGGGGTCGGCATGGGAACGTATGGAGGCGGCTTCATGCAAAGGCACCAGTTTGGGGGCGTTGGTAACTGTGCCTCTGCTGTTCCCACTGGCACGGTACTCCACCAGCCACATGGTGGTGGCGGCCCTGAGAGTCTGGGGGCAATGGAGGAGACATGTGGGAGCAGAGGGAGCATCGGTCTGGTCCCCAATCTGTAATAATCACCTGTTTACCCCGGGAAGTATGGATGGGGATTCCGGATATGGCGGAGAGCAGGGATTGAGAGTAGAGGGGATATGTTTATAGAGGGGAGCTCTCCGAGCATGAGGGCGCTGGAGTAGAAGTTTGGGTTGGTATGGGGAAACAAATTCAGGTATCTGCAGGTGCGGGACTTCCTACGTAAACAGGTGTCAACCTTCCCACTCCTACCGCTCAGGGGGATTCAGGACTGTAGTTTCCAGAGGGTGGATAGGAGAAGGGAGCGTCTCGGACATTTACAAGGAACCTATGGGGTCAGAGGAGACGCAGGCCGAGGAGATGAAGCGCAAATGGGAGGAGGAATTGGGAGGAGAAATAGAGGATGGTCTATGGACGGATGTGTTGAGTAGAGTCAACGTGTCCGCAACATATACCAGGCTCTGCCTGATACAATTCAAGGTCGTTCACCGGGCTCACATGACAGTGGCCCGGATGAGCAGATTCTTTGGGGTGGAAGACAGGTGTGCAAAATGTGCGGGAGGACCAACGAACCATGTCCACATGTTCTGGGCATATCTGAAGCTTAGAGGATTTTGGCAGTGGTTTGCAGATGTCGGGCGGGATTCTCCCCTACCCGGCGTGACGGAGGGTGCCGGCGTAGGGGAGTAGCGCCAACCACTCAGGGGTCGGGCCTCCCCAAAGGTGGGGAATTCTCCCCACCTTTGGGGGCCAGCCCCGCGCCGGAGCGGTTTGCACCAGAAGACTGGCGCAAAAAACCGGCGCCCCCGGCAGCAGGGCTGGCAGAAAGGCTTTCGCCGGTCGGCGCCTGCGCGATGTGGGGTTCTCTTCCGCTTCCGCCATGGCGAAGGCCGTGGCGGCCGCGGAGGAGAAATAGTGCACCCAGGGCACTGGCCCGGAGTCTGAGCGGGGGGGCACCGATCGCGGGCCAGGCCACCGTGGGGGCACCCCCCGGGGTCCGATCGCCCCCCGCCCCCCCAGGACCCCGGGGGCCTGCTCGCGCCGCTGATCCCGCCGTTCCAGAGGTGGTTTAAACCTCGGCGGCGGGAGAGGCCTCCCAGCGGCGGGACTTCGGCCCATCCGGGCCGGAGAATCACCGCAGGGGCCTCTCCGATCAGAGTGGCGAGATTCCCGCCACCGCCACTTCCCGGGTGGCGGGGAATCTCTGCCACGGCGGGGGCGGGATTTTCGGCGGCCCCAGGCGATTCTCCGACCCTGCTGGGGGTCGGAGAATTTCGCCCGTCATGTCCACGGTGTTAAAAACAAGGGTGGCACTGAGTCCAGAGGTACCGATTTTCGGGGTGTCGGAAGACCCGGGAATCCAGGAGGAGAAAGAGGCAGACATTCTGGCCTTTGCTTCCCTGGTAGCCCGGAGACGGATGCTATTAGCTTGGAGGGACTCAAAGCCCTCGAAGTCGGAGACCTGGCTATCGGACATGGCTAGCTTTCTCTGTTTGGAGAAAATCAAGTTCGACTTGAGAGGGTCACTGTTAGGGTTCACCCGGAGGTGGCAACTGTTCGTCGACTTCTTCGCGGAAAATTAATCATTTGAGATTCACGTAGTAGAGCACCCAGATTCTGTATATGTATAACTTCAGAGGCACAAGAAAAAAATGTGCATACGACTTTAATTAAATTTTCAAATTGAAGTCTTTGAGATAATCACATTACTTGTGAAACAGGCACTAACACTGCTGCCTCATTTTATTGTGACACAATCAGCTGCATTTCTTGATAGTGTCAGAAACCATTTTGTCACTTTTTATGTTGTCGTCTAAAACTTTGAACTTATTTACTCATGAAAGAAACTAGTGATAATAGAACTGTGCAAGTGAATTCAACGGCAAAAAAACTGGTAAGGGGAAAAATAGAATTTAATAAATCTTACTGGATGAATGCATAATATATTGGATCTCAATGTAGTCAGTATATTTTAGCAATCTTAGCTTTGTCAATTTCAGATTAGATTCATAAATTAACTGGACATCCATATCTATCAGTAACTGTTATTACTTTAATAACAAATAAGTTTTAATAAAAAGCAAAATGCTGTGCTTAAGTGTGATTTTCAAATGATTCTTGTCTTAGGTGTTAATGTGTGTTAATTCTACCAGGACTTTCCTCAAAATTGTATTTCATTTTCAATGCCAATGATAATTTTAATAACCATTAAAAAGGCCTTGAAAGGTGTTTTCCTGAAGGCTCTGCAGACATACAAGGCTAAAGTATTGGCATAGATACATACATAGATTCACAGAAGATAGGATCAGGAGGAGACCTTTTGGCCCTTCGAGCCTGCTCCGCCATTCATCACGATCATGGTTGATCATCCAACTCAATAGCCTAATCCTGCTTTCTCCCCATAGCCTTTGATCCCATTCTCCCCAAGTGCTATATCTAGCTGCCTCTTGAATATATTTCATGATTTAGCATCAACTACTTCCTGTGGTAATGAATTCCACAGGCACACCACTCTTTGGGTGAAGAAATGTCTCCTTATCTCTGTCTGAAATGGTTTACCTTGAATCCTCAGACTGTGACTGCTGATTCTGGACACACCCATCATTGGTAACATCTTCCCTGCATCTACCCTGTCTAGTCCTGTTTGAATTTTTGAAGTCTCTATGCGATCCCCCCTCGTTCTTCTGAACTCCAGCGAGAACAATCCCAACCTAGTCAATCTGTCCTCATATGACAGTCCCGCCATCCCTGGAATCAGCCTGGTAAACCTTTGCTGCACTCCCTCGAGAGCAAGAACATCCTTCCTCAGAGAAGGAGACCAAAACTGCACACAATACTCTAGGTGTGGCCTCACCAAGGCCCTGTATAAATGCAGCAACACAGCCCTGCTTCTATACTCGAAACCTCTCGCAATGAAGGCCAACATACCAATAGCCTTCTTTACTGCGTGCTGCGCCTGCATGCTTACCTTCAGCGACTGGTGCACAAGGACACCCAGGTCCCACTGCAGACTCCCCTCTTCCAATTTACAACCATTCAGGTAGTAATCTGCCTTCCTGTTTTTGCTTCCAAACCTCACACTTATCCAAATTATACTGCATCTGCCATTGATTTGTCCACCCGCCCAACCTGTCCAGACAGATAAACAGCAGTCCTATCAAATCTAACCCCAAGTGTACATTCTATTATAATTAGTAAATATTGGAGCAGTCATTGCTAAATGTAATGAATATTGAGTATTCAAGCCAAATATCTATTTTGGTATCATGTCTAGTTTAACATTATTTTAAATGTTTTTAATGGTATATGCATGAGAATAAAATAGGTGAATCTCTTACATTAATACATTTTGAAATTTTTTGAATTAATAACAAAATGTCAAGTTTTTATTTCATTTTTATAACAAACTTATCTTGTTAATTTTGGAGGCTTTAGTACGTGTGATGCGGAATTAGTTTCTTCAATGACCCATAAATGTAAATTCCTCCTCTAAAATTGATGCCTACTTTAGGTCAAACTGTTATTCTTGTATTACACTTGAAGGTAGTTTTACGGTAGTTATATTTTTATTGGTAAACATTAGGAATAAGATATAGTTTAAATTTAATGTTTCTGTGTAAGAGAAGGTAAAACCTATTGTTAGGTTCATGCTGGACAAAGGTGTTTGTATGTGTGGCCGTTGGTTTCAGTTCCAACTGTGTTTCTGTTGTGCTTATAGAGGGTCACGGCATGAGAGTAAATAAAAGGAAGAAGCATGTGGGCATTGCTTAGCTACAGTGGCCTTTTCAAGATAGCAAGGCATTTAAGTTTTAGCTGAATTTGTTTGCAGTTGAAGATAGGTCACCGAGGAGTGAACATGTCTAAAATCTGCCAGGCCAGGAGAAGAAAAACTGGACAGGACAGGACAAGGTAGCTGCAAAAAGGCAGACTTCCCAAAGTACCAGATACAATCCAGAAATCCAGGGAGTAGGGACAGAAAGAATGTCTTTAGAAAGTGAAGTTAAGAGAACAGATACCAAGCTATTGCTTAGGGAAACAATCAACTATACAATCTGTACCGATTTATTTTTCCTTTTTCACTTCTTCTCCCCCCCCCCCCCGGCTCCTCAAACACGGTCACAAACAACCCCACCTTTTCTCAAGCCCCCCTGCAGAGACTCTTAACTCAGACTTTTATCTTCTCCAACCGCAGGAAGTCGTACAGGTCACCTAACCAAGCCGCTACCCCCAGTGGCGATGCCGACCGCCACTCCAGTAAAATTGTAAAATTCGCCACCGTGTAATCAGAGAGTTGAAGGCTACGACATTGGCCTTCCTCCTCTTCATGAGCTCCGGCTTCACTGTAACCCCAAATATCGCATTAAAGGCTCTGGGTCAGGGCAGCACGGTGGCCTAGTGGTTAGCACAACCGCCTCACGGCGCTGAGGTCCCAGGTTCGATCCCAGCTCTGGGTCACTGTCCGTGTGGAGTTTGCACGTTCTCCCTGTGTCTGCGTGGGTTTCGCCCCCACAACCCAAAAACGTGCAAGCTAGGTGGATTGGCCACACTAAATTGCCCCTTAATTGGAAAAATGATTGGGTACACTAAATTTATAAAAAAAAAATTAAAGGCTCTGGGTCCACCTCCTCCTCCACTATCCTGGCTAAGACCACAAACACTCCCGCCCAGAATCTTCCCAATTTTTCGCTAAGTTTGATGCCATCTTAATAGAGTCTAGGAATCTATAGTGAAGGCAATTGTGAACTGCTTGTACAACAGTCAAGACAAAGAAATCCTGACGGGTAAGTGGTAAAACTAGGCGTTCGACTCTTTGTTAAAAGAGGAATGGAAGCATTGTCTAAAAGAGTCATTTGGAAAACCAGGGCTGGATTTTGGAATGCAAACTGCTGATAGAAAACAGTTTTGTGAAAAGAGATTTTAAAGCATGTTTTCTAGGAATGGAGTTTGGAAATTCTCATGTGACAAAAGCACATGGGACTAGAGGTGGTGTATTGAGATGGATAGAAAACTGGTTGGCAGACTGGAAACAAAGAGTAGGAATAAACTGGCCTTTTTCCAAATGTCAGGCAGTGACTAGTGGGGTACCACGCCGCAGGGATCGCTGCTGGGACCCAAGCTAGTCACAATATGCGTCAATGATTTCGATGAGGGAACAAAATGTAATATCTTCAGATATTCAGATGCTACAAAGCTGGGTGGGAAGGTGAGCTGCGAGGAGGATGCAGAGATCTTTAAGTGTGATTTGGAGAAGTTGAGTGAGTGGGCAAATGAATGCCAGGATAACTTGGATAAATGTGAGGTTATCCACTTTAGTAGCAAAAACGGGAAGGCAGATTATTATCTGACTGGCCATAAATTGGGAGAGGAAGGAGAAAGAAGGTTCACCAGACAGATTACTGGGATGGCAGGACTGACGTATGAGGGAATGTTGAGTTGTTTTGGACTGCATTCACTGGAATTAAGATGAATGAGGGGGATCTCTTTGAAACCTATAAAATTCTAACAGGACTAGATAGGGTAGATGCAAGAAGGATGTTCCCGTTGGTGGGGGTGTTCAGAACCAGGGGTCAAAGCTGAGGATATAGGGTAGCCCGTTTAGGGCTGAGATTAAAAGAAATATCTTCAGCCAAAGGATGGTCAGGCTGTGGAACTCATTACCACAAAGTAGTTGAGTCCCAAATATTGTGGACTCATTTACTAGCCACATTGCTCCCCAATAGGCACGTGATGTGGCCGGTAGATCCCAGGTGAAGCCTCCCGTGGCTTCCCAACAGCCACAGCACCTTGCGGGATCTACCCAAGTCCCGTAAGGCGTCGGGATCAGGGGCCTGGCCTCAATGGGCAGGGCCAAGCCTCACTTGCGTTACGTAGGCCTTAAACCTACTTAAGGCCTACTTGCTCGGGATCTACAAGCCTCCCCAGGGAGACTCCAGCTGGGCGCTGTTCAGTACTGGTCCACACAAACTTGGACCAGGCGGAATGGCACCCAGGGGGTATCCAAGGCCATGGTGGCACTGCCAAGCCGACATGAGCACCGTCAGTGTGGTAGTGCAAGAGTGCCCATGCCAGGGTGGCACTGACGAGGGTCAGGGCCTGAGGGGGGGGGGGGCATGCCCATGGAAGGAGGGTGGAGGAGGGTATGGTGGGAAGGTGCAGGGTAGGTAAGAAAGGGCCTCTGGGAGGTTGGGGGAGGTGACAGGTGGGGGTCCTGGAAGGGGGGTTCTGTAAGAGGAGATCTGTAAGAGGGTGGGGGGGGGGGGCTGAAGGGAGTGGTGCCCAGAGACCCCATAGCAAGATGTCCTCACTTTGGGGGGGTGGGAAGGGAAGGTATGGGGTAATGCCAATGTGTGTGGGGGGGGTGACATTGCCCATGGATGGGAGTGCGGGAGACTTAGCAATCAGGGCACTCTTTCAAAATGGCAGCCTGATCTCTGAGTTAAGTTCCCCAGTGAATGTGTCATTCGATCAGCAGGGCAGCACGGTAGCATTGTGGATAGCACAATTGCTTCACAGCTCCAGGGTCCCAGGTTCGATTCCGGCTTGGGTCACTGTCTGTGCGGAGTCTGCATATCCTCCCCGTGTGTGCGTGGGTTTCCTCCGGGTGCTCCGGTTTCCTCTCTCAGTCCAAAGATGTGCAGGTTAGGTGGATTGGCCATGATAAATTGCCCTTAGTGTACAAAATTATCCTTGGTGTTGATTGGGGTTACTGGGTTATGGGGATAGGGTGAAGGTGTTAATCTTGGGTAGGGTGCTCTTTCCAAGAGCCGGTGCAGACTCGATGGGCCGAATGGCCCCTTTCTGCACTGTAAATTCTATGATAATCTATGATCTGTCTTTTGAGTTGGATGATCAGCCATGATCATAATGAATGGCGGAGCAGGCTGAAAGGGCCTAATGGCCTCCTCCTGCTCCTATTTTATATGCTTCTACCTGGGAGGATTTTGAGGACAAATCCATCGACATTTAGTTGGGTTCAGAGTGGAGAGTGTATTTGACCACAGTCAACTTGTGTGTTTAAAGGGACCTTGTGTTACTGAGACCATTGTAGCTTAAGATGTACTTTGTAATATGTGTTAACCTTAACATCTGTGTGCATTTGCTAAGCTAAGGAAGGAGTAAAGGAGTATTGTATCATGATATAACTGTTACAGAGACCATTGTAGCTTAAAATATACTTTGTAATATGTGTTAACCTTAACATCTGTGTGCATTTGTTAAGCTAAGGAGGGAGTAAAGGAATATTGTACCATAATATAACTTTTCATGCTTAATAAATGTTTTTGTTCTTTCTCTTAAAACTACTTAACGGTCCTGTGAATCTTCCTCCATGTGTTCTAAAAAAGAAGGTAAAAATTATGTGGCAGGATTCTTCATTGGCTGAAGCCGGAATCGGGTAAAACGATTGGGCAGAGAATTAGGTGTCAGCCGAAAATAGAGGTTGGCGCCAGCCGCCAAACGGAATGCCGTGCTCCGGTCCCTTGACAGCGGCATGAATATGTTATACGCCACACAGGGCGTGGGCATGCACATTATACAGTAAAGGCTGTTGGGATATTATTAACCGGCCCGACCCAGCATTTTCTGGGCCGTCCACGATGTTTCACCTCCGCCAGGCAGAATTACCGATGGCGAGGTTGACTTGTGGTATTTCAAATCGGGCCACTATAGTGTGCTGACAATTGTGCCGCTGGCTGCGGGGCATCTGTCAGGGCTGGGGGGAAATAGAGGGGGGCAGCTAGGCATTGGCAATGGGGTCAGAGTGGTCGGGCACAGACTGCCATTGTTGCAGCCTGCAAAGCAGCCATGCGGTTGGGCACGCCACTGAGTGCCCACTGGGAACTTAGCATCATGTGTCATGTGGGTGCCCCCCCCCCCCCCCCCCCCCCCCAAGGCAACCTCCCGAGGTACCCTCTGCCCCGAGACAACACATCAACGGGATAGGCGTGCCCCAGCTCAAACAGTGCCATCACCTTGGCTGGGATGACGGTCAGCATGCATTGGAATTGCCCGAGATCCACGTGGTGCTAGCCCATTAACGGGGCGTGAATTACATCTGGGACTGGCGCTGCTTTCGTCCACGTAGAACCCTCGCGATTCAGTCCCGGTGTCAGAACTCTCAAATCGAGAATTTGCCTCACGGTCTTTTGAACCGGGGTTCCGTTCTGGGATCTCCCCGTCCAGATGTGACATCAGCTGGGTTCGGAACATTACTCAGAAAATCTGCAGCATTGCCCCCAAATAATTTTCCAGATCCAAAAAGAGTTGTGCTTAAATCAGAATTGAGGTATGCTACAGTCAGATTGATTTCAGATTTCTTTAGTATCAATTTGAAGTGTTTTTATCTGCCAAGTCACACACCCGTGAAGAGAGCTCAACTTACATTTTCAGAGGTCTCGCGCTACCCGATGTCACCCCCCACCCCATAGTGATGTTGAGCCCTGCCCACAATAAACTCGAGTCCCACCCCAAATGACATCAATGCCCTCCTGACTCCGCCCACTCTTAGCTCACACACTGCAAGGCACATAAATCCAAAATCACTGTTTGACAGAGTGCTGCAGTGCTCTTCAACTCATGACAATAACAAGCCTGTACTGTTGAGAGAGAGAAATGACTGACATCAAAAAATGCAGTAAATTCAACATTCAAAAACAGCAAGATGTTGGTTGTTGCCCAGCCCCCTCACTCTCAGCCCTGCCTACCTGGCCTCTGGATCTGGTTGAGTCGGCCCGTTCCCGCTGGCCGCTGCTTTCCAGTTCCCTGAGACGCTGACACAGAAACTTGCCTTGCCTTCTTCGCACCTCCCGACTGCTGCTCTGCACACCTCGCTCGGGTGCCCACGCCTTGAGCCTCAACGACTGGCTGGCTGTTGGCTATTTGGCCTGGTGGTCTCTGTTCTTTTTGCTTGCTTTCCCTCCCTCCCTGGAGGTCAAGAGTCACCCCACTCCTCCCCTCGGCAGCCTTTGGCCAGCACCGCTTCGTCACCTTGATGAAGGCTTTGCAGGTCGCACCCCGATGTTAGGTCAGCGACCTCATTTTTGCCTCGGGCTGTTCACCGGACCAAATGCCAGAAACCTGGCTGCTGCTTTGCATCTTTACTCAATGAAAGTTCAGAAACTTCTCAAGAATTCAGGAGATTTGTGTCTGAACTGCCCCCTGAGTCTCCACGACCTCTCAATGTCTGGTAAACTGTTTTCCCATTCTGAAGGGGAGCCAACCACTCAGAACTTGATGTTGGACCCGGGTTCGATCCGGGCTGCGGGTTACTCTCCATGTGGAGTTGCACGTTCTCCCCGTGTCTGCATGAATCTTACCCCCACAACCCAAAAAGATGTGCAGATAGGTGAATTGGCCACACTAAATTGAAGAAAAAAGGATTGGGTACTCTAAATTTATATATTTTTAAAAACTTGATGTTGTTCTGTATTGCCTGCTGATAAGTTCAAGAAATTTGAATGAGCATATTTGCAAATTTAGAGCTACAAAGCTCTGATTGGTGTTCCCATAGCATTCCCATCACAACAGTTACCTCTCCTTATCGGGCCCCCCCATTTGACAGGGCACTGCGCTGGAGTAATGTGTGTTCCATTGAAAGTCCGCCTCTGCCCGTGAATACTACTTCAAGATACAGGTATCTTGGAAATGAAGTGGTGAGTGCTGAGGCTGCTTTACAGCTGACAGTGCAAGTCATGTCACAGATTGGGTAGCAGGCTGTATTCGTACAAGCCACAATCTCCAACTGTCCAAATGTTTTAGACTGCCCATGGCACAACCCAAAAGCATCAGCCAAAGCATACTTCACTTTATTATAATAATAAGGTTTAGTCCCATTCTCAGGTGCAAATCATTCTTTCTATGGCAGCTGTGTCTTGTTTGTGTGTTTTTCTTCCATTTCCCATATAGCTGTCTTTATGTACCTTGACATGACTGGCACTAAATTAGGTTGTCACGTTTGTGCTCGTCATATCAAATTATAGGCATCTGTGTGCTGAGGAACTCTGTTCCGTCTGGTCGGAATAATGCCTTGGCAGATGACACAGACAGAAGACTATATTCCATCAGTCCTGCCTGGATATGACAGCCCAGAGTAAAAGGGCAATGTGCTAACCTATTGTACCATCCTGTCCCTTCTTATTAAGTCTGATGAAAACTGCAGCTTAAGCTCTGCACCACAATTTTTGTTGGATGTGCTTTCAATCGTACATTAAGCATGAATTATAAAATCGAATTTCTTTTACTTTCAGGCCCAATTTGGTCGAAGGTGGACAAAGATTGCAAAGCTCATTGAATCACGGACTGTGCTGCAAGTGAAAAGTTATGCCAGACAATATTTTAAGAGCAAGGTGAACTTGGGCAAAGATAACTTTGTTTTTCTTTACTGTCGTTTTTGGGTCCTCTTCTCAAAGGTATTGCTGGGGTATTATCCCATGAATGCAGCAGCCTTCCAGTATCACGCATGTGCAAGTATTCTTCATGTATTGAGAAAAGACAACATGTGGGCAGACACTTAAAGCGACACTTCATAGAATTTACAGTGTAGAAGGAGGCCATTCGGCCCATCGAGTCTGCACCGGCTCTTGGAAAGAGCACCCTACCAAAGCCCATACCTCCACCCTATCCCCATAACCCAGTAACCCCACCTAACACTAAGGGCAATTTGGACCCTAAGGGCAATTTATCATGGCCAATCCACCTAATCTACACATCTTTGGACTATGGGAGGAAACCGGAGCACCCGGAGGAAACCCACGCACACACGGGGAGGATGTGCAGACTCCACACAGACAGTGACCCAAGCCGGGATTCGAACCTGGGACCTTGGAGCTGTGAAGCATTTGTGCTATCCACAATGCTATCATGCTGCCCGACACTGAAGGCATAGTGGCATCAAAGTGGGCCAAATTTGCCCCAGCTAATAACAGTTGAATGTGGAATTGTCAGAATTAATATTAAATTGCATGGCCATGCAACTGGCTTAAAGCCTTGTTCTTTGATAAGTAATGTGTGGACATAGTTGTGCAAAATATATTAAAGGACCTGAGCACTGGGAAAAAATGAGTCCTGCAGAACAATTAAATTTTAAAGGGAATATTGGTTGAAACCCTAATTCAATGCTTCTCACCTTTGTCTGGATCCACTGCAGCCAGTTGAAGTAGCCCCTGCTGTCATGGCTGAGAGCAATTAGCTTGGAACAAATTGATCTGGCACTTGTGATTACTGGTCTGTATGAACTATTACCACACTATCAGTACATTTAGCAGCTAAGTCATTACCAAAGCTCCACTGCATCAGGAAAGTGGTAAGCATGATAGTGCAAATAGGAATTTAGATCTCAGCCACTCTTTAGGTGGATATCACTTCTGGCTCTATCCCATTGATTTATTTTATAAATCTTTCTTTGTTGAAGCATGTAATGATACTTTAAAAATGTAGAATCTGCATTTCTTAATTCAAAGTGAAATAATCCAAGTCATCATTCGCTTTTATTGTTCTAAATTCCCAATGTCTTGTTTATGTTAATCCAAGTTATTGTATAATTCAAATGTTTTTAGTACAAAATCAACATGAATCATATATATTATTTAACCTATGTGTCACAAAAAATACATTGAAACTGTGGATTAAATGTTGTGTAAATGCTTTATCAGTATGATATTACTCTTATTCAAAACTATTAATTTGACTATTAATACCAACTGTGGGATTTTCATTTGTGGCTTATTTTGTCACATGCCACTTAAGAAAGTGATACTAGTCACAGCAGATATGCCATTGAAAATGCTAGATATACAAGCCAAATATATTGGGAAATTTTAACCTCCAAAATAGGTGGATTGGTGTCGTTGTTGTCTGCAGTCCTTTGATTCGAGGATGATGTTTACCTCGGGTTGTGGGTTTCTGTCATAGGTCTTCATAGGCTAATTTTTGACCTGTAGATCTTTGGGCATATGAGGCAGGACATCCAATAAGGTAGTGGGATCTGGAGTGCAGGATTTGATTCCTTGTCTTTTCTTCTCTGCTGCCACTCTGACTCATCATTAATGTGTTTGGACTCGAAACGTGATGGACAGGTTGTTGCCATTTTGAACAGATGGTAACACACTCCTCCCAGTCATTTATCTCAATGCTGCAGCACTTCAAGGAGAGCTTCAGAGTGCATGGCAGCGTTTTCTTTGTCCATCCTTGAAACACTGGCCATTTGATAGTTAATAAAACAGGACCTGGTGGGGGATACACTTTTCAGCCATTGGATAGTGCCCAGTCCTTCGCAGTTGATTTTGCAGAGGTTTTACCTGAATGCTTGTGGAGCTGGCTTCAGTGGTCCTCCCATTGAATCCAAGGGATACAGTGGAGGCATTGCTGATGAGATTTCTCCAGCACTCTTATGTGTTGCTGATACACAGTTCATGTCTCACTGTAGTACAAAAGTGTGGTGACAACAACTGCTTTGTTATCTTGCAGGTGTCTTTGTTGTCAAGCACTCGCTGCCGTAGTTTGTAGAAACCAAAGCTGGCCTCAGGATTTTGTGTTCTTCATCTGTTTAATTGCTCGTTGCAGCTTTCCCATCGATGGTGGTTCCCCCATGGATACAAACAGAGGGTACTGGGGGATGGAACATAGAACATACAGTGCAGAAGAAGGTCATTCAGCCCATCGAATCTGCACCGGCCCATTTAAGCCCTCACGTCCACCCTATCCTTCTAGCCCAATAACCCTTCCTAACATTTTTTGGTCACTAAGGGCAATTTATCATGGCCAATCCACCTAATCTGCACATTTATGGACTGTGGGAGGAAACCTGAGCACCCGGAGGAAACACACGCAGACATGGGGAGAACGTGCAAACGCCTCACAGACAGTGACCCAGCGGGGAATAGAACCTGGGACCCTGGCGCTGTGCAGCCTCAGTGCTATCCACTTGTGCTACCGTGCTGACCTTAGATAGCCAGGATAGTATCGGCTGTCACTGTAGATTCACGTGTTGATGCAGTGTTGGATCTCCTCATCGATGGTGCCCTTTTGAGAGAGATGGCTGCTCAGCATAATCCAGGATTTCTCCTTCATACATGGGATTACTTGGCTGACCAAGTCATAGAATAGAATACAGTAGAATAGAATTTACAGTGCAGAAGGAGGCCATTCGGCCCATCGAGTCTGAACCGGCCCTTGGAAAGAGCACCCCGCCAAAGCCCCACACCTCCACCCTATCCCCGCAACCCAGTAACCCCACCCAACCCTTTTGGATACTACGGGCAATTTAGCATGGCCAATCTACCTAACCTGCACTGTGGGAGGAAACCGGAGCACCCGAAGGAAACCCACGCAGACACAGGGCGCACGTGCAGACTCCGCACAGACAGTGACCCAAGCCAGGAATCGAACCTGGGACCCTGGAGCTGTGAACCAACAGTGCTAACCACTGTTCTACCATGCTGCCCAAAGTCTGGTTTGATATGAGTTTTGTTTTAGCAACAGGCAAGGATTGACCAAATCTCTTATGTGCAGAATTGAAGAGACAAAATGGATTGCAAATCTTGTGCAGAGTGGGAAAAGAGACAGCAGTTATCCACAAACTGTATATCATGAATATCAGTGCACGATGACAACTGAGGTTAAAGAGTTCTTTAACCTAAGCAGTATTCAATACTCACACCAGACCATAGTTGATCTTTAATAAGGTGAATACCCACTGCCAGGTGGATTGCAAATAGTATTGGAGCTAACATGCAGCCTTGCTTACTACCAGTCCGGATCTTAAGAGTGAACTGTTTTAGATCTCACACTCACGACAGTTGCAGTCATACCATCATGAAGGATTGTGATGAAGTTTCTTGGATATCTAAATCTTTGGAGCACAATCCACAAAGCCTCACAATTTACTGAGTCAATGTTTTGGTCATGTTGATGAATGCAATGAAAGTTCCTGGTGTAGTTTTCTAAATTTTATTTGGATTGACGTGGCAATAAAGACAATGCTAGAGGTTCCTCTGAAAGACCTAAAGCCACACTGCATCTCTGGAAGGATTTTCTCAGTCACAGGAGGTAGGCAATTCAGGAGAATGTGTGTCAGGATTTTCACTGCTGTGGACAAGAGGGAAATACGTCAATAGTGTCCACAGCATGATTTACCTCCCTTGAAGATAGTTACAATTGTTGCGTTCTTGAAGGGGGAGGCACTGACGTTGTGGTGTTGTCACTGGACTAGTAATCCAAAGACCCAGAGAATTTTATGGGTCCCAGGTTCAAATCCTGCCACTGCAGATGGTGAAATTTGAATTCAATAAAAAATCTGGAATTAAAAGTCTAATGATGACCATAAAACCATTGTCGATTGTCGTAAAAACCCATCTGGTTCACTAATGTCCTTTAGGAAAGGAAATCTGTCATCCTTACCTGGTTTGGCCCATATGTGACTCCAGACACACAGTAATGATTCCTAACTGCCCCTCAAGGGCAATTAGGGATGGGCAATGCACACATCCCATGAACAAATATAAATAAAAGTTGAAGGGAAGTTTATCATCCACAAAAATCCATTGGATGAGTCCATGGAATCTGGATGTGAGCAAAAGCCCAACAACTTTGAAGACCTCAGCTGGCATACCATCACAACCTCAAACTTTGTTGTTTTCCATCCATTTGATTGCTCGTTGCAGCTCTCCCATCGGTGTTGGTTTCCCGATGATTTCTAGCACAGGGTACTGGATCCGGATAATATCAGCTGCCACTGTAGATTCACAGATGTGGTGGATTGTTGAAAATGTTCATTCCAGCATTGATGGATGGCATTGTCATCCTTAAGAAGAGAAACACCATTCTGTGAGCCATGGGGTTTATGTCTGTTTGACCTTGATCTGTAGGGCAGTGCTTTTCAAACTTTATTGCCCAGAACCATTTTTTACCAACCTGCCAACCATCGTGACCCACACTGCTCGAACTTCGCGACTGAATTTTTTGCTTACCTTCAATGCAACAGGTGAGCTGCGGGTCCTCACGATCTCACTTGGCTTTGTCATTCAATGTTGCATTTCTGCTAAGGGCATCAGCTAATGATTTAAATTCTCGCGGCACCCTTTGGAAATAATCAAGCGGTTTGCCATCAAACTAGCCATTCTTATTCTTCAAATGCTTTTGAAGTTTTGAGGGTTGAATCTTTCATTTGCCAGTATTTCCCTGCACATTACGCACATGGGCATTGCATCCTGATTTGCAGTGGCACAATTAATAAGGCATAATTAATAAAGCCAAGAAATCATCTTTGTACTGCTTTGTTTCCGATTTCAGCTTCTTAATGGGTTGTTCATGAGAGGCCCTGGAACTCACACCAGCACTGCTTTGTCCTACCGTGGAGTCTCCTGAGAAGCACTCTAGCAGATTCAGTTGTGAGATCCTGGCCTGTTTGTGTCTCTGCCCTCTCTTCCTTATTACAATCTGATCCATCTTCAGTTCTTCACACACTCCTGTTGGTTACTTGCTGGCAGCTGGAAAATGAAGGAATCTCTCCTCCAGGATTTTGCGGCCAAAGTACTGTTTGCGTGACATCAGTGTGCATGCTGGGCATGTGACCTGCTCTCACTCTCTTCTGGTGCGAAGACTCTGCTGTTTTTTAAAATAAATTTGGTCCTGGGACAGCATTCTGACACCAAGAGGAGACGATACTGGGACAGCGCGCTGACATCAGGAGGTGGCAGTCTGCCACACTGGATCTGTGCACTGTCGGATCAACCGGAGGGGGCATGCATGTGGACGGCATTCTCTTTTTATTAAACAGCACATGGCATCCCATGAATTTATTTGTGAAGACTGTTAACTTATAATAGGCTATTATAGTGACACGATTGCAGAGGTTTCAAACATTCACACAGCTTTCACATGTTGGCACTTAAATTCCACTTGCCCTGACCTCGGGGAGAACCACCCATAATTTATTTTCTGTGCTTGCTGCAAGTACCTTCTTCTTGGATTTCAGTTTGAAGAACAAACAAATTGCTGTAATCCCTGTTTATGTAGCTATCACATAATTCATCCTCCCTGTGATGGTGTAGGCATTGAAGTACTTATGGAAGCCAGTGAACTGGTGCTGACTGCCAAAATAGTGACCCGCCATTCTCAGCCCTCACACAAACTTCACTCGGCAGCAGTCCATGTTCTTCACAGGCCCCGAGCTCCAACAGTGCGCTGCCGAAGTACCGCCTCCTATTGATCAGCAAAATAATAGACGTTGGATGTGACATTAGGGAAGCTAATCATCCATTGGATAATATGGGTGCCAATCAGATGGAGCAAGGCAGAATGCTGTGGCTACTGACAGACGTGGGCGGCATTCTCAACCTAAAACCGGTCGCGGCTGATTGGTGCTTCTCCTGCGCCATGATCGATCGCTCCGCGACCCTCCCGACACCTGGCCATAACTCACCGCGGGTCAGGACCATGAGTTTGAAAAGCCCTGCTATAGGGCATGATTCACTCAAATGGGAACAAAGTCCCATAGCGGTCGCGTTTAGCCGCATGTTTCCCGGTGCTCGCAGTGCCAAGAAACACATGGCTATTCAACGCGACTCGTTTTGTATAATGGGTCCAAACAGGGAATGCGTGGCTGAGGCCACACATAGCCTGGTTTGTACAGTGGGAAGCTCTGCTTGCCGGAATTCCCCAGTGTAGCGAGATAGCGTCCTGATCGTCGAGGCCCCTGAAGCGATTCCCGACCGCCCCAACCCCCAGCCCGAATGCATTATGGGAGGGCCCCCCCGCACCCACGCAGGGCACCCCTGGCCCAATCATGTGCGCAAAAACTGACAGCTTGGCACCTTGGCAATGCCAATCTGGCACCATGTCACTTCCATTCTGACACCCAGGTGGCAGTACCAGAGTACCCAGGTGGTGCCAGGGTACCAGCCTGCCCAAAGGGTATTATTGCTACCACAGTGTGTCTTTAACCCATATGTGGTGGACAAATAACTGTCAGTTGACTTTGTTATAATCAAATAGTATTTATTCACACTCACGATGTTACAGTTAATCAATCACAACATCAACACAAAGTTATTTTACAGAGTGCTAGAAGTTCACACTAGACCTTAACTTAACTTTAGACTGACTAGCAAGTACCAGACAGATATTTACCTTTATCTGTGTGCTGAATCCTGTAGTCATCAAGGTTTGGTCCTTGGTCTGGTCTGGCTCTGGTCTTCCTTCTGTTGGTGGCGTGATAGTCCTCCTTGTGGTGGCCTGTGAAGATCACCGTTGTTTCGTTGCTGCTGCAGAGAGAGCGATTCTAAAGTGATGCAGCATCTTTTCTAACTTATTGGTTTCGCGCCGTTTTGGACAGTCCCTGGGCGATTACCAATCAATTGATCAGGGTTCGATCACCCTGATCGATCACGTCCAGTCAAGGGCTGGCACATTGATTTTGTGACGTGTACTCGGCCATGTCTGTAGGCGTGAGGGGCACGTAGACCCTTCCAAATAAGGAATGCAAATGCCGTTGTGTCTGGTAGACAATCGTGATTGAGAGTATGTTCCATTGTCCCTGGGATGGCCTGGAGATGGCCTTTTTCCTGTGTATAGGCTGCAGCTTGCTTATCAATGTTTATTTAAGTTGCAGCCTGCTTGTCCTTGAACTGGGCCAATTCTCCCAGCATCCTATGCAGGACACCATCTTTGGTGGCCTTCGGCCATGGTATGCAGTTGGGGGTCTCCGATCTCCTCGGAGGCACCCACGAGTGCCGTTCTGTCTGGTCCCCGTTTGTGGAGACCAGTGCTGAAGGGCGCACGCACGAGGTCCCTGAGGCAAAGGGGATGAATCCCAAAGCCTCAGGTACCTTGGGAATCTGCACATTAGACTGAGGCTGGCTGTCACACTCTAATATGCAGATTTACCAAAAAGTGATCCCCCCACAATGGGCAGGATTCACATTGCGCCGTCTCGCGTTGGACCTTGCGAGGCATTGCGGGAGCGGGTTCCCCCGGCTTTCATCCGCCACGCTGCGCCGCGGTGCAGATGGCCCTGGTTACTTCAAAAGGCTTCACATAAGATTATTATGTTATATCACGATGGTCAGCATACTGTTAGATCTTTATGGCTTTCTCTCCCGAACACTAGTCCTTTATCTCCCAGATATGCCTTCATACATGAGCTGTTGGAATGTTGCATTCTTGATTTGCGACCTTGCATTAATTTGATAGGCAATGAAGGCGGCTCATTTTGGTTCCTGGTGGTCACAAATTTATGCATAGTTTTTGTTGAACCAGTCATGATGGCAATGATACTCGAACCCAATGGTCTGGAGAATTGGGGTAGGGTGAGATGTAAAAGTTGTAATACTAGCCACCCCAACCCACCTCTAACCTCCATCTCTGGATTTAATGGAGCACTGGGGACAGGCAGCCAACTAGCTTCCAGGAGACGTGTTGGCCATTTTAAAATAATAAGGCTGCAAAACTATGTTTAACCTATTGTTAGCTGGGTTTCATGAGTGTCGGGAATCCCTGCACTGAAGGAAAGCAAGGGCAGCTTCAGTTAAAATTAAATGCCTTTACAGCACCAGTCGTGGGCCAAGACGAGTGGGAATGCTTCCCCTTGAAACTGCAAAATTGTCTTCACCCTTGTCGTTGGTCAGTACTGACTTTACACACCGCCGCCGTCACCCTGCCCCTCTCAGAAGAGGGGATAGGATTTCTTCTCCGCACTCAAGATCCAGAACCCTTCCTCCCTCATGCACCTGAAGCAGCAGGTCTATTACTGCTCATACAGCATGTCGCTTCTTCCTGCGTGTTCCGTGCTGAACAGGGAGATGAGCTTGACCATCAGAGCGACTCCTTGATGAGGAACCTATTGGAGGCTCAAAGCTCTACAGAATAACAGAGTCAGCAAAGTTAAGGGAACATCAATGATGGTTTTCAGGATCATTATCAATACCTTTATTTTTAGGGTTAAATCCAGAATAAAGTTCAGAATGCAAAGATGTAATTGAGCTATAATTGAGGATCTTGCAATCACGTTGTAAACTAAACTTTGTGGGGCGCTGTGGTCCCAAGACTTGTAGTTTAGTCCGAGTCCAAGCCTGTCAGATAGATGGATTTGATTGGATACAGTAATTCTAGAGCAAATTCTATACGTCTTTTCCAAACAAAAAAAGAGGCTTCCATTTTCACAAGACCGAGTTGGAATTGGAAAGTACAAAGAAGCCAGATCATTGTTGCAGTATACTTGTCACCATGATTTTGAGAAAACTTTTTTTTTTGGAAAACATTTGTAATTTTAACATTTTAACACTCTAAACAACCGAGCGGTCCGACACACGCAACAACCTCATAGTAACATATCCAACTTATTTTTGGGCGGCTAATATGTCGATGGTTAAGAAGTGGGTAGTGGGGGAGGGGTTGGTGTGGGAGCAAGTGGAGGCGGCATCTTGTAAGGGCCCGGTACTCCACAAGCCCAGTGGTACCTCCTGTCTACCCATATATTAGATTCCCTACCCGTACGCTTCGTTGCCATGCCTCTCCCCCCCCCCCCCCCCGCTTGTGCTGACGGTCAGTTTTCCTTAAAGAAGTCGATGAACAGCTGCCACCTCTGAGCAAACCCCTGATTTGAACCCCTTAAGGCGAACTTAATCTTTAGTCTGCCATGTCACTAACCCACACTCCTGACTTTGGAGTGCTCCCGGATCTTCCAACACTCCAAATATTGCCATCTCTGGACTCGGAGTAACCCTCCCTTCCAGGACCTCTGACATGACATCTGAGAATCCCTGCCAAAATCTCCTCGGCTTCGGACACACCCAAAACATGTGTACGTGATTCGCCCACACCACCCACATCTGTCCTCTACCTCCTCGAGAAACCTACTCATCCGGGCCACAGTCATATGAGCCCTGTGGACCAACTTGAACTGTATCAGGCTAAGCCTGGCATACGACGAAGATGGATTGATTCTCCTATTTCCCATAGTCCGACTTCCAACTTCTCCCCCCCCCACCAATCTTCCTCCAACTTCATCTTCACCTCCCCGATTGGGACCCCTTCCTACTCCATCAATTCCTTATATATTTCCGAGACCCTCCCTCCCCAACCCCTGTTTTTGACATCACCTTATCCTGTAGTCCCACTTAGAGGGAGGCGAGGGAAGCTTGGAACCTGCCTCCGGACAAAGTCCCGTACCTGCAGGTACCGAAATCCATTCCCACCCAGCAAACTCCTCCTCTAGCTCCTCCAGGTTCGGGAAACCATCCTCAATGAAGAGATCCCCAAATCTCTCAATCCCTGCCCACTGGCACCTCCTAAAGCCCCCCCCCCCAAGCCCCCCCAGAGCAAACCAGTGACCACACAGACGCCCCCTCCAGCCTGTGTGCCTCCATGCCCCCACACTCTCAGGGCTGCCACTACCACTGGGCTTGTGGAGTACCGGGCCCTTACAAGATGCCACCTCCACTCGCTCCCACACCGAACCCTCCCCCACTACCCACTTGCCTACCATCGATATATTGGCCGCCCAATCATAATTAGTAAAGTTCGGAAGGGCCAAAGCCCCTCCCCGCGCCCCAGTTCCAGAAGGACCTTCTTCACCCTCGGGGCTTTCCCAGCCCATATAAAACCCAAGATGGCCGCATTCATCTTCCTAAAAAATGCCTTGGGGATGAAGATTGGAAGACACTAAAACACAAACCGCAATCTCGGGAGGACAGTCGTCTTCACAGTCTGTACCCTCCCCGCCAATGACAGCGGGAGCACGTCCCTCCTGCGGAAGTCCCCTTTCATTTGCTCGATCACCCTGCCCAAATTTAACTTATGAAGCTGTCCCCAGTCCTTTGCCACCTGAATCCCTGGGTACCTAAAACTCCTTTCCACCACTTTAAACGGCATCTCCCTCGGTCTCCTCTCCTGTCCCCTTGCCTGGATCACGAAGACCTCACTCTTGCTCATGTTTAATTTGTAACATGAGAACCGACCATATTCCTCCATCATTCCTGCAATTCCCCCCAACGGGTCTGTTATGTAAAGAAGCAAATTGTCCGCATAGAGCGAGACCCTGTGCTCCACCCCCCTCTCACTATCCCCGCCAAATGCTCGATGACCTAGGCGCCATTGCCAAAGGCTCTATGGCCAGGGCAAACAGTAGTGGGGAGAGTGGACACCCCTGCCATGTCCCCCTGCACAGACTAAAATACTCTGATCGAACCCGGCTGGTCCTTACATTCACCACGGTTGCTTGATAAGGCAGCCGGACCCAGTGCACGAATCCCTGCCCGAACTCAAACCTTCCCAGGACATCCCACAGGTACTTCCATTCTACCCGATCAAAGGCTTTTTCTGCATCCATGGCCACCACCACCTCAACCTCGCGCCCCTCCGCTGGCATCATTATCACGTTTAGGAGCCATCTAATATTGGACGTCAGGTGACTTCCCTTTACAAATCCCCTCTGGTCCTCCCCAATACCCCGGGGACACAATCCTCTATGCGCGTGGTCAAGATATTTGCCAGCAATTTCGCATCTACGTTTAAAAGGGAGATCGGCCTATACGATCCACAACTCTCTGGATCCTTATCCCGCTTCAAAATAAGCGAAATCAATGCCTGCGATAACGTTGAGGGGAGCACTCACAACTCCTTAGACTCATTAAAACCAGGAGCGGCCCCAGCAACCCGGAAAACTTTTTATAGATCCATCAGGTCCTTAGGCCTTACCCGATTGCATCGCCCCAACCAGTCTATAACCTCCCAAGCCCAATTGGGGCTCCCAAGCCTTCCAGCAACTCCTCATCTATCCTCGTGAACTCCAGGCCCCCCCCCCCCCCCAAGAATCGCTTCATACCCTCCTCCCCGGCTGGGGGTTCCGATTTATATAATTTACTGTAAAATTTCTGAAACACGGTTCACCCCTGCCGGATCCACCACCACCTTCCCCCCTGTATCCTTTACTTTCCCAATTTCTCTCGCCACCTCCTCTTTCCTCAGCTGATGCGCCAGCCAACTGCTGGCTTTTTCCCCATTTTCATAGACTGCCCCCTTAACCCTCCTCAGCTGTCCCTCCGCCTTACCTGCGGACAGGAGGCCAAATTCCAGTTGTAGTCTCTGACGCTCATTCAGAAGCCCATCATCCGGAGACTCCGCATACCCCCTCTCCACCTGTAAAATTTCACCTACCAGTCTTTCCAACTCCGCCCGTTCAGCCTTCTCCCTATGGGCCGATTGAAATGACTTCCCCCCCCCCTGATAACTGCTCCCACACCACCCCAGCCGAGATCTCACCAGATACTTATGTATCCCCGAATGGCCTCCCTCACCCGCTCGCACACCTCACCCTCCGCTAGCAGCCCTAATCTCCAGTGCAGCCGCTGGGCCTTTCCTTTGATAACTCTCTCTTCCCCCCCCCCCCCCCCCCCCCCAATGCGTTCCATGAACCCCCGCAGCTCCTTTGCCATAGCTGACACCTTTCCAGCCTTGGACTCGACCGATCCAGCCTTGGATCCAGGACTGTGTTGAAATCTCCCCCCATATCAGTCGCTGTGAATCCAGGTCCAGGATCTTCCCTAGCACCCTCCTAAATTACTTTATCTTAGTTACACAGCTAGGGCTCAGAGTGTGGACAGAGGCGAACCCCTAATCCAGCTCCTTGCCTGCTCCAAAAAACAATTCAAATTGAATCCAATTCATGGTCCCCATAAAGGAGACATATCCAATCAGAGACAAAAGGCTCAATCTATGCTTGATCTTAGCCAAAAGGCCGAGAAGCGATCCCTCCTAACAAACTCAACATCATCCCAGTTTGGGGCATATGTATTCACCAATACCAGGGCCATTCCCTGCAGCTTCCCACTAACCATAATGAATCTACCCTCCGGGTCTATCTCTATCTTCCCCGCCTCGAATGCCACCCGTTTATTGACCAGGATTGCCACCCCCCTAGTTTTAAAGTTCAATCCCGAATGGAACATCTGCCCGACCCATCCCTTCCTCAACTTAATGTGGTCCCCCACGTTCAGATGTGTATCCTGCACCGTGGCCACGCCCGCCTTCAGTTGCCTCAAGTGCGCGAACACAGGGGCTCTTTTGACTGGCCCATTCAGTCCACGAACGTTCCAGTAACCAGCCTGGTTCTCTCTCTCTTCTCCCCCCCCCCCCCCCCGCCCCCCCTTGCTGATCAACGATAACCTCTCCTAGGCCATTCTTCGGTCCATGTCCCACACCTCTCCTGGCCTGCCCCTTTCCTGGGACGCCCTCAGGCAACTACCGTCATCAACCCTCCTCCTCCACCACCTTGAAAGTCCCCTCCTGTCAGCAGCCTAGTCCCCTCTCCCCCTCCCATCCCCCCCCTCACATTGGTCTTCAGCTCACCCCCCACTTTGCTTCCATGAACTAGCCCTCCCAGCTAGCCTGGCAGCCCCTGCCACTGGCCCCTAGCATCTTATCCCCTCCCCCTGCTCTTAGTGCAAACAATCAACACAAAGACAAGAAGCAAAAAAAAACAACCAATCCCTCCCAAGGTCCGAGCACAAAGGCCCACCCCTCCTCCCTTAACAAAGTACTATATACTAACCTAACCCCAAACAGAAACGAAAAAACGAAAAGAAACAAACAGAAACTCCGAAATAAGTCCGAACATTGCAAATCAAAAGTTAAAAGTTTTACGAAGCATAGCTCAGTTCTCCGTAGTCAAAGTTTAAAGTCCTCCTTCTCCTATCAGTTTATTCTCTTCCATAAAGTCTACTGCATCTCCGCCGAGCCGAAGTACAGTTCCCGACCCTCATAGGTCACCCATAGGCGAGGCGGGTACAGCAGTCCAAACTTTATGTCCTTCTTATACAGAGCCGATTTGACCTTAGTGAAGCTCACCATCCTCTTTGTGAGCTCTGCTTCCAGGTCCTGGGACATCTGGATCTCGACATCTTCCCACACCGCTTCGTCTGCCTGGCCCACCTCATAATACGTTCCTTGTCTTGGAACCGATGCAGTCGTACCACCATCACCCTCGGGGGTTCACCCCCTGGTGCTTGCGCATTAGTGCCCTGTGGGCCCGGTCCATTTCCAAAGGTCTGTCGAACGCACCTTCTCCAAGCAGCTTCTCCAACATCGTCCCCACAAATGCACCAGCGTCCGATTCTTCTCTTCCCTCCGGCAGACTCACGATCCAAATGTCCAGTCTCCGAGAACGGCTCTCTAAGTCCTCCACTTTCTCCAGCAGTCGTTTCTGCTGGTCCTGCAGCATCCCGATCTCCGCTGCCATCGAGGTGGACTGCTCCTCCTGCTCCCCTGCCAGCTCCTCCAGCCTCTGGATCGCCTGTCCCTAGGTCGTCAGTCTCGCTTCCACGCCGTTAACCACCACCTTGATCGAGTCCACCGCCTGGACCAGGTCCTCCGCACACTCCTTACGTTGTTGGGTGAACTTCTCATTTAAGAAGCTCACCAACTTGGCCGATGACCACTGAGCTGGCGGGGCCGGACCCTGCACATCTGCCAGTTCCACACGTGATATCTGCTCCACCACCTTCTGGTTCCTCCTTTTCCGATTTTTTTCTGGGCCGCAGGTCAGTAAATTAGGGGACCCTTCCTTCTGTTCATGCTTCTACACCTTTGCTTTCCAAAATTTCTGCAACAATCCGGCGTAAATGCCACAAAAAGACCACCATGAGTGGGAGCTGGCAAATGTGCGACCTTTCACTCCAAGGCCACCGGAGGTACGAGAAAACTGTGTTTATATGGATTGTGGTTGCAAGTGATTATGGGGCAAGCTGTTGAGAAATAGGGAGCATCCGTGTAAGAGACTAGAGATTTCTGTCATTGGTGTGAAGTTTATATATATATTTTTTAATTCCATAGGCAAAAAATGAAAAATCCGTGGAAGAGGCAAGTATCTGGACTGCCAAAACAACACTTCTGTCTGGAAATGAAGCCAACCTTTTGAAGATAGGATCAGGGCATCACAGCTCTACTTCATCACAAGGTCAGGCTTATCCCACTGTCAATGCTGTTAAGATTGAACATATGTCTGACGATGAAGATGTGGATGTCATGGATGAAACAGATAGTGACAGTGATGGCCGTCAGGAGCAGAAAGGAACAGAAACTCAATCTGATTTAACGATAGATGAACCCGAGGTGACTACTTATGGTTACAGTGTTTCAGGAGTAGATCAATCCTTGGTTAATTCTCCCACTTCTGCTGTGGCCTTGCAAAATTGTTCACAGATGTCAGACATACAGGAAATGTCCAAGCATGATGAGATACCGAGTAATAACATCAATAATTTGAAGTCCATGATTGATGACAGCCAAGAAAATGAAACATTGGCAAAAACAGCCAATGTAGACTTTGTAGGCTACAGCAAATGTGGACATCCTCTGGAGACAACTAATGAAGGATTAGTAGAGCAAATACCAGATTTTCTAGAGTTCAAGCAATTAGAAGAAAAAGAGAAAATCCATAATGATATCTGTGCGTACGGTTTGTCGGTTTGTGAAATGGAAGTGGGTGAAGAAAACTGTGATAGTGAAGAAGGGGAGATACTGAAAACCCCGGCACAAGAAGTAATATTAGACAAAAACATGATCACAGAAGACGAAAAACAAGCTATCCCCGAATTCTTTGAAGGACGATCATCAAAAACACCAGAACGCTTTCTGAAAATTCGCAACTATATCTTGGATCAGTGGTAAGAAAAGGCAGTGTTCTACGCCTAATTACAAAATGTTTGACAACATATCTGATGAAGTATTCACATTTTAAGATACTTGATTATTTTGCTATCGCTATGATGATTTTGTACTAAAGCAAAAGGATAATTGGAATTTGGTTTTGAATTAGCTAGAGTGTTTGAGCTGAGAACCAAGGGGAGGAGGGGGAATTTGAGAGCCCTTGAAATCAGGTGTGTGGTGTCCAATATTCTTGTGCCCATTCGACGTGAAACAGGGAGCACACAAAGTAGATGTTGTCTGCTACTTAAAATGGCTGTAACGAGCAGTCAGCACTGAACCTGCTGCTGAGTGGTTTGAGGCTAGCACTACGTCCAGCATAATTTCCAAAGATTTGACATACATTCATGAACTTGTGTAAGCATCAGTATTTTCTGAAACTCAGCAAGAACCAGTAATAGATAACTGAATGGCAAATTGAATGGTGATGTTTTTAAATGCACTGATGGGGGGGGGGGGGGGGGGGGTGGCGTCGGTTGTGGTGTCATTGGGGCCCTTGTGCTGCTCATCCCACATGTTCAACTGTAAGTGTTTTAAGTGGGGGTGTTAATTAGAGGGTTGAGGTCCAAGATGGAAAATTGGGCACAGAATCAATTTTAGAGACTGACTAACATCATGGTCTACCTATTCTGAATATTCTGGCAAACACACGTAATGCCCACATTAACACCCAGGACAACATGATGTTTGTTGTGGATGTGTGTGGCAATACTGTGGATGTCATTTTCTCCTTAATCAACACTTCTAGTGCTGAAACTCACAGGCTATAAAGCCAAATTGCTTTCCAGATTTTTCTGAAAAATTATGCATATTAGGAATTAATTTTTAAAATGTAGCTTTGTGATTAGGTATTGTCTCAGACAAATAACTAATAATACCCTTCATATCAATTTGAAAAAAAGAATAGCTGAAAGCTTTCGTGTTGCATCCATCGTAGCTGATATCTCTGAGCACACCAGCGTACTGTCAGCTTTGAACATCTCTTATTTTCCTCGCAGTTCTCCTGGGTCATGGACCTGCAGGCAAACAAAATTGTGGCAAGGGGGTTGGTGGGAGGGGGTGGAGAGAGCCGCTCAAGCCTGTCATCTCCTACTGTGCGATACTCAGCACTGCACCAAGGTTGCAATATGCTTTGCTTATTTTCCATTGTTAGTTTTGTAAATGCATTTAGTTTTACTGGTCGGACTATCAGGGTGGTACGGTGGCACAGTGGTTAGCACGGCTGCATCACAGTGCCAGTGACCTGGGATCTATTCCTGCCTGGGGTGACTGCGTAGTTTGTACTTTCTCCCGTGTCTGCGCGGGTTTCCTCCAGGTGTTCCGGTTTCCATGCACAGTTCAAAGATGTGCAGGTTACGTTGATTTTCCATGCTAGATTACCCCTTAGTGTATATGTGTATGCGCAGGTTATGGGGATAGGGAGGGGAGTGGACCTAGGCAAGGCGCTCTTTCAGAGGGTCGATGCAGACCCGATGGGCTGAATGGCCTCCTTCTGCACTGTAGGAATTCTAATTACTCTAATCATTCAAACCTGCCTACCTTCTCCTTATAAAGGTAATTTGATGCACCATGTATTCAAATAGTACCTGTTTCTATCCACTTTTTAAATAGATATTTGCCCAGATGATATGCACCCACAGTGCAGATTGATTTATTTTTTATTTTCCATCTCAGCGAAGTGGTTCCTATTTGTTTAGTACTTCCCAGGCAGCTGGCCAAAGATTGGATATATATCAGCAGGTGGAAAGCCCTTGTTATGCTGTTCTACGGTCATGCTTCTACCTGGACAACGCTTCTTCGCCTTCACCCCAATTATTTTTGCTACCAGATTTGTACTTTCATTTTGCAGACCCATTTTTCTGGACTAATATAAAATGGAACATGCCCTCTCTTGTTCATTTGTTTCCATATAAAAGAGAAGGTTGCAATACTCAAATGGGCAAAATGCAGCAGCTAATAATTTATCATATTTGACACATCTGACTTATTTTTTTTTAAAGCCCTGTCTCTAGTGTCCCAGTAACAAAAATGTCTGACGGTCACAAATTGCAGTATGATGGCATGTGCTTTGTTCCGGCAGGGAGAAGTCTAAACCCAAATACCTGAATAAAACATCAGTGCGCCCAGGACTGAAAAATTGTGGCGACGTGAATTGCATTGGACGGATACACACATACCTGGAACTAATTGGAGCTATAAATTTTGGCTGTGGTGAGCTTATCGCAAGTTTTAGTTGGAAGATAAAGCTTTTTTTTCAAATTCTCAATTTCAATATATTCACTGTCCAGTTTTATTATAATAATGGGCTATGGTCTTTATAGAGAAAATCCCATGTGTAAAATGAACATTGAGAACTAGTTTTGATTTTCTTTATATAACCATTTGGCATCATTTCAATATTTAAAATAATTTCAAATTGTCAGACCAAGTCTTCCTGGTAATCTGAATAGCTGATTTGTTTCACTTGTCTTTTTAATTTTGTTTTTAACTCCCTTTAATTCCATTTCTTTTATAATCCTTTTCCTTTCTATTACTTTCAGACACAGAAAAACCTTCTATCCGAGTGTCATTGCTATTGTATTTTATGTTTCCTTTGGGTGGTGCTGTAACTCCTTTTTAGACATGCTCCTCAAACTGGGTTGACCTGTGTGGCAATGATGAAGTGTAATTCTGCACAGTGCACCAAGGGCGCGATTCTCCGCCCCCCACGCCGGGTGGGAGAATCGCGGGAGGGCCAGGCGAATCACGCCCTGGCACCCCCCGCGATTTTCCCAACCCCCCCAAAAATGGCGTGTCGCGTTTTTCGACACGCCGCTTGGAGAATTGCCGCTCGCCGTTTTTCACGGCGACCGGCGATTCTCCGGCCCGAATGGGCTTAGCGGCCTGACGAACCCGACCGGTTCACGCCGGCGGCAACCACACCTGGTTGCTGCCGTCGTGAACAGCGCGCGACAGGTAAGTGTGGGGCCTGTGGGGGCGGAGGGAGGATCGAGCACCACGGGCGTGCTCATGAGGTGACTGGCCTGCGATCGGTGCCCACCGATCATCGGGCGCGCGCCGTCTCTAAGAGACGCACTCTTTTCCCTCCGCTGCCCCGCAAGATCAAGCCGCCATGTCTTGCGGGGGCAGCGGAGGGGAAGACGGCAACCGCGTATGCACGAGTTGGAGCCGGCCAACCTGCGCATGCACGGCTGACGTCACTTAAGCGCCGCCGGCCACGTCATTCTTGGCGCGCCGCTTTGACGCGGCGGCCGAGTTCCCCGTAACGCCGCTCCTAGCCCCCCCCCCCCCCCCCCCCCCCCCCCCGGGGGGGAGAATAGGGGGCGAGGAGAGGCCTCCGACGCCAGAGTGAAACACTCCAAGTTTCGCTCCGGCGCCGGCACTCAGTCTCCCTTTGGGAGAATTTCACCCCAAGTGTCAGGAACTGGTAACTACTTCAGTGCTTGCAAAAGGGAGTAGAAAAATATTCAAACAACAAATGCAAAAACGGAAAATAGAAATGCTCAAACGGTACAGACAAGCTATGACAAATCATCACTTCTAAATATTACCATGGCTTCTATCCTTTATATCAAAAATAAGGATTCTTCTCCTGTACTAGCCCTCAATATAAAGTTGATCCTTAAAACATGGAGCTTGTTTTTCCAGGGTCAAATAATGCAACAGTGTCAGATTAGCTATGTCTTTAAGGCTTCAGACTGCCTTGTGAGTTGACAAATATAAAACCAAAAGTGGCAGCTCCCAGCAATGGAGCTGTTAGCTAATTGAATTACAAAGCCTTGCTTTATCACAATATTGATTCAATATCTACAGAGCTTTTCTCTGTATTTAAATGTAATTCAAGTAAAAATCCAAAATGCCCACCTAAGTGTTTTTCATTCATGATTTTTCTTGCACAATTTAAATTAGTTATGTAATAGCCCTTTTAATTTCTGTCATGCGTGTTATCTTTTATTACCAGCTACTTCCTTCATGATTCCAGCAGCTCAGGAAAACTGTTTCACATAGATTTTGCCACTTTTATCAGTGTTATTCCTTCTAACCCTCAATCTTGTTCCTAATTAGTTATCTATCAGATTCATTGACAGACATGAACAGGCATTACTGAGTATTCTGTGTACATAAGAGCGGAAGGTAGGAGCAGAGTAGGCCATTCGGACCATTGAGCCTGCTGTGCCATTTTGTAAGACCATGGCTAATCTTGGCCACATCATATCCCTCAAACTCCAAAAATCGACCAATCTCTGGCTTGAACATATTCAACAACAGAGTATCCACTGTTTTCTGTGGTTGAGAATTCCAAAGGATCACACCCTTTGAGGGAAGAAATTTATTTTCACCTTAGTCCTAAATGGTGGTATGAGACTGTGACCCCAAATTCTTGATTCGAGAACCGGGGCAAACATCCTCCCAGTATTGACCCTGTCAAACTACTTAAGAATTTTACATGTTTAAATGAGATCCCCTCTCATTCTTCGACACATTCGGGAATATAATTAGGCAATCTCAGCTTGTAGAACAATTCCCCACTCCCAGGAAGCAGCCTGGTGAATCTTTGCTGCACTTCATCTAAGTATATTCTTCCTTGGGTAAGGAGACCAAAACTGTACACGAATAATCTCAACAAGGTCCATATAATTACAGTAAAATTTCTTTACTTTTATATTCCAATCCTTTTGTAACAAAGGTTAACTCCCCACTCCCGTTGTAAAGCTAACTGGCCTTTTATAATTATTTTTTTGCTTCCTTTTTCTCTGAACTGGTGGGGTTATGTTTGTTACTTAACAATATGCAGGAACTGTTTTAGCATCTAGGAGAATCTTGAAGATCCATACCAATGCACCCACTATCTCTTTAGCCACCACTTTTTAAAACCCTAGGTCATCAGATCCAAGGATTTTTGGGGCAGGATCCTCCAACCCTCCCCGCTGGGCCAGAGAATCGCCAGGGGGCAGCGTTAATCCCGCCCCCGCCGGCTGCCGAATTCTCCAGCGCCGGGGTCTTGGTGGGGGCGGGAATCGCGCTGCGCCAGTCAGCGGCCGCTGGCAGCCCCCCACCCACCCGGCGATTCTCCAGCCCGTGATGGGCCGAGCGGCCACCCGTTTTAGGCTGGTCCTGCCGGCGTAAATTAGACCAGGTACTTATCGGCAGGACCTGGCTCTGCGGGCAGCTTCCGGGATCCTGGGGGGAGGGGGGGGGGGGGGGGGGCGTGACGGATCTAGCCCCGGGGGGTGCCCCCACGGTGGCCTGGCCCGCAATCGGGGCCCACTGATCCGCGGGCGGGCCTGTGACGTGGGGGCAGTCTTTCCCTCCGCACCTTCTGGGCGGTCCGACGCCAGAGTGGTGCACTCCACTCCTTGGCGCCGGGATTGCCCGCCCCGACGGGTACCATCAATGTCTTCAGTACGGGCGGCACAGTCGTTAGCACTGCTTCCCCACAGTGCCAGGGACCAGGGTTCAATTCTGGCCTCGGGTGATTGTCGGTGTGGAGTTTGCACGTTCTGCCCGTGTCTGCATGGGTTTCCTCCGGGTGTTCCGATCTCCTCCCCACAGTCCAAAAATGTGCAGGTTAGGTGGATTGGCCATGCTAAATTGCCCCTTCATGTCCAAAGATGGGCAGGTTAGGTGGGGTTATGGGGATAGGGTGGGGAGAGCGGGTCTAGGTAGAGTGCTCTTTCAGAGGGTTGGTGCAGACTTGATGAGCCGAATGGCCTCCTTCTGCATTGTAAGAATTCTACGATTCTATTATTTCTTTACTAATGCTGATACCCTTAAGTTCCTCATTTACAGTGGCCTTTTGATTTCCCAATACTTCTGGAACTGGTTGTTTGCCTATAAAGCCAGATATTAAGTTTTTGTTTAATATCTCTTCCATTTCCTTATACCCCATTTTAATTTCTCTAGCCTCTACCTCTAACGTACCCATGTTTACTCTTGCTAATCTTTTTATGTTATGCATATCTACAGAGCTGTTAGTATCTGTTTATTCGTTTCCAGCACATTTATTCTCATGTCCTCATAGAGTCATAGAGGTTTACAGCATGGAAACAGGCCCTTCAGCTCAACTTGGCCATGCCACCCAGTTTTTACCACTAAGCTAGTCTCAATTGCCCGCATTTGGTCCATATCCCTCTGTACCCATTTTACCTATATAACGGTCTATATACTTTTTAAAAGACAAAATTGTACCCGCCTCTACTACTGCTTCTGGCAGCTATATGTTCTTAATTTCTTGGCCATCCTTTGCCTAGTTTTAAACTTCTTCCAATCCTCCGGGTTAATACACTTTTCGGTAACATTTAAATTAGTAATATCTTTACCGTCTCCTGTTTGCCACAGTTGGGCCACTTTTCCAGTGGTCATATACCTTTTAGGGAATGTATATCAGGGCTGGTTTAGCACAGTGGGTTAAACCACTGTTCCGGCCTCCCCGAACAGGTGCCAGAATGTGGCGACTAGGGGCTTTTCACAGTAACTTCATTGAAGCCTACTTGTGACAATAAGCGATTATTATTATTATTATTATTATTATTATGATGATGATTTAATGTTTGTCATTGCATATGTGCCCTCATATGTTTTATTCTACTTTTTCAAATCATTGAAACAGCTTTCCCTTACCCTGATTCTCACATCTAAGTTATTTGCTTTGTTCAGATTTAAGAATGTGATTTTGCACTGAACTAAACCACTCTCAAACTCCAAATAAAATTCTACCATATTTTGATCACGTCCCGAGAGGTTCCTTTACTATAATTTTATTAATTAACCCTGCCTTATTTGCACAATACATATCAAAAGTAGTCTTCTCCCTTTTGGTTTCATGACATACTCAGCCCATAATCTATTTTGAATGCATTCCATGAACTCATCCTCTTTATTGTTATTGCAAATTTTATTTGAGCAGTCCATATAAAGGTTGAATTTCCCATGAATGCTGTGTTGTTATTTTGTGGATTGGGGGAAGAATTGTTTAAACTGGAGATTTGATAATTTCATACCCTTGTCCCATAATTGCTCAAGTCAAATCCATTTATTCTTAATAACTATTCCTCGCATCGTGTCCCACCCCAACGTATCAGGAGTTTGAGACCTGCTTCTGACACGAGTGAACCTCAGCTGGTACAGAATATTGTGATGAGTTATATTGATGAAATATTGTACTTTTTTTAGTGGTTAATAAATCAGAGCGCTATACAGTACAATTACTAAAAACTCAGTCACCAAAATGCCATCAGAAATAGGATCTTCATAGCTGACTGGAACCATCTATTTGCTTAGTGATTGCTTCCATAAATATTAGCTTTTTTTTCCAACAGTTTTCTTCACCAGTTTTTCTCCCCATCCTTCTCACCTGAAGACATTGTATCCTTGCTGGGGTAAGGTTCCACGGTAAAATAATGCTTCGCCTATGTGACTATTATTCCTACATGGTGCTTGACATCATAGCTAACATTCTCACTTAATAACCAACTTCAGTTGATAACATTCAAGAATTGGAGCTGGGGGGATGGGCTACTGGTTACTTAATTAGCACTTGAAAATTATACAGCATTGTAAACTGATTCTATTTGGTATTTGATAGATTATTTTGACCACTAAATCCATAAAACGGACCGTGAATCTGAAGCAGTAAACTTAAATGATAATTTGTGGTTGACATTGTCTTTGAGCTTTCAGGCAGATCAAAATCTGAATATAGTATTATAGTATTTCACTATATGGTTAATGGATTTTTGGTAAAGTTTATTCTCTTTTTTTTCTCCACAGAACAGGCAATATATCATCGGCCAAGACCTGCAGACCGAACACGTAATAAAGAGGAAGGAAAGGACAGCGTACAGACATATTTGCTTGCTCAAAGATTACAGTCAATGGTAAGTTGAATATACATAATAACTGCAGTATAACGCTGCAGCAGCCTTTTGTACTGCAGTTGTTAAAATGTAATAAAGTTCTGAAATATCTTTTCAGAAAATCATTGAATTTTACCACATGGAAGCCATTCAATTTATTGCTGCCTTCCCCCATCCCTCTCACCTCCATTGTCCATTTAGTGCTTGATAATTCCACAGTAAGTTGGATGTATTAACCTAGAAAAAGTAGAGTGCAAAAATGTAATTCATGACTAGTTAAGTAGGGCCAGCATGGAGCAGTAGACCCCTGAACCAAGTATTAGGAGTTTGCATTTGAGTTGTGTGTTTTTAATACATCTGTCATTTTTTAGGTCTTTACTGACTTGACCCTTCCTGTGAAGACTAGGGGCGCGATTCTCCGCTCCCCACGCCGCGTGGGAGAATCTCGGGAGGGCCCCCCGACAAATTTCACGCGCCCCCCGCGATTCTCCCTACCCCCCCTGCCCGCGAGCGGCGATTCTCCGACCCGGATGGGCCGAGCGGCCTGCCGTTCGCAACCGTTTTACGACGGCGGCAACCACACCTGGTCGCTGCCGTCATGAAACGGGTGTGTGGAGATGCCCGTTTGGGGCTTGTAGGGGGCTTGGTGGGGAATAAGCACGACGACTGTGCTCGGGAGGGGACAGGCCCGCGATCGGTGCCCACCGATCATCGGGCCGGAGTCTCAATCGGACGCACTATTTCCCCTCCGCCGCCCCGCAAGATTAAGCCGCCACGTCTTGCGGGGTGGCTGAGGGGAAAGACGGCCACCGCGCATTCGCGGGTTCGAGCTGTCAGCGTCATGACGTCAGCCGCGCATGCGCGGGTTGGAGCCGGCCAACCTGCACATGCGCGGCTGACGCCATTAGGCGCGCCGGCCGCGTCATTTTTGGCGCGACGTCTCCGCGGTCGAGAGTTACGGAGCGCCGCTCCTAGCCCCGCCCGGAGGGGAGAATAGGGGGCGAAGAGCGGCCTCCGAGGCCGTCGTGAAACTCGGCCGAGTTCACGACGGCCCTCCCGATTTTTCCCGGGAGCGGAGAATTCCGCTCTAGATTTATAGAAAACCAGACTGAAGGGTGACAATTGGCCCATTGTGTCACGGCAAACTCATCAATTGAAGCAGCTTACAATAATTCCATTCCCCTGGCATTTCCCCCATGGTTTTCACAGTCTTCCTTTTCGAATATTTATTCAATTAACCTTTATATTAAATCTTTGACTCAATATTCAGATGTGGTCAAATATCCTATATTCTAAAAACATTCTCTATTGAAGTTATTTCTGGTGCAGCACGGTGGCGCAGTGGTTTAGCCCTGCAGCCTCACGGCGCCGAGGTCCCAGGTTCCATCCTGGCTCTGGGTCACTGTCCGTCTGGAGTTTGCACATTCTCCCCGTGTTTGCCTGGGTTTCGCCCCCACAACCCAAAGATGTGCAGGCTAGGTGGATTGGACACGCTAAATTGCCCCTTAATTGGAAAAAATTAATTGGGTACTCTAAATTTATTTTTTTTAAATAAAGTTATTTCTTCCAACACACACCAAAATGCACCTCTTAACACAACAGCCATGATTTCAGTCTGTGTTTATTTGGATTCACAAGTACATTTTTTTATTCTTTCAAGGAATTGTGACCATTGCTGGCAAGACCAGAATTTTTTGCCCATCCTTTGGCCTTGAGATGGTGGTGTTGAGCTGCCGCCTCGAACTGCATTCCATCTGGTATAAGTACACTCACAGGGCGCGATTCTCCGAAACGGAGAGAAACAGCCGACGCCGGAGTGAAACCCGGAGTGTTTCACTCCGGCGTCGGAGGCCGCTCCTCGCCCCCTATTCCTCTCCCCCCCACCGCCCCCCCCCCCTCCGGGGGGGGCTAGGAGCGGCGGTGGCCGAATCTCGGGCGCCGGGCCTTGACGCTTGCCTCAAAGCAGTGCGCCGAGAATGACGCGACCGGCAGCGCCTAAGTGACGTCAGCCGCTCATGCGCAGGTTGGCCGGCGGCAACCCGCGCATGCTCGGTTGCAGTCTTCCCCTCCGCTGCCCTGCAAGACGTGGCGGCTTGATCTTCCGGGGCGGCGGAGGGAAAAGAGTGCATCTCTTAGAGACGCCGGCCCGACAACCGGTGGGCACCGATCGCGGGCCAGTCACCTCATGAGCACGCCCCGGTGCTCGATCCTCCCTCCGCCCCCCACAGGCCCCACACTTACCGGTCGCGCGATGTTCACGCCGGCAGCGACCAGGTGTGGTTGACGCCGGCGTGAACCGGTCGGGTTCGTCGGGCCGCTTGGCCTATCTGGCCGGAGAATCGGCGGTCGCCGTGAAAAACGGCGAGCGGCGACTCTCCGAGCGGCGTGTCGCAAAACGCGACACGCCATTTGGGGGGGGGGGGGGGGGGGGGGGGGAGAATCGCGGGGTGTGCCAGGGCGGCGTGTCATGATTCGCCCGGCCCTCCCGCGATTCTCCCACCCGGCGTGGGAAGCGGAGAATCGCGCCCACAGTGAGGGAGGGAGATTTTTTTAACCCAGTGATAGTGAAGAAATGGTAATATAGTTCCAAGTCAAGACAGTGTGCAGCTTGGAGGGGAGTTTGCAGGTGGAGGAGTTCTCCTAAGTCTGCTGCTCTTGTCCCAGGTTGTGGAGGTCACGTTTTGGAAAGTGCTGTTAAAGGATACTTGATGATGAATTTCAGCAGAGCATCTTGTCTGTGTTAAACACATAGCCATTGCCTCCGCAAGAGCTCAAGTAATTTAAACATTGTGGGATCTACTTTCAGTTGAACACAGCCTATTGTTAACAAGGCAGATCTCACTCAAAGACTCCAAACTCTGGAAGCATCATTCAGGCCATCAATGCATTTGTTTAATTTCCATAGTTGTCCTTCTGTATCTGCTGTCTCTTTGGGTAATTTCAGAAACACAAAAAGTATCACTTTGCAGAAATGTGTCTTAGACCATAAAACTTTGTCAACTGATTTACACCCCCATGCATATGTGGCCAAAAGAGCTAACAAGATTTTCAATATTACTTTTTCAGCAATGGTAGCGTCCACGCTAATATCTGTATCACCCAGTCACTCTTTGAAACTCCTAATAACTAGCCTTACTTTAGCCTTATAAATCCCATCTGCAAGGATTACTTCATTACAAATCCACCCATAGAAAAGCTGTTTGTTCCTTATCTGATACCTCAGAATGCCCTCCCAAGGGCAATAAGGGATGGGTAATAAATATTGACCTAGCCAGCAACTTGTGACCAAAAAAACCCTCAAAATTCTTTCCAACTATCTAATTCTCTTTGTTTTGCCGCTCCTATTAGTTTGTTCTTGTTTGTTGGCAACCACCAAAACTGAATGATCATGATGAATTCCACTTTTAGTTCTGTTCTGAGATAATGCTGTAGCCTTTTTTAAATTGTCTAATCTACTCAAATTATGGCTGCTGCTTGCACTTTTATGTTTATTGGGAGTAATACTGCGAGATCTCGCTCTCGCACTATTAGAAGATCTTTCTCTAGTATGTAAGCACTTCCTGATGCAAGTCAATTCTTGGCCCACAATCAGTACTTACCCTGCACTTTCCTGCTGCCCACTCTTTCATTCCATTATACCAGTCCATGGAATGAAAGAGAAAATGCTGGAAAATCTCAGCAGGTCTGGCAGCATCTATAGGGAGAGAAAAGAGCTAACATTTCAAGTCTAATGACTCGTCAAAGCGAACAGAGAAAGTGGGAAATATTTATACTGTGGAGTGAGAATGAAACATGAGTCATAGCCACAGAGACCCAGGGAAATGGGGTACTAATAGCCACAGAAACCAAGGGGAGAGAGTGTTAATGGCAGTCCACAAAGATAACAAAAGGTGTGAAAGGCCAAACAGCAGTGAAACTAACATCAGAGGCATTTTTTCTACCAGTCCATGGAGTCCGCTTCTTGGCCATCACTCTGAACATTCAACCAATATTTAAATTCAGTAAGAAGTCTTACAACACCAGGTTAAAGTCCAACAGGTTTGTTTCAAATCAAAATGTTGGACTTTAACCTGATGTTGTAAGACTTCTTACTGTGCTCACCCTAGTCCAACGCAGACTTGCCAAGTTTTTCGCATATCTCCATTGACTAGATCTTTCTGGAATATATGTTACTTGAGTACCCACTCTGGGCAAACTGGTCCTTGGATTTAATAACTCTGTCACACCCTGGACTCCTGATGGCACTGAAAGAGGCCATTTGTCCCGTCAAATTCATGTCAGTTCTCTGTAGAACAATTCAATCAGTCATTCCCCATGCTCTAACCTTATAGCTATATAAATTTATTTCCTTCATGTTGCCCTTCCAGATTCCTTTTGAAATCATTCATCATTTACACTTCCATCGCTCCTACTGGCAATGAGTTCCAGATCATTACTTCTCCATGCATTAAAAATCTCTTTTTCACATCTTGCTGAAAACCTTGGGCGGAATTCTCCGCAAGGCCCGACGCCGTCGTGAAACCTGGAGAGGTTCACGATGGCGTCGGAAGCCTCTCCCGACCCCCTATTCTCCCCTACCCGGGGGGATAGACGGGCCGTACCGGGAAACTCGGCGGCCGGGCCTTGTCCCTGGCTTCAAGGCTCGGCGTGCTAAGAATGACACCGCGGCGGCGCCTAATGATGTCAGCCGTGCATGCGCGGATTGGACAGCTCAAACCCGCGCATGCGCGGTTGTCGTCTTTCCCCTCAGCCGCCCCGCAAGACATGGCGGCTTGATCTTGCGGGGCGGCGGAGGGGAAAGAGTGCGTCCCCTTGAGACGCCGGCCCGACAATCAGTGGGCACCGATCGCCCGCCAGTCCCCTCCCAAGCACGGTCGTGGTGCTCGATCCCCGTTTCGCCCCCCCCTAGGCCCCACACTTACCTGGCGCGCCATGTTCACGACGGCAGCGACCAGGTGTGGTTGCCGCCGTCGTGAACAGGTTGGGAACGGCAGGCCGCTCGGCCCATCCGGGTCAGAGAATCGAACGGCGGCCCGCGTTTCTCCGAGCGGCGTGTCGGAAAACCGGACATGCCATTTTAGGGGGGGGGGGGGGGGTGGAAGAAGAGCAGGAGGTGCGGGAGCGGACCTCCCGCTATTCTCCCACCCATCGTGGTTGCGGAGAATCGCGGCCCTTAAATCTGTGTCTGCTAATCCTTGTACCATCAGTTAATGGGAACATGTTTTCTTTGTCCACCTTTATCTTACCCTGCCATAATCATGTACATCTCTTTCAGATTTTCCCTCAACCAGCTTTGCTGCAAGGATAAGCCCATCTTGTCCACCCTAGCTTTGGAGCTAAATTTCCTCTTCGCTAGAACCATTCTGGCAAATCTCCTCCAAGCTCTCTCGCAAGAACCATCACATCCTTCCTAATGTGTGGTTAACAGAACTGGATTTAATATAGTATTTGGGGCCTCACTAGAGCTTTATAAAGGTTCAGAAAAACATCTGTGTTTTTCCTCACAATACCACTATGAATTCCACTATGGAATTTATGAATTCCAAAATCCTATAAGCTTTGTTAATTATTCACAAGATGTCCTGCCACCTTCAAATATCAGTGCACATGACTCCATGTCCCTCTGTCCAATACACTCTTTAGAATTGTGCCGATAAGCCTGTATTGCCTCTCCTAATCCTTCTGCCAAAATGCATCACCTCACACTGCTCTGTATTAAATTCCACTTGCCATTTGTCTGTTGATTCTGTTAGCCTATCTACCTATGTTCTATTTCAGTTGATCGGTATCATCCTCACTGTATGCCACATCTCCAAGTTTTGTATAATCAGCCCATTTTGAAATTTTACTCTGCATTACAATATCAAAGTCATTTTTTTAAAAAATCATCAATGGGATGTGAGCGTCGCTGGCTGGGCCAGCATTTATTGTCCATTCAAGAGTCAACCACATTGCTGGTGGTTCTGGAGTCACGTGTAGGTAAGACCAGGAAAGGATGGCAGATTTCCTTCCATAAAGAACATGAGGGAACCGGATGGGCTTTTATGACAATCAACAACGGTTTCATGGTCATCAACAGACTTTTGATTTCAGGATTTTATTGAGTTCAAATTTCAAATGCCCTGGTGGGATTAAAACTCGGGTCTCCAGAACATTACCCTGGGTCTCTAGATTACTATTCCAGCGGCAATACCATTATGCCACTGCCTCAATATAGGTATCAAAAAACCACTGGAATGAGTATTAACTCGTGGCAACATCCTCCAGTCTGAAAAGCAACCATTAAATATGACTCACGTTTTTCTATCCTAAAACCAATTTTCTGCCCTTTACCGCAATTCTAACATTATCCAAATTGATGTTCAGATAAAGTTCCCTAACCCACCCCCTCCCCATTCCTCATTATAGTTCTAGCACATCTAGCGATATCCCTAAAGATTTACTCCTCCATCTCTCTTTCGCTATTTGCGGGCCTACAGAATACCCCCAGGAACGTGAGCAACACTTCATTTTCTACTCAACTCAAACCAAATTGATTCTGTCCTTGTCCCTACAAGGCCATCCTCCCTTTCCTATATCATGATGTCCTCCCTAATCAGTACTTTACCCCAGCTCCGATGTTTTTCTTCAATGTCCTTTCTAAACACTTTGGGTGGAATTTTTTGAAAAAAATGATAAAGTATAATTTTCGGCAAGCAAATCGGTGCGATTCCCATCAGGCCCGGTGGCATAATCCAGATCGGAATCTTCAGGCACGTTGAATTTTTTTTTGACCCCAGGAGAAAAAATAAGTATGAATCCCACCAGGGTGTTTGGTTCACCCACACTGGAGGTCATATGAGCACTTCAAAGAAGGGAGGCTACATTTAAACGGCTCCACAGCAGTTGATCTGGTTCCAACCAGGAGGATGGCAGCAAGGAAACCAGCTCCTAGATTTACGGAGGGGGTCCTCAGCCATTTGCTGGATGCCATGGAGGAGAGGCGAGCCACAATATATCATCTGTCTGGCAGGAGACCCACCAGCGAGGGGGATGGTGGCAGCAGCACTGTTCAGTCATTCAGTACTTCCCCTCACTCATTGACCTACTGGCCCTGGAAGCAGCCAGCACTACACCTTATCTGGCAGACACCGCTTACTCACATCTCAGGTGCCCTTCATCTTCATTGCATGACCAGCCCCTTGTCACTGCCCTCACATTGTCAGAGTCAACCATCTAGCATCCTGTCTAGTTGTCCCCTCCCTTATTCTCTTCTGACAGGTGTTTCGATGGTCAACCATTCCTCATGGGCAGGGTCAGCTGGACGGTAATGTCCACCTTGGGGGCTAATGGATCCTCTTTGCTGGGGTCCGGTACATCTGCAGACACAGTCCTTCTCAATTCCTTGCACTCAGGCATTTATCCTTGAACCTTGTGTTTTCACCCCAATCCTTGACTTTGAGAATTTGGGCAGCTGACATTGTAAGGGTTAACACTTGACCAATTAGTCTGACGAGCATGAATCTCGGCAATGTTAAATTACTTTCTGCATCCGGGATAAGCAAGGTTAATGGGCACCATTCTTACTCAGGCTGCAAAATTCCGAGATCTCCTTACTGTCAGGCCTTCACTCTTAAGACTCCTGGACAGCCACTCCATAAAACTTTTACGCATACCTCAATCCCAAACACCCTAGGCTGGGCACCATGTTGCCTTCTCTTTCTGGGTCTCATCCATCCAACCCATTAGACACGCCTGTTTCATTCCCCACCCCCACAGCCACACCATACCCCCCAGGCCTCAATCAGCTAATTAACACAGCACTCTTAAGAATCTTTTGAATAACACTGACACAGCGTTCTATGAGAACGTTTGATACAACATAGGCAGTAGATTTCAAGAACACACACGCCAGCCATGACCCCCATTGCAGAAGCCCCTGAACCAAGTGCCTCTCCCAACCTTCTCTGAAGCTGGCCAGTCGACTCTGTCCACTTGAACTTCCTGGTTCTAGATGGAGAGGAGTGCTCACCTCCTTCCTCCCTCTTGGAAGTCAATGCGCCTGGTTCCGGTAGCAATAGTAATTCACAGACTTGTGAATCGCGCCGGTGGGTGAGAAGATTATTCATTGAGGTCTGAAGTTTCAACTTTAATCTCGCTAAGTACATTATAATGCATTCAAATTAATACAATTCCTGGGCGTAAACCTGATCACGTTATTGGGTAATGCCTGGTAAGATCATACTCTGAAATCTCGCCAACGCAAACCATGTTTTTGGCCTCTCGCGATGTTTTGCCCCCGTTACGGGATTTTCACCCATTGATCAAGCACCTGCTAAATCCCACCGTTGTATCCTTGAATATTAATCACACAGTCCTTGTCATTTTTATACTATGTTTCTGTTTTTGCCGTGATACCATGTTCCCAAACAACTATTTGTACTTGTAGCTTTCCAACCTTATTCACTACAATTTGTACGCTTATTTACATTCATCCTAAACCTGTCTTTGTGTCCCTCTTAGTCTGACCCTGTCTAATGATGGGAACTATATCCTTCAACCATCTGGAGTGAATTTTGGGCACTGATCGCGGGCCAGTCCCCTCCCGAGCACGGCCGTGGTGCTCAATCCCCTCTCCACCCCCCACAGGCCCCAAACTTGCCTTTCGCGCTATGTTCACGCTGGCAGCGACCAGGTGTGGTTGCCGCCGGCGTGAACGGGTCGGGAACGTCAGGCCGCTCGGCCCATCCGGGCCAGAGAATCGGCGGTCGCCGTGCAAAACGGCGAGCGCCGATTCCGCGACACGCCATTTTGGGGGGGGTGGGAGAATCGCAGGGGGTGCCAGGGCGGCGTGTCATGATTCGTCCGGCCCTCCCGCGATTCTCCCACCCGGCGTGGGGAGCGGAGAATCGCGCCCAAGGTGTGCAAAATGTAAAATGAAAATATTTCTGAATTTGTCCCGTACCTTCAGATCCAAGGCACTTACCTCTTAATGTAATTGGTGGTCTCTGTGTGTTATCATCACCAAACTAATGACACCTCAGATACTGTAACAGTCCAAGTCCATATGCAGCAAGATCTGGACAGTATTCAGGCTTGGACAGATAAGTTACAAATAACATTCAAACTGCACTCAAAATGTTGAGAGCTGTTTGAGGGTGGATGGGATGAGGGGATTGTTGGCTAGGGGATTGCCATTGTATTTGTTGTTATTGCTAATTATATGTTGTAAATATTGTGAAAATGTGAAAAGGGAGGAGAATAAAAATATTTATTTAAAATAAACATTTAAATTGCACACGTACCAGGCAATGACCATCTCCAGCAAGAGAGAATCTTAAAAATCTACCCATCGCATTCAGTGGCATTACCATTGCTGAATCCCCCAATATCGACATCCTGGAGGTTTCCATTGACCAGAAACTGAAGTCTACCAGCTATTTAAATACTGGAACTGTAACAGCAAATCAGAGGCTGGGAATTCTGCAGGGAGTAACTCACTCCTGACTTCCCAAAGCCTATCCATCAAGTACATGGCTCAAGTCAGGAGTGATGGAACACTCTCTGCTTGCTTGAATGTGTGCAACTTCAAAAATACTCGAAATTCAACACCATTCCGGACAAAGCAGCCCAATTGATTGGCACCCAATCCACTACTTTAAACATTCACTTCCTACATTTTAACCCATCTCTTCCACATACTGTTGAAGTTTATCCAATACTGCACAGTTAAGAGTCCAAGATTAACAGATTAATCACAGGATTAAAACTCCTTGTAACCTGTATTATTTGTTAAAATGCATCACTATCTTCATAGACGGAGAATTCCTACAGTGCAGAAGGAGGTCATTCAGCCCATCGAGTATGAACTGACCTTCTGAAAGAGCGCTCTACCTAGACCCACTCCCCCACCCTATACCCCTAACCCCAATTAACGTTTTGGACACTAAGGGGCAATTTAGCACGGCCAATCAACCTAACCTGCACATCTTTAGACTGTGGGAGGAAACCAGAGCACCCTGAGGAAACCTATGCAGACACAGAGAGAATGTGCAAATTCCACACAGTTACTGAAGGTTGGATTTGAACCCGGGTCCCTGGCACTGTGAGGCAGCAGTACTAACCACTGTGCCACCATACAGCTCTATGACCATATGTTTTTCAATTGGACCAGAGGGTAATCGTATCCTGGGAATTTACTTTTGCTGTCTGATATTTTCCACATTGGCTGGTAGGGTTGTAGTTCTCTGCCCAGTTTTCTTTCTTTGGTTATCTCTAGGTTACCATCCTTTGCTAATTCCATCAAGCCTGTTAGTGAAAGATAAAACTGGAGGCAATCTTCACACATTTTTATAAATATTTAATTACAGAGTTACAGGTAACCAGCATACACCTCCGATGTCAGCAAGCACAGCTTCACTCTGTCTATAAAGGCAAAGTGAATCTCCAGTTAATGCCCACCTCTTGAATGCAGTTAAACATAATAGACAATTAACCTTAGCTAAAGAAGAAAGCGTACTGTGGAGATTAAAATCATAATTCTGGGAAGGTACATTCCATAGATTGTGAATCTATGGAATTCCTTGCCCAGTGAAGCAGTTGAGGCTCCTTCATTACATGTTTTTAAGGTAAAGATAGATAGTTTTTTGAAGAATAAAGGGATTAAGGGTTATGGTGTTCGGGCCGGAAAGTGGAGCTGAGTCCACAAAAGATCAGCCATGATCTAATTGAATGGCGGAGCAGGCTCGAGGGGCCAGATGGCCTACTCCTGCTCCTAGTTCTTATGTTCTTATGTTAGCTGTAAACCATCAGCATTTGTTTCGCAGATGATTATATACATAGGTAATGCTTTGGCTATCACTTTATCCACTGACAACTTTTATTTGTTGTAGCGTACTAGAAGACGACGTGTGCGAGACCCTTGGGGAAACTGGCGTGATGCAAAGGATCTGGAAGGGCAAACATTTGAGGTACTTCGACAGAAAAGTCTTAAAAAGAACTAACAGCTTTGAAACAAAAATCCACCAGGGTCTGTGGTGCACTATTGCATTGGCTTGCCAGTTATTTATAATGTACTGTATCTATTTCGCTCAGTTGGCGGGATAGCTGCTTCGTGATGCGGAGGTTCAATTCCCCTTTTGCTAATGTTATTCATGAAAGCCCCGCCTTCTCACCTTGCCCCTCAACTGAGATGTGGTGACCCTCAGGTTAAATCACCAGCAGTCAGCTCTCACTCAAAGGGGAGAGCAGCCTGTGGTCCTTGGGGATTGTGATAACATTTACATTTTTTTACTGTAACTATACAAAATGGAAAATAAGTTTATTTTTCATATCTGCAATTTGAAGAAAGTAATGAGCTAGCTCAAAGCAAGAATCTAAATCAATACAAAGTTTAGAGAAAATGTATTTAGTATTAAAAAACGAGAATTGTGGTGGAAAATCAGGCAGTGATTTGAGGATGACACCGTATAGATATTCCTCTTACAAAATGGGATCTGCTGTAGATAATGTCGTTGGTTCAGTGCCGTCAGTTGCTCCTCATCTCAAGATCTCATCAGACATTTATTTCCCAATTCTTAACAGCTTTGTAGTAGAGAATTATACATGCTCACCACTGTCTGGGTGAAGAAATTTCTTCTCATCTCAGTCGTAAATGGCTAACCCTGTATCCTTAGACTGATTGTAACTGCTCAACTTTCCCTATTAAGGGCAGGGTGTAGTGAATTCAGGCCATGACCCAATAGTTGTCAAACTGTGGTCTGTGAGGATTCTCCAGGTGGTTCGCAGGCTGGTCCAAAATGCAAGCCATTGACTTGCAATGCCACAGTCTAGGCAATACAAGAGATAGCCCAGAATCATCATCCCAGCCACTTGTAACATCACACAACCCGATTGGCTTCCATGTACACGGCATGAGTCGTCATTAGTGTGAGCAACAACAATGAAGTCTTATCGGCAAGATTTATGTTATTGTTAATATTCCTTGGTTAATATACATGTACTAGTTCCTCAGAAGATTATTGTGATGAGTTTATTACATGAGAATATTTCAAACAAACCTGGGCCGGAATTCTCCGGCCATTTGCTGACGGCGGGAGTCTCTGCTCCTGCCAGCAGCCCACCACAGCAGGTTTCCCAGTGGTGTGGGATGGCTTCAATGGGAATTCCCATTTATAGCAGCAGGAACCGAGAATCGTGCCACTGTTCTCTGGTTGTATTGATGTTTATCATCTGAAAATGTAGATACTTTTGTTTCTGGCATTAATTAATAATTTACTTGTGATATTTAATTTTAAAAAGTTAATGCACATAGTTTTTGAACTTAGTGGCCAATCCAAAGCAAAATATTTAAAGTTCCCAGTAATTATGATAAGCATTTTAGGGGTGGCAATCAAAGGGTTAGGACCATGAGGTGGTCTTCGGGGTCCTTACCCTGCCTCAGTGGTCCATGGAATAAAATATTTGAGAACTAATTGTCTTCCTGCATGTTGCCCATTGGTGATTGCAGTTCTCCGCTTGGCTACCTGTCAAACTACTAAATTCGAACTTCAGCAAATATCACTGGATAATTTGAAAACCTTTTGTGAATTTCTAGCACCTCACTGCCGAAGAACTGGCCAGGAGACATGAGGAAGAATTAAACAAACCTCCAAAACCAGCAAGAGGCCCTCGGCAGTCAAAGAGGTATGAACTCTTCAAGAACTGTAGTAGCAGGTTCATTTCAAAATCGCAAAACTGAGGTATTGATTTGAGAAAACCTGATCATGATATTTTCTTTTTACATGTTAAGTTTGGCTTTATTGTTTGACCTGTGTAAATGGGTAGAGATGTGGCACATCCTAAGGTTAATCTTAATTAGTTATTTGTGTTTCCAGTTGTCAAGGGTAACAGTTACTCCATGTTTCTGCCAGGATATTTTTGCTACATTAACACTTTGAGGGCATGTGGAAAACATTTATCGGCACGGTGGCGCAGTGGTTAGCACTGCTGCCTCACAGCGCCAGGGGCCCAGGTTCAATTCCAACCTTCAGTGACTGTGTGGAGTTTGCACGTTCTCCCCGTGTCGCGTGGGTTTTCTCCGAGTGCTCCCGTTTCCTCCCACAATCCAAAGATGTGCAGGTTAGGTGGATTTGCCATGCTAAATTGCCCCTTAGTGTCCAAAAGTTAGATGGGATTGCGGGGTTGTGGGGATAGGGCAAGGGATGGATCTGGGTAGCGTGCTGTTTCAGAGGGTCGATGCAGACTCGATGGGCCAAATGGCCTCCTACACTGTAGGGATTCTATGAAAATGCTCAAAATTATTTTTGGTGATTTCTTGTAATTTGGGAGGAAGAGTGGCTGGGATCCAAATCCTGTGGTCAATTTAAAAATGTTTAAAAGCGTTATTAGAGTCTCTTAGGTGTGATGGAGGTAGCTAAAAATTGGAAGGATTTAACCTTTGTTAGGATCAAAGCAAAGCTATGTGCAATCATAGCAAGTGTTATGGCCGGAATTCTCCCGTTGTTGCGATTCACCTTTCCTGCCAGCCCGTGGAGTTCCCGGTGACGTCGGGTGGTTACAATGGGAAATCCCTTTGACAAGCGGCAGGAAGATAGAATCCCGCCACCAGCAAACGGCACGCCACCAAGAACCTCACGGCTGGGGAACCGGAGAATCCCGCCCTATGTTTTTGTGTATGAACCAAATTGCAGCTGTTTCTGTTAGAACACTTGAAATGAAGCAATAAAAGTTAACTTAACAGATCCAATTTTAATTCCATCCACCTGGTGGAAAGAGGACAGCAGCAGAGTCAAAATTCTAGCAGTGAACTTGTGAAATTATTTCCCATTCACAGCCAAGTTTTCCTTGGTGTTTTCATGGGAGCTGAGCTAACTCAGGAGGAGCTCTAATGAATTCATGAAGTACCTAAATAGTTAATGTAATTTCAGCAGCCTACAGGGTGAAGGATCAATGGAGGTGCCTGACAGTGCTTCAGAAGATGGCCAAAATGTTAAATGGGCAAGAGAAACGGGGCTGTTGTTTCGGGTTGAACTAGAATAAGATAGTTATGGCAGTATGGCAGGGCAATATCTGCCTCCATTTTCTCCCCTCCCCATTATTGCAGTATTCCCCTCCCAAGAATCTATCTGTTTCCTGGCTTGGAGCCTGCAATATGCATCGCGATGGCTTTTCAGGGTCTGCAGGTGTACATATTTATGACAGTGAGGCTCAGCCCTTGCAATGGGAAATAGCTGGATGTCCAGAATTTGATCAAATTCAGACCTTTATTTAAATGTTGCTTTTCCCCCACTCACTGTTGCTCATTCTTTCAGTGACCTGATCATTTTCTCTCCTTAGCTCTTTTGACCCTTTCCAGCTGATCCCATGCCACTGCTTCAGTGAAGAGAAACCGGTATGAGATTTATCTGTCGTCTTCAGATAAAGATTTTGCTTTTAATTTGTTGTGCTTCATTTTTAAAATTCTTGTGTACCTCTTGGTAAATGTCATTTTCATTTCAGGAGCCATTTCAAGTGAAGGTAGCTTCAGAGGCATTGCTGGTGATGGACATGGTAAGCCAAGAGAGACGTTATTTCTTTTTCACCTTGCAGCACATGTATACATGGCTACTTGCAAAATGATGTAAAATTGGAATGGAAATTATATTTCCCAGAATAATAGCAGGAACTATGGGCGGGATTCTCCAATCTCCCAGCCACGTGATTCCCAGCAGCTGGATGCAATACACCTTCCGCTAGTAGTGGGATACCCTGCTCCCGCCGCTGTCAATGGGAATTCCCATTGAATCCACCCCATGCTACTGGGAAATCCACAGACGGGGTGCGTTTCCGGTGCATCCAGAGAATCCCACCGCCAGCGAACGGACGGAGAATTCTGCCCTATTATTGTCACAAGCGCTTAAAAATTACGACAGATGAATACAGACGTCAGTGTCCTAAAATTCACTATAATGCAAAATAAGTTCATAAACTCTTAATCTTTTTTAAGCTGCAATATTTATAAAAATGCCTTCAATGTGGTAAATGTCAGCCCGTCGACTGTAATTAGTAAATGTTTGGTCTGTAAATTGTTTAAGAAAGAAATATCTCAAAAGTTGAAGACAATAGCTCACAAGTTACCATCTTAATATATGAAATGAAATGCTCCTTAAGTCATGCATTTTGTGAACAAAGCTAAAGTATGAAGCTTTTAAGAGACAAATGTGTGTATGTAAAGTTCATGGGAGCGAAGCTCAAGTTGTCCAATGTACATTAAGTAGAATGGTCCTCTCAGTAACACTTCAAACATTTGTGCCAAATGCTGATGGTACCTGTGCGTAGATTGTGTTGTTGAATGTAACAGCAGCTGGTGATTCTTATTCTTAATAGAAGAGAATCAACAAGACTTCAGTGTAGAAAAAGGTGCCTTACAAAAGACTATGTGCAGTAAAATAATTCTGACTATGACCCATACAATCAATCACTCATCTCTTTGAGTTCAAAATGAACCCACTAAAATGGCAAGTTGATTTCCTTCCAGCATTCTCACTTGGTGATTCTTAGACGGAGTAGTTAAAGTTAAATTCTACCCACTGGTTTCTTAGAACTAGTGTAACAAATTCACTTTTGAGGAAAAAATTCAAATGACGGAAACAACTTTTTTCCCCATGGCTTGGAAGATATACTCAGTCCTTAAAAGGTTAAGTGTAATTTGGATTCCTAAATATTGCAAATAACACCAAACTTATGAGTATATTGGTTGGCATTGTCTTTGACTATATTAAGGCCCATTTGTGGCTGTGAATTGCGTTAATTTCAGTGGAATTATATTGCAAGTAACGAGCATAAACACTGGTGTAGATCAGTTGAGCTGAACAGCCTATTTTTGCGCAATAGACTCTTTCAAACTGATTTGTTTGGTGAAGGATTCTTAAGATGTACTTTGAGTCACAATGTTATTCAGATAATGATGAAAACAGACAGCCTCTTCCGAAAATATAAATCAGAATCAAATCCAGGTTGACTGGTTCCATGCAAAATATATTAAGTGAACCTTCAAACATGTTGTGCATTGCGCTTTTTGTATTCAGTCTTCTACAGGGTTTTAAAAATTAATTTTGTTACAACCTTGTAGCAAGCCACGCATACGGATTTTGTTTTCTATTAAGGTTTCCCCCCCCCATTTTAAGCAGTATTCATCTTAAGACAATCCTGTGATTAACAAGTAATTAATTCTCCACATTGTTCCCTTCCTGTATCTCCTCCAAGATGTGACAGTGGTTTGTCTATGAATTTGTAATGTGAGGAGTTACATATGCAAACCTGCACATACTACAAAACTAACATTCAAAAAAACCTCTCCAAAAGATGCCTGTTTATGGAAGAATGAGTACACTCTAAATAAAGGAAAAAGTCCTACTGGTTTTACGATATACTTATATAAATTATTCATTTCCCCCCCCCCCCCCCCAAGCTAAATAGTCACTGGGAGCTGCAAGACTTCAGCCCCTTTCTCAGGGTGATTTCCCACCATGGAAGATCTGCCAGCCAATAGGATGGCCGGCAACTTTAGTCCCAGCAGCACCAACCAGGGGTGGTAGCCACTACTGGGAAGACAGGCAGTCCCACTACAGAATCATAGAATCCCGACAATGCGGAAGGAGACCATTCAGCCAATCGAGAGTCTGCACTGACCAAGAAGGAGGACCTCACCCAGGCCCTCGACCTATCCCCGGAACCCCACCTACCCTATTTTTTTTGGACACATAAGGGGCAATTTAGCATGGCCAATTCATCTAACCTGCACGTCTTTCGACTGTGGGAGGAAACCGGAGCACCCAGGGGTAACCAACAGGGACGTGCAAACTCCACACAGGCAGTCATGCAATGTCAGAATTGAACCCGGGTCCCGGCTCTGTGAAGCACCATGATAACCACTATGCCACTGCATGCAAAGAGCCCAGGTAAATCTGGGGTTGGGGTCTCGATAAGTTTGTTGGAGGGCTGGGTTTGATAAGAGGGTGGGGTGGCGGAAGGTAGAGGGGGATTGCCTCCAATTGGCCCAGGGGACCCTCAGAAGAGGCCATGACCAAAACCTGCCCATGCTACTAAAGCTGTTGGGCTTGCTGTATGGCATGAGCCTTCTACCGCAGCAAGTGGTATGAGGCCCTTAATTGGCCATTAATTGGTCACAAGAGACTTTATAGGCCCAAAGGTAGTGGGACTGCCCAACGCCACCCTCTCCCCATAAAGTTTAAATTGGGTTGGAAGTGGATGGGTAGACATCAAGAAAGCCACCTACTGGTGGGGAGCATAAAATCTTGTCCAATACTTCTGCAACTTGCTATAACCACAGAATTATTTATAAGTGTGCGGTAATTTGTCGAATACATGAGTTTTCTGAATGCTGTTAGAAGTAATAATCCTGTATACTTTATGTTTAGCATGCACATGTGTCAATGGCAGAAGTGATTGGCCTGTTAGGTGGGCGATATTCATCGGGGAAAAAAGTATTAGAGGTAAGTAAAATTTTGGATTAGTTTTACCTTCCCCGCTTTAACCCCCCCCCCCCCCCCCCCCCCCCTCCCTCCTCCCTTTCATTTCATTTGCCAAGGAAATAAGTTGGGGTATTTAGATCCACTTTAATTTATTGCATCACTTAAAACAGCAGTGTGTAAACAGATTTTTTTTAAACATTAACATTGGCAGAAAAGTTCATACTTCATTTAAAATTCAAGTGATCAAATGTTGTATGACAAATAAATGAAAAACACATAGCTGAAATAGGAATGTTAAACTAACAGAGATTGTTGGCAATAGGAAAACTGTTCTGATGGTAAATTTCTATTGACATCCTATTGAAAGAATGACTAAATAAAAGATTATTTCCTCTTTACAGATCTGTGTCGCAGAGCCATGTAATAGCTTAAGCACAGGATTGCAGTGTGAGATGGACCCAGTATCACAAACACAGGCATCAGAAGCCCTAGCTGGAAGAGGCTATAGTATTGTTGGATGGTACCATTCACACCCTGCATTTGATCCGAATCCATCCTTAAGGGATATTGACACTCAGGCTAAATATCAGGTACAAACTCAGTGAAGGTCCAGAATTTAAAAAGTACCATTCATGCCTGAAAGATTTTAAAAAGAAAAGTACATTTTTCATGTATGTTCAGATACTGGCTACAAAACACAACACTCAATCATACATTATACAATTCTCATTATGAACACCCCACCAACCATACCACCACAGATGCCCCGATTTTTATTTATAAAACAAACCCCCCCCCCCCACACACACACCCACAGATGACTACAAACTCTTGAAGAAGGAGATGAACAGCCTCCACCTCGAGTAGAATCGCTCCTCCGAACCTGGAACATCAAACTTTATCTGCCCCAAATGTAACAATTCTGACAGGGTCAGTCACCCCGCCATTGCCATTGATGGCTCCGGAGCCCACCACCCTAGCAAATTCCTCCTCTGGGTTAGCAGGGAGGCAAAGGCCAACACTTCAGCCTCCCTCCCCCTGCACACACAGATCGTCTAATATCCCAAATATCGCCACCCACAGGCTCGGGGCCACCTTTACCCCTAAAATCTCCGCAAAGGACCCCCAAAATCCCGGCAATTTTGGACATGACCAGAACATATGTGTGTTGTTCACCTGCCGTTCAAACACTGTTCGCATCTGTCCTCCACCTCTGGAAAGAACCCACTCATACGCCTCTTTGACATATGTGCTCTGTACACCAACTTAAATTGAATTAAGCTCACTCGAGCTCATGAGGAGGACGGGTTTATCCTACACAAGGCTTCACTCCACGTTCTCCACTCAAATGCACCACCCAGCTCCTCCTCCCACTTCTACTTTATCTCCTCCAGTGAGGCCTACTCCCTCTCCATTAATTGCCCATAAGTATCCGAGATCTTACACTCCCCTATCACATCCTCAGAAACAAACTTTTCCAGCAGTGAAGGGGCGGTAACTGCGGAAATGTGGCCAGCACCTTCCTCACAAAATTCTCATAAAACGCCCTCCCCAACCAACACAACTGGCCAACCGCCTTCCCGGTCAATAACAATTTAAACTCCATCTGGAGCTTTTTCCTCTCAACAACTCCTCCTCTGGGGTGGCAAAATACTGCCAATCCACTGCTGAAATGGCCTCCACCAATCATCCATCATCAATTTTTCCATCATCCCCACATTCTCCTTATGCATCTTGATTGAGATGAGCTCTCTTCTAAGCTTCAACGCTTCCCAGAACGTGGAGGGAGAGACCTCCTTGTTCTTATTGAATTCAACAAATGTGGCCAAAGCTGCACCAATCCTCTCACATGCCTCCTTGTCCGCCAACAATACCACATTTAACCTCCACGGCGATCGCTGAGTTCCCCCCTTCTCCACACACAGATCCACAAAATGTGGCGAGTGGTTCGATATGACAGTCGCTGAATATTCCGATCTACCACTCATGAAAGCAGTGCCTTATCCATCATTTAAAAAGTCAATGCAGAAGTATACCCAGTGTAAATCCGGAACCCTCGCCAACACCTTGATAAATTCCACAACATTCCAGAAGGAGTGTACACACCACAGGAAGCCCCTTCAACCTTCCACTCACCATCACGTATCTTCCCCCTGGTTCCCCCATTATGTCATTCGCCAAGAAAGCCACCCTGTTGTCAACAAGCACCATGATTCCACTTCATATCCAACCCAGAATGGGATACTTGTCCCACCCACCCTTTCCTCAACCTCATTTGGTCCTTAACCTTCAAGTGAGTCTCCTGCAGAAAGACCACTTCTGTCGTCAAACTTTTTAAATGGACGAACACCTGAGATCTTATAATAGGCCCATTCAGCCTCCTCACATTCCATGAGACCATTCTGGTCGGGGCGCTCCAAACCACACCTCCCCCTTCCCCCAATCAGCTATACCCTACTCCTAATGGACTCCTCCAGGCCCCTACCTCGCCCAGTTCCTGGGCCCACCCTAGATGGCTGTCACCACCCACCCCTCAATCCAATGACTCCATAAAGAAACTTTCATCAACAGCAACCCCCTCCCCTTCCATCCCAAACAAAGAAAGCTCCACCGCCCCTTGCTCACTATCCCCCACCGACATGAAAAACCAACAAAAACAATCCGCCCTCCCCTACCCGATTAGCCAGCCGCAGCTACCCCCCACCACCACTTCCATTAACCAGCATTTCTGGTAGTACGGTGACCCCTTGAACACCTTGGCCACATATTCTGTGGTTCCTGTCCCTCCAATGCCTTTGGGCAGTCCCACGATACTCAAATTCTGCTGCCTAGAGCAGTTCTCCAGGTCATCGTTCTTGGCCTTCAACTTATTTTGACGCTCCAACATCATCAGCATTTCTGCTCCAAAGAGGCAATTCGATCTTCATGATCAGCTACCGTCTCCTCCACCTTCTGATCGCCGCATTCTTCACCTCCAGCCACTGTTCCACCCTCTCCAGGACAGCCCAAATTGGCTCTGCAACTCTCGCCAAATCCTCAGTGACTGCCTGCCTTTGCTTTTTAAATTTGGCTGGTAGGAACTTGACCAACTTGTCTGTCGACCACAGAGCAGGCAATGATGCCACAGGTCCCTTTGCCATATTTTTCCTTCCTGCACCAGGTCCAAAGAATGCCCATTGCTCGACACACTCCTCGTCTCGTAACTTCAACATTACCCACCGGAGGAGAAGTCCTAATCCTTCTATTTTACCACTTTTCCACCTGCACCACCCCTGGAAAGCGTGTAAGAAGGGCCAAAAAATACAGTCCTCAGGCAGGAGCCACCATATGTGCAACCACTCATTTCATGGCCGCCACTGGAAGTTGTCAAGTTTATCTTCAGTATTTAGCATTACTGTGGGTGTTGGCAGAGCCATTTAAATTTCATGAGAATGGAGAGCTTTCGCAATTAATCAGTGGCTGGCCAGCTGCACAGCTAATGACACTGCCACAATTTGTTTTTTAATGTTTTAATTCAACTGCACCAGGCTTCTGGAGTCCACCAGAGCCATATTCTGCACCTTCTCCAACCATTGTCTCAGGTGCAGGACCCAAAGTGTGCCGAAAATATTGAAATGATCCTGATTCCAAAAAACTGGCAATGCTCACACAAAAATCCCTCCAATAGGCATAACTTGTGTTCAGCTGCACTTCCACCAACCTTAATCGGCAAACAGACGATATCGCTCCTTGTATCTATTTAGTATTGTGTCTGATAAACCTATGATGGGTTATTTTCGATCCAAAATTGGTTTAAGATGTGAATGTACAGCAACCTGAATATTCAAGCTTATGTTTGTAGTTTATAGCATAGTGCACTAGTTACCACTGATAGTCCAGCACAAAAACACTTGAAATGATGGTTTGATTCTACAATCATTGTTACTCATTGGGCTTTGTCCAATATCTAGAATTGTATGGCATAAAATGTGTGAAATGACTCCCACGTTTTTACGATGCTCAAGTCTAATTACTGGTTCCAATGCATTTCAGAATTATTTTTCACGTGGAGGAGCTCAGTTCGTTGGGATGATCATCAGTCCATACAATAGAAGTAACTCCTTGCCTTATTCCCAGGTCACGTGTCTTATAGTTAGTGAAGAGCTCAGCACAGATGGCCGCTTCCGTAAGTATGGGGTAATTGAAAATGTTCCACTCCCAAAGTTTTTCAGGCAGGCAAGGCGATATATGCCTCAAATGCTAAACTCCCCAATCAATGGAAATAGTTTCTCTTTATCTACCACATCTATTCCTCTTAATATGTTGAAAACCTTGATCAAGTCACCCCTAACCTTCTAAATCCCAAGGAATACAATCCTACTTTGTGTAATCTCAAACTTTAACCCTTAGAGTTCAGGTAACATTCTGGTAAACCTACACCATACCCCCTTCAACATAATATACCCTTGCTCAGCTGTGATGCACAGAACCCCTTGAAGTACCCCAGGCATGCTAAATTATTAACACATAAGGTGTAAAATGTATTATAAATGATAATAACAGATCTTTGCAGTAACCCACTTGTCATATCCTGCCAATTAAATTACGTTATTCCTACTCTACGGGTGCAGTTTAACAGCCGTGTTGCATCTGGTGCAAATCCAGGCGCGCCAGATAATTAGCGAGAGAAGCCAAAATCGGGATCCGTCCGGGCGCGAATCAGTGCACAATCTTAACTGGTCCACTCCTGGTAGCGGGTTCCAGATCCCACCCAGACATGGCAAGACACCAATTGTCAGCAATTAAGACCAATCTCCATCTCATTCTTTGTATTCTGTTCTGGACTTATGGGCCCCCTGTGTTCCTGTGGCCAGGTCCGCGGACAGGGTGGTGATGGAAGATCTGATACCAATACAACAGGAGGCTAAAGAGGGGGAGATGGTTTTCGCCTTCTCTTCTTCCTCCCCATGTCGGTGCGACCTTGCAGTGTTTGACTCATTAGCGGCTTTCCACTGATGCAGGTCCACTGTAGAGGGTTGTAGGGGGGGTCGTTTTTGCACCGTTGGCAGTGTGTTGCTTTTTTGTCTGGCAGCTGTGTGCTTGTCTGCTGTGACCCCTCTCGCTTCTCTGGCGTTGTTCCTTTGTTTTTTGCTTTGGTTTTTGTCCTTGGCTTCAGCATGTTTAACCCGTGGTGATGTGCCAGCTACATGGAGCACTAACCACACCAGCAACAAAGGCATCAACAATCTGCAGAAGCATTTCTTCAATGATGTCAGCAGATGGCTCATTTGGAACAATGTTGTGCACCAGGTCCTGCAACATCTTCTTCAACTGGATTGCCTTCTGGACTCGTACTGCCCTGATCTCAGTGTTCCGGGACCCAGGTATCTTAGAAACAATTGTCCTTCGTTCCAGCTCCAGAAAAGGAAGGAAATAGCAACAGCAGCCTCCATGCATCTGGTGTGCGGCTGGTGACTTTGTTGTCTTGCTGCCTGTTTTGTGTTCTCCTTCGGTGGTTGCTCTATATTTGTTTGGTTTGTAATGTGGCAGACCTGTTCTGAGCTGAACTGTGCCCCTCTTGGGTGGGGTGGAATGTTTTTCTCTCTCTCCTCCTCTGTGCCCCATGTTGGAGTGGCCTTCTCCACTGGGCTGGGCTGGTGTGCCTTTCCGCTGATCAAGGTCGGGGCAGGGTGGTGCTGAGTGAGTGAGTTCTGGTGCCAAGTGATTGGTGTCCTCACTGCATTGTTTTCTGTATTTTTGATACTGTCAATAAGCTAAAATATTTGCAGGTTGTATTTGCTGCTTGATACTGCTGGTGGCTGCAGATGCCTGGAAGCTGCTGTTACCTTTCTTTTCTGTAGCCAGAACAAAGGACAATTGTTTCCATGATACCTGGGTCCTGGAACACCAGTTTCAGGGGAACGTACAAGTCCAGAAGGCAATCCAGTTTGAAGCAAGAAGACGCTGTGTTCTCTTGGGGGGGCAGTGACCCCGGATGGCCTTGTCCCATCAGATGGAGATCCTGCAGGAGAAGGGACATGTGGCCAGAGAAAGGGAAGGATCAATTGAAGACCAACCTCACTGTCGATGACTGCTCTCTCCTCGGCCAACACCGTGAACCCCAGGGCCCATTCCTCACAGGGCGTGAGGTCTCTGGGCTGGGATTCTCCCCTACCCGGCGGGGTGGGGGGTCCCGGCGTGTCAGAGTGGCGTGAACCACTCCGGCGTCGGGCCGCCCCAAATGTGCGGAGTTCTCCGCACCTTTAGGGGCCAAGCCCTCACATTGAGGGGCTAGGCCCGCGCCGGAGTGGTTCCCACTCCGCTGGCTGGCGTGAACAGCCTTTGGCGCCACGCCAGCCGGGGCCAAAAGGACTTCAGCGGCCGGCGTACATCCGCGCATGCGCCGGAGCATCAGCGGCTGCTGATGTCATACCAGCGCATGCGCAGGGGACGGGGTCTCTTCCGCCTCCGCCATGGTGAAGACCATGGCGAAGGCGGAAGAAAAGGTGTGCCCCCACGGCACAGGCCCGCCCGCCGATTGGTGGGCCCCAATTGCGGGGCCAGGCCACCGTGGGGGCACGCTGCGAGGTCAGATCGCCCTGCGCCAGCTCCCCCCACCCCCCCAATCAGGACCCTGGAGCCCGCCCGCGCCGGTCAGGTAGGTGGTTTAATTCACGCTGGTGGGAGAGGCCTGTCAGCGGCGGGACTTCGGCCCATCGCGGG